>NW_006285312.1:1291297-1322285 GCF_000327345.1 Myotis davidii
TGGTGGTGGGAGCCTCTCCCGCCTCCTCAGCAGCACTAAGGATGTCTGACTGCAGCTTAGGTCTGCTCCCCGCTGGCAAGTGGACATCCCCTGAGGGCTGCCGGGCTGCCAGAGGGATATCTGATTGCCAGCTTAGGCCCGATCCCCTGGGGAGCAGGCCTAAGCCAGCATGTGGACATCCTCCAAGGGGTCCCAGACTGCAAGAGGGCATAGTTCGGGCTGAGAGACCCCTCCTGAGTGCACAAATTTTTGTGCCCCGGGCCTCTAGTTTAGAAATAATAAATCAAGAACTAGCAATGCAAGCATATTTAGAAATGAAGTAAATTGGAGGCAAATACAGTGTGCCTCTGGCGATTAGAGCTGAGTGTGGAGAGGGCTAGAGTAGGAAATGTCCGTTTTGTTTTATAAGGCTTTCAGTGTTACTTGATTTTTAAACGTTATGCATGTGTTACTTTGATAAATGATGTATTCATTCTGTGGATCACTGCATTGTTTTCAAGGAAAATATCTACATGATCCTATGTGAATAATTAGTCATAGACCAGTGCTTGAAATATGTAAATATTCTGTTTATCCATGATAATTTTGGTAGTATGCCCAATTATATTTTCATTGTCAAAGGTGGTGATTTACATTTGAATTCCTACTTCAGATGATTAAGGCTAAGCAGTTTGATTTCATAATTTCACTCTGTCTGTAACCTTGCCCTCCTGCAGTTTGTTCTTTACACAGTAGTCAAGAGTGATCATAGACTAGCTTATGTTACTCTCCTATTTAAAATCCACTTAACCTCTTCCCATTACAATTAGAATAAATTTCAAACTCTTCATCATGGCCTACAAATAAGGCCATAAATAATGTAAATAATTGGGCTCCTGCCCAGTTTTTTGTCACTGTCTCCTCATCATTGTGGTAGCCTTAATGGCCTTCTTTTGCACACTCATAGTTCAATCCTGCCTCAACTTGCCATTCCTCCTGAGACTGGCTGCTTTTCATCATTCAGGACTTAATTCCTTTAAAAGTCCTTACCTGAGCACCTAGCTAGAGCAGCCCCCTCCACCCCTCCATCCAGAGCAGTGGTACTGCATGTGGTTCTCAGACCAGAAGCATGAGCATCACCTGAGAGCGTTTTGCATATCTGCTAATAGCTCCTCAGTTTCTGAAGGTAACTTAGTCATTTGTTTACCTGTTTATTCTCCCTAAATGAAACCAGCTTTGCAGGGGCACCACCTTGTCTGACTTGTACACTCCTAGATTCCACCACCTGACTCTATCTGCACCTAGAACATTCTCAATAAGTATTTGATGTGCAAAAGAATATGTGAATATGGTGGAGATATTCTGTGTTGAAATGTATAACTGTACAATAAAAATATTCATGGCTCTTGCTTGCTTGTAAAATTGAGGTTATTCTGATCTCTCAATATCATATTTATGAAGAGGTTTCACTCTATTTCTTGGACACTGAGTACTATTAAAATAGTGTGACTAATAATCATTTATCCTTGTTCTTGGAGGTAATTTATCTTCAGAAGCAAAGTTTGGGTTTTATTGAGTGCTTTGTAATGGACTTAAAACGATGACTGGTTTTCTTTTTGGTATTTTAAAAAGCACACTCATTCAGCTGGCCAACATGGCTTAGTGGTTGAGCATCTGCAACCTGGTGCAGCCACTATGGAAAACAATACGGAGATTCCTCCAAAAATTAAAAATAGGTTCTATACATCACTAATTATCAGGGAAATGCAAATCACAAACACAATGAGATACCACCTACACTAGTCAGAATGGCTATTATCAAAATGTCAACATATAACATGTTTAGTATCTTTTCATATGTTTGTTGGTCAACTGTCTGTCTTCTGCCTATTTTTTATAGGACTGTTTATATATTTTTGGTATTCTCTTAAATGAGTTCCTTATGTATTTTGGATATCAACTCCTCATTGGATATATCATTGCAAATATATTCTCGCATTCAGTAGATTTTTGTTTTGTTTTCTTGAAGCTTCCCTTTATTCTATCCCCTTTTTTAATTTGATGAAGCCCTATTTATTTTTGCTTTTGTTTCCCTTGCTCAAGGGGACATATTCACATTCTCCCTAAATGAAACCAGCTTTGCAGTGGCACCACCTTGGTGTTACTCAGACTTATTACCCTATGTTTTCTTCTAGGACAGCGGTTCTCAACCTGTGGGTCGCTACTCCTTTGGGGGTCGAACGACCCTTTCACAGGAGTCGCCTAAGACCATCGGAAAACACATATATAATTACATATTGTTTTTGTGATTAATCACTATGCTTTAATTATGTTCAATTTGTAACAATGAAAATACATCCTGTATATCAGATATTTACATTATGATTCATAACAGTAGCAAAATTACAGTTATGAAGTAACAACAAAAATAATTTTATGGTTGGGAGTCACCACAACATGAGGGAACTGTATTAAAGGGTCGCGACATTAGGAAGGTTGAGAACCACTGCTTTAAGGAAAGATGAACAGCAATATAGTCATAGTAGGGGACTTTAACACCCCACTGACTTCACTGGATAGAACTTCCAGACAAAAAATTAACAAGGAAACAGTGACTCTAAATGACATACGGGGTCAAATAGATTTAATTGACATTTATAGAACATTTCACCCCAGAGCTGCAGAATATACATTCTTCTGAAGTGCCCATGGGTTTTAATTTTTACATTTAAATATTTAATCCATATTGAGTTTATTATTGTATATGATATAAGAAAGTGCTCCAATTTCATTTTTTGGCATGCATTTGCTTAGTTTTCCCAGCACCACTTTTTGAAGAGATTGGCATTTCTCTTTTATATATTGTCACCTTTGTCATTGATTGACCATATAAACAGGATTTTATTTCTGGGTTCTCTATTCTGTTCCATTGATCTATGTATATGTGCCAGTGCCACAGTGTTTTGATTGTCATAGCTTTGTAGTATAGTTTGAAATCAGGGAGTGTAATACCTCTAACTTTGTTTTTACCCCCTCAAGATTGTTTTAGCTATTTATGGACTTTTGTGATTCCATATACATTTTAGGATTATTTTTGTTCTAGTTCTGAGAAGAATGCCATTTGTATTTCGATAAAGTTTGCATTAAGTCTATAGATAGCTTTGGATATTATGGTCATTTTAAAAATGTTAATTCTTCTAGTCCATAGTATGGTATATCCTCTCATTTATTTGTATTCTCTTCTATTTTTTTGTCAGTGTCTCTTAGTTTTCAGAGTACAAGTCTTTTCACCTGTTTTGTTAAATTTAGTCCTAGTTGTGCCCTAACCGGTGTGGCTCAGTGGATAGAGCGTCAGCCTGCGGACTGAACGGTCCCAGGTTCGATTCCGGCCAAGGGCATATACCTTGGTTGCGGGCACATCCCCAGTGGGAGGTGTGCAGGAGGCAGCTGATCGATGTTTCTCTCTCATCGATGTTTCTAACTCTCTATCCCTCTCCCTCTCTGTAAAAAATCAATAAAATATATTTTAAAAAATTTAGTCCTAGTTGTCTTATTCTTTTTGATGCAGTTATAAATTGGATTATTTTATTTCTCCTTCTGATTATTGTTAGTGTATAGAAACACAGTGGATTTCTGTATATTTTGTGTTCTGCAACTTTACTGAATTCACTTATTTTTTTATGTTTTTTATTGATTAAGATATAGTTCCTTATATACTGAATTCACTTATTTTATTAAATTTTTAATGTATGCTTTAGGGGTTTTTATATAGAGTATCATGTTATCTGCATATAGTGACAGTTTTACTTCTTCCCTTCCCAGTGGATAACTTTTATTTCTTTATTGAATAATTGTTGTTATTGAATAATTGAGTACTTGTTGTTAGTATGGACAGCTTGTCTTGTTCCTGCTCTTAGAGTGTATGATGCTGTCATATATAGCCTTTATTTTGTTGAGGTAAGTACCTTCTACCCACTTCATTGAGAGTCTTTATCATAAATGGATGTTGAATTGTATGATTTTTATTCTTGGTTTTGTGGATGAGTTGAATAACATTAATTACTTTGTGGATGTTGAACCATCCTTGTATATCTGGTATAAATCCCACCTAGTCGTGTTATATAATCCTTTTAATGCGTTGATGAAGTCAGTTTAATAGTATTTTGTTGAAATTTTTTGCTTCTATATTCATCAGGAATATTGGCATGTAATTCTCCTTTTTGTGGTGTCTTTGATTTTGGATAATGCTGAAATTGTGAATTGAGTTTAGAAGCATTCCTTTCTCTTCAGTTCTTTTGGAATAGTTTCGGAAAGATAAAGTATTAATTTTTAAAATATTTCATAGAATTTACCTATGAAGCCATCTGGGCTTTTGTTTGTTGGGAGTTTTTTGGTTTTTAAATATATTTTTATTGATTTCATAGAGGAAGGGAGAGAGAGAGAGAAACATTAATGATGAAAGAGAATCACCCTTTACTGCCTGCTGCACGCCCCCACCGGGGATTGAGCCTCTATCCCTTACTTTTTATTTGTCTGGGAAACTCTTTATCTTTCCTTCAATTCTGAATGATAAACTGTCAGATATAGTAGTCTAGGTTGTAGGTTCCTCTCTCTCAACACTATTTCCTGCTACTTCCTTCTGGCTTATAGAATTGCTGCTGAGAAATCAGTTGATATCCTATGGGATTTCCCTTGTATGTGACTTGTTTGTTCACTCGGGCTGCCTTTAAGATTGACTCTTGATCCTTAAATTTTACCATTTTCATTATAATGTGTCTTGGTGTGGGCCACTTTGGCTTCATCTTGTTTGGAACTCTGCTTTTTAGACCAGGATGTCTGTTTCCTTCCTCAGGTTAGGAAAGTTTTTCAGCCATTATTTCTTCACATATACTTTCTGCCTCTTTCTGTCTCTTCTCCTGGAATTGCTGTAATGTGAATTTTAGAGTGTTTGATATATGTTATCACAGACGTCCCTTATACTCTAAAATTTTTATTTTTTCATTTTGCTGTTGTGATTGGGTGATTTCTACCATTCTGTCTTCCAAGTCACTAATCTTTTCATTTGTATTAACAATATTGCTGTTGATTCCTTCTAATGTATTATTTCAGTTATGTTATTCTTCGTCTCTTGATTGATTCTTTGTTACATTTTCTAACTTTTTGAAATGCTCTCTAGTTCCAGTTGTTGATTGTTGAGCATTCTTATGACCATTTCTTTCAATTCTATGTCAGGCAAATTACTTATCTCTGTTTCATTAGTGTTCTGTTAAATGGGTTTTTCCCCTGTTCATTCAGGGTATGTTCTCTGTCTCCCTGTTTTGTTTTACTTTCTGGGTTTATTCCTATAAATTAGGTAAAATAGCTTTCTCTCTCAATCTTGAAAAGTAGCCTCAGTGTAGACTGCATACCAGATAGTTTTGGCAGGCTGGTTGTAGTGGTGGTGGTGGGGTGGGGGGGAGCGGGTGCTCATATGCGGCCTGGCCAGGAGTGGGTTTAGGGCGGGCTGTCTGGTATGGGCCTGTATTGTTTTGTCTGTAGCCCAATTGGGTCTGGACAGGGCTGCTCTGAGTGAGTGTATCAGATTGTCCTACTAGCTTCAAGCTTTCTCTGGATGGAGCGGTCCCATGTGTGCAGCAGTGCCCACTTGTACCATAAGTCTTTGCTACTTGCACACTTTCTTCCAGTGGGGCAACCACATATGCATGAGCAGCAGGGCCCCACTGTCCCTGCAGTTTTTTTGGACAGGCAGCAGGTACCACAGCATTTTGCTAGCTCTGCCCTCTCTCTGCCATACCTGCTGGCTCAATCTGGGTAGTGGGGCCCCTTGTATGAATGCTCCATTGCCCTCCTGTTGTGCTGGAGCTAACTCTGGGAGAGCTTGCTGGGCACCTGCCAAGACAGCCCTGCAGGTTGGCCAGAGAACCTGGATAGAGTTCCCACCTGCTGTCCACGTGCAAGGGAAAGTAAACAATGGCTCTCACAGCTTCTCTGTTCCTGGAGGGTTCCAGCAACTTCTGAAGAGCTCTTGTGTTTCCCCAACCTTCTCCATGTGGTCTCTATTGTTTTTGTGGGTTTTTTTTTAAATTAAATCTTTATTGTTCAGATTATTACATTAGTTACTCTTTTTCCCCCCTCCCAAGAATAGTCCATTCCTTTTCTATGTCCCTGATTCTATTACAATCACCAGTTCATACTGCTCATCACATTATTTATTCACTTGATTTTTAGATTCACTTGTTGATAGATGTGTATTTGTTGTTCATAGTTTCTATCTTTACCTTTTTCTTCTTCTTCCTCTTCTTAAAGGATACCTTTCAGCATTTCATATAATACTGGTTTGGTGGTGATGAACTCCTTTAGCTTTTCCTTATCTGTGAAGCTCTTTATCTGACCTTCCATTCTGAATGATAGCTTTGCTGGATAAAGTAGTCTTGTTTGTAGGTTCTTGGCATTCATCACTTTGAATATTTCTTGCCACTCCCTTCTGGCCTGCAAAGTTTCTGTTGAGAAATCAGCTAATAGTCGTATGGGTACTCCCTTGTAGGTAACTGATTTTCTTTCTCTTGCTGCTTTTAGGATTCTCTCTTTGTCTTTTGCTCTTGGCATTTTAATTATGATGTGTCTTGGTGTGGTCCTCTTTGGATTCCTTTAGTTTGGGGTTCTCTGCGCTTCCTGAACTTGGAAGTCTATTTCTTTTACCAGGTAGGGGAAGTTTTCTGTCATAATTTCTTCAAATAGGTTTTCAATATCTTGCTCTCTCTCATCTTCAGGCACCCCTATAATTCGGATGTTGGTACGCTTGAAGGTGTCCCAGAGGCTCCTTACACTATCTTCGTATTTTTGGATTCTTTTTTCATTTTGCTTTTCTGGTTGTGTTTTTTGCTTCTTCGTATTTCAAGTCGTTGACTTGATTCTTGCGACCCTCTGGTCTGCTGTTGGGAGTCTGAATAATATTCTTTATTTCAGTCAGTGTATGCTTAATTTCTAGTTGGTTCTTTATCACAACATTGAGGGTCTCATTAGATTTCTTGAGGATCTCACTACATTTATCAGCAGTCTCACCAGTCTTTTCGAGGGCCTTATTAAGTTTATCAGCGGCTGCTAGACAGTTCTTTAAAGACCTTAAAAGTGTGGTTTTGAACTCTATATCCAACAGTCTGCTTTCCTCCGATTCTGCCATTTGTGTCCTGTTTCTTTGTCTTGGCATTTTTTATGCTTCGCTGGGTCGATAGAGTGCCTTTCTGTGCTAAGTGTCCCAATTACCTGAGGTAGGCACTCTTGGTGCACTCCCTTGTGGGCTTTGTGCACAGTCTTGTTGTAGTTAAGCCTTGATTGTTGTAGTTATCACTGTGAGGAATTGACCTCCAAGCCAATTGGCTGTGAGGATCAGCTGTGTCTGCAGTGGGAGAACTGCTGTGCTGGAGACACCCTTATGGGGCAGGACTTAGGGCTTTGGTGCTCACTGAGTCTGCCCCCTGAGTGTGTCTTTTATGATTCCACGGAGCTGCAAACTGGATGGTCCCACTCTGACCTCTGGGCTTCCTGGCTCCTGGATCTTTAGGGTCGTGCTAATCTAGCCTTTGCCTGAGGCTATCCAGCAAAAGCCTCCCTGGAGGGGCTTGGGCAGGGCAGGTCCCACGGGATCAACAGGGCGGGGTTAGCAGTTATGGCTGCTCTCAGTCTTGCCCTCAGAGGCTCTGCTTCTCAGTGTCCCAGTAATCGCTGCAAGCCCCACGTAGAGAAAGCTGCCCTAGGGTTCTGAGCGATGCCAGACAGTCCCGCTTCTCCCGTTTGAGTCTGGGTCCCTAGAGACTCGCCCAGAACTGGAGCTCAGAGCCCGAGACTCCCTCCTGCTTGAAAACGACAACCGTGCCCTCAGCCGCCAGCCCGCTCCGCATGCACTCCGCACCTTAGTATCTCACTTCCGCACTGCGCCTCCTCTGAGTCCCAGTGTTTTTCTCTTTCCTCCTAGTTGTAGAATTTCCACTCAGCCAGCTTTCCTGTGGTTCTGGATGATGTCTGTTTCGTCTTTTAGTTGTATTTTTGAAGTGGTTGTTCGAGGTAGCAAACTCCGGTGTTTACCTATGCCGCCATCTTGGTTTCTCCCCTCTATTGTTTGTTGTGCAGAAGCTGTCTGTTGTCTCTCAGGAGGAATTGCCCTAAATATAGGTGTACATTGGATGTGTTCTTGGGAGGGGCAAGCTCAGCATCCTCCTATGCGACCATTTTGGATCTGTCTCTCTGTCTACATACTTTGAATGAACAAATAGGACAACTTACATTAATGGCTTTCAGTTGGGGGATATTTTGCTCCTGAGGACATTTGGCCATGGTTGCTAAGCACCCTGTGATGCACTGAACTGCCCCTACCACAAAGAATTAGTCCAAAATGCCAATGATGCCACTGCTGAGAAACCCTGGCTGAAATTGAGAGAGCTGGGCCCTGGTCAAGTAGCTCAGTTGGTTAGAGTGTCATCCTGAAATGCCAAGGTTGCAGGGTTCCATCCCTGGTCATGACACATACAAGAATCAGCCAACGCGCATAAATAAGTGAACATCAAATCAATGTGTCACTGTCTCTCAAATCAATAAATAAAAACAATTTTTTGAGAGAGTCCTTCTGTAAATACTAATGCCATCAGAAAAAGAATACTTTGTCCTACCTTTTAGAAAAGAGGCTATATAGAAACTGGCAATTTAGAGATTCAGATGGGTATATTGGCATAACATTCTCAAATAATTTTACACTTTTTAAAATAGGAAAATTCAAATACAGGGTTACTGGTTTTCCTTATTTTACAGATGGGGCCGAGGATTTGGTCTTTTGGGTTCCATTTTTGGAAAGGATGGTGCATTAAACCAGCCAAACAGTGTCTTTGGACTTATATTTTATATACTACAGTTATTACTTGGTAAGTATTATACAGCAACACAAAAATAAGTTTTTTATTATATTCCATTTAGTACTTTGTGTCTTTGTTGTGATGTGTGTGTCTTTATCTTAAATAAAAGCATATGTTAATGATAGAACCTATGGTTTGTTTCACAATTTTGTGTTGTGAGACTTGGTTCACTGTGATTTTGATGAAGCTAATGCTGAACTTGGTATCTGTTGGTATTTAGTCAGGGATAGTGATATCCCATGATGTCAGTAAAAAGCAGTACTATTTAGAGAAATTATTACTCCAGCCTTCCCTCTAAACCTTTCTCCTTACTATTTTATATACTTGTTAGCTATTTTTAAATCTATGCTTTGGGAAAACATTGATGGTTAATGATAATCATAATTCCACCACCTTACCCACTATTTTCCATTGTCTTCTGATTTTTTCACTTATTTTTATACAAACTCTTATATTGTCTACCCTCTTAAATGTTTTGTTATTGTTGACATCAGGTTTCAAAGTTTTTTATGTCTAAATAACACAGATCAACTTTAAGTCCCATTCCCCCTGCCTTCCCTCCCCTCCACACCCCACCCCCACCACACACACACACACACACACACACCCACACTACCTTCCTTCTTTGAATTATTTCCATGGATAAATTTCCAAATGTGGGATGAATGAGTCAAAAACAAGATTTTTAAATGGGGTTTAATAGGTATTAACAAACTGCTTTTCCCTCAATTGTCAGGTTTCCCAGAAGCGCCATCACCTTCATTTTAAGAAACTGTTTTCTGTAAAATACCTAATATAAGTTCCATATTAGTAGCTATTATTTTTATTTTACTATATTTTAACTTTCTTTTATTTTCAATTTAGTTATTGGGATCCTGATTATAGCCCATTTTCATAGTTGTTACAAATATTTAACCTGTTCTTTATCCTTTTTTATCTTAGCTTTGTGAATTTTGATTGTATAAAAGTTTTCATACTTTTAAAGTTAAATTCCTTTATTTTTGCCTTTGCATTTCAATTGTTATTATTTCATCCTATCATCTGCCAGCTCTTCTGTGCTCTTCTAACTGAAGTTGATTTGTTATGAGGCAAATTGTGAATCTAAAGTTTTCTCAATGTCCTAGTAAGTTTTTCAATTCCATACTTAGATATCCTGTAGAAATAGAAAAACATGCCAAGAATATTCATTGCTGCCCTAACAGGTTTGGCTCAGTGGATAGAGCGTCAGCCTGCAGACTCAGGGGTCCCAAGTTTCATTCTGGTCAGGGGCATGTACCTTGGTTGTGGGCACATCCCCAGTGGGGGCGGGGGGGTGCAGGAGGCGGCTGATCGATGTTTCTCTCTCATCGATGCTTCTAACTCTCTATCCTTTCCCTTCCTCTCTGTAAAAAAATCAATAAAATATATTTTTTTAAAAAAGAATATTCATTGCAGTATAGTTTAAAATAGCAAAGAATTGGAAGCAGCTTAGCAAAACATAATGGTTGAATAAATTAAGTTACATCCATACTAGAAAACAGTGTAACCATTAAAAGAGAAAGTAGAGAAAGTAGGTCTATATGTGAAAAGATAAAGGCATAGTTTAGTGAAAAAAGCAAATTGTGGTATAATGTTTATACACACACACACACACACATAAATGCATAAGGGTCAGGGGTGAGACTTTCACTTTTTATTCCATTTATTGGTTTTGTTTGGATTTCTAAGCCCAAATTAAAATAGCCTAAGAAATGTTTTTGGAGAAAGAGGTGGAACACATTTCTATTTATTATATTTAATGTCATTATGTATAGATATTTCAAATCATGTATTACATGTATTTTTTTCTATTCACATTTTATGTTTGTTTGTTTGTTTAATCCTCACCCAAGGATATTTTTCCCATTGATTTTTAGTGAGAGTGGAAGGGGAGGTATGGAAGGGGAGGAAGGAAAGAGAGGGGGAGGGAGGGAGAGAGACATATCGATGTAAAAGACACAATGATTTGTTGCCTCTCGCACACACCCCAACCAGGGCCTGGGAATGAACCTGTAACACAGGTAAATGCCCTTGACCAGGAATCAAACCTGCCACGTTACCGTGCGGGACTGACACTAACCATTCAGCAACACCGGCCAGGACAACATTTTATGCATTTTAAATGTCAGGGTCTTTACCATTGGAGGCACATTTGAACTTATCTACAGTTTCCAGAGCACATCATTTTCACTTCTAAGTTGTTTGAGATACAACATTTTAAATTTAATTTATTCATAGGCAATCAATCACATGGTTCAAAAGTTTTTTTAAAAAATGTATAAAATTCTACACAGTGAAAAGTCTGTCCCACCCTTTCCCCCTCTGCCCACTTCCCACTGCCTCTCATCCCTAACTGGTAGCTTCTTGTTGCAGTTGTTAGAGAATTTCTTTAGGCATATGGTACAAGAAAATACAGATATATAATCTTAATTTTCTTTTTAAAAGGCAAATGCTATACATACTGTTTTACATACTTTTTGTTTTGCTTGACTGACATATCATGGTGATCTTTCCATAGCGGAACATTAGGTCTTCATTGTTTTTCACAGCTGAGAATTGTACAATCCTCTATTTAGAGTTACAGCACATTTTAATTCCACTGGGAGTTTATCCCAAACCACCGTTACATTAGAACAAGTTTGGTACAATAGTATTTAACTAATAGCTAGTGTTTATAACAAATTCTAAGTATTTATACTTATTAGCTCTTTTAATCTGCACAATGGTATTAGGATGTAGTCATGATTATTATCCCAATTTTACAGGTAAGGAAACGATTGGCATGGAGAAAATAACTTGTCCATGTTATTTGAAACTAACTTCCTTAGGTTAAAATTAAGTGGCAGCATAATTCTTGAAGTTTTAGATGTTTAGCATAGATGAGATACCAAACTCTTTTAGCATAGAGCTGGAAGAAAAGAATTGAGGTGCCTGGCCCATGTGGCTCAGTGGTTGAGCATTGACCCATGAACCAGGAGATCCTGAAATGATTCTCAGAGAGGGCTATGGCTGGATTGCGGGCTTGATCCCCAGTAGGGATGTGCAGGAGGCAGCCAACTGATGATTCTCTCTCATCATTGATGTTTTTCTCTCTCTCTCCTTCTCCCTTCTTCCCTCTGAAATAAATAAAAACATTAAAAAAGAAAATAATTGAGGCTTTGCTAACTGTCACAACTACTTAACTCAGCCACTGTAGTGTGAAAGCAGCAATAGGCATTACATAAATCAATTAGTGTAGTTGGGTTCCAGTAAATCTTTATTTACAAAATCAAGTGGCCAGTCAGATTTGCTAGTCCCTGGCATAAATAATCCAACAGCATCTTGGTCCTGAAAGCTTCCCTTATTTTATTTTTTTAAAATATATTTCTATTGATTTCAGGGAGGAAAGTAGAGAGAAAGATCAAAACATCAATGATGAGAAAGAATCATTGATTGGCTGCCTCCTGAACACCCGAGCATGTGCCCTTGACTGGAATCAAACTGGGGATCCTTCAGTCCGCAGGCCGACTCCATGAGCCAAACCAGCTAGGGCACGCTTCCCCTTTAAAAAAAAAAATGCTTACCCAAGGATTGTTTATTGATTTTAGAGAGAAAGATTGAACTGTTGCCTCCCGTACATGCTCTGACCAGGGATTGAACTCACAACCTTTTTGGTATATGTGACAATGCTCCAAATATATATATATATATATAATTGATTTTAGAGAAACACTGATTGGCTGCTTCTCGTGCACCCACCCCGACTGGGGATTGAGCCTGCAACCTGGGCATGTACCCTGACCAGGAATCTACCCGGCGACCTTTCAGTGCACAGGACAATGCTCAACCAACTGAACCACCCCGGCCAGGGCTTGAAGAGCCTTCTTCAAGTGTCATATTTTAGTACTAACTGGTGGCATGGACAAGTCAGGCCCCTGTGGCTAGGCTGCGTTCCACAGGCCACTTCTCTTTAACAGGCAGCATGGATTTTAGCTCCTTAACTAACTTCTTCAAACCTACCACCACTTTTTTTTCTTTTTTCTGTTTCTGTTATTCTAACTCATTAGTTGTTGGGTAAGAGGGTAGTTTAATATTCTGTGCTATTTCTTTAAAAATAAATGCACATGTTCTCAGTACTGTTGGATACAGGAAATTACAAAATAGTACATGTAAAGATGTCCGATGGCATCAAGAATTCAGGCATAGTTTTGTCAGGAGGGCCCCAGTCTAGCACACATAACTGCCTTTTTTCTTGATCTGGTTTGACCCACATGAGGTCAACTGGCCAAATGTGGTTTCCTTATCCTCCGGGTTGAGCCCTTTCTGCATGTTTTATTTTTTTCCTTCTTCAGCATGCTGGTGTAATCATCTCCCATTATGGATTTTTTATAAATTTGGTCTAAACAAGGGAAAGCAAATTTTATTTCCCACATATGAGGAGCCTGTAGTGAGAAGGCCAGGGAAAATGTGTCCTGCTAGGAAGAAAGGTTGTGGTCCTAAGGTTGCCTTACTCATTAAGAAAGGTGGCACTGTGGTTTCACAGGTCAGCTTCATTGCATGTGATTGCAAGATTACATATTTTCTTTGTGTGCCATAACTAAGGCTTATTTATGAAATAGTAACATGTCATCTAGAACAGCAGTCACCAACTGGCAGTCCACTGGTGGTCTGTGAGGTCCGAAAGGTTGGCAACCGCTGATCTAGAATATTGACAAGTCAAAAACATTGCAGCTATAAAACTGCTATCGTGTTATGCAAAGTCAACCTGCATGATCTTAACAAAATAGGCTGGTAATGTTCTCAAATTTCATAGTGTTTTTCTGTAAGATCAATATTTTCAACAGTAGCAAATCACAAAAGGTTACCTTTTAACTCAGAACCTTTCTCTCCATTGTCAAGGTCTGATTGAGCCAAGGGTCTCTCTCTCTTGCAGGCATGACAGCAAGTGCAGTTGCAGCTTTAATCCTCATGACATCCTCCATCGTGTCTGTAGTAGGGTCTTTGTACCTGGCCTACATTCTGTACTTTGTGCTGAAGGAGTTTTGCATCATCTGCGTCATCACATACGTGCTGAACTTCATTCTTCTTATCATCAACTACAAACGATTAGTTTACTTGAACGAGGCCTGGAAACGGCAACTGCAGCCCAAGCAGGACTGACAGCCTGATGAACTCTTACCTGACAGTCCCAAGTCCCTTTTTCCATTAAGTTAATTTCGCAGCATTTTTTTTTATTCTTCACAACAGACACTTTCCCTAAGAATCTTAAACTGATTTTTAAAAATCTTGTAAATTAGAAGGGTATTTTCTGTGTCAATCTTCATTTTAAATATGGATACAAAAAAAGCATACGCCGAGCCAATCAAAGACAAGCTTTAACTTTACTTTGAAGATGTTTCTGAAATAATTAAATGTAGCCCTCCGTTGTAAAGTGAGCAACCATTGCTAATAACTCTACAATGTGTATAAATTCAATTTCAGGTATAACAGATGTGATCATGACATGAAAATATTTTAGAATAGATACTGTATTAAGTATTGCCATGTTTACAATATGTAATATGTTTTTAGCCAATGGATTTAAACATGTAGATTCAACTAGAATTCATTTCTGTGATATTTGTAAATAAAGGTAGAAATATTGGATCCATCCCTGCAGAACTTGCTGTACAGTTGAGTTGAAGTGTAACAACGAAGAGTTGTCAGCTCAACACTGACTGAAGAAAAAGTGAAAATGGTTAAGTGCATACAGAGTCTTGTGAAAAGTACTGAGAGCTGTGGGTCCAGGATTGACAGCAAAAATAATAGGGTAGTTGGTTCCCTTTTATCTCCTTCCTCTTCAAGGAAGAAACTCCTTGGACATTCAAGTCAAACTTGTGTCTAGTCATAAAACTGGATCAGTTCTACCTTACACAGTGAGTCATGTGACCAAACCATCAAGTCCAAGGCCTTCAGGACACTAAAGATGGGGAAATGGGTACATTTCTTTGGAGAAAAGCTGGAAATATATGGAATTTTAAGGTAAAGTCTCTTACAACAGTAGAATTTTATTTAGATCTTTTTCCTTAACATTGGTGCCAACCGAACAGTATTATGGCTTTGAAATGATCAGTATAAGCCCAGTCGTTCCAAAGTAGGATTGCTCTTGGGTAGCTTTGTGTGTTTCCTGTTCCTTTCTGCACTAACTAATCGGATTTCTAACTTAATTGTTTTAGAGTAAAATATTGGATATGTAAACTTTAGGGCTGATATGCTGCTCAGTTTGCTTAATCGGGAGTACTTCAGGTAGAAATACCTGAAGGTGAAATACTAATGTTGTCACTACTCTTTCTAATAACTATACAAGGGCAGAATTTTTTAAAGTGATTTGAATAAATCCAAGTAAAATTGTGACAGTATGCTTCTAAGGTTAACATATCGAAATGTTAAAAGTGCCTTCTGTCTTAAATCGCAAACCAAATATTTTCTGTTGAACTTGGGCAGAAGTGTCCTTCCTTCCTTTCTTAGCATGAAGTAGATAACTTGTATTCAATATACAGGTTCTGTATGATCATTTTAGTCCTTAGATTGAGAATTAGTAGCAATAATTTTGCTTTCAATTTGATTAATCATTATATTAAAAATAGACCGGTAATTTAAGCGCTGTATTTGCCTTTTTGAAGGAGGGGATAGGCTCTGCTCTGTAAACGTATGTGTAGTGTCAGCAACTGTTTCCAGCTAACTGTCATAATTGATGCAATGTATTCTTCTGGTCCAAGGCAGGTATAAAATCTGAATTGTAATGAACTATTGAATTTAAAACAGTTTTGTAAAAAGAGAGCTTAATTCAGATTTCATCCAGGCTGATGTTTTCCCATGAATGTGAATATTTCAATGCCTGTTTTATTATGTATGTATTGTTCTTATTTCTGTAGTTAAAGAACTCTAGAAAGCATTGATTAGATGCTTCGTGTGGATGGAGAAACAAGTCCTGATACTAAAATGAACTGTACAATGAGGTCACGTCACAGCGCTTCCAGTTCTACGAGCCGTTTACTGCTTCTCTTTTCCCAGCTACAGTGGCAATGGCTCAACGGTTAAGACTTCTGTGGTATATACAACACTGGTCGTGCTAAAGTTCCTCGTGTCCCAATTTAAAATGTGGTGGGGTTTTTTACCGTCATATTTTGTATCAATCAGCAGAGTATAGTTAAAGCTTGTCTTGATATTGCCCTCTTGAAAATATTTGTCTTCAACTCAAAGAGAAAATGTAAAAATGTTCAGCCAGACCCTTCAAGTTTTTCCTTTGTTGTCCTAAGCCTGGGGGGAAACACCACTGGTTCAGTTATATTAAAAAATGGCCACATTCCTATGACCCAGAACTAATCGCCTTTTTCTCACTGAGCGATACACACGTGCTGCCTGCACTACAGCTCATAATGCCTGCTGACGTCTCAGTAAGCAACAGGGCCCTGCTGGGTGCTATTGGGTACTTGTGCCCTGGAAGAGTGTGGGCTCCCTCTACATCCTCTATGTCACCCTGGAAGAGGGGGAAGAAAGATACCATGTTTTAAAATTCCAGTATTGTTATGACTATTTTAAAAGTACTAGCCACCAACATTGAAGAACAGATTAGAGGAAAAAACTGAATTCCTGTTTTTGGCTTCTTGATTTTTGAAATGATTTGTAAATGCAGTCTCTTATTAGCTTGACAGTCACATCATTTGAAGAAATAAGAGAAGTTGTGGTTAGATGATACATTTTAGGGAAGCTAGGTGGTTTGGAGAACCTCATTTGGTGTTTCATTACAGCTAGGTGCTGTCACTAAGGGTAAACTTATGGTGAAATGACTCAGGTTTAACTAACTGTGTGCCAGGGATTACTTTTACTTGATGTATGTAGCCTCTCCTGAAATCCGTTACTTTTAAAGAGGTGAAAGCAGTGACTATTTGTATTCTAAGCAACAAAGATCTTTTGGCACCAAGTTCTTTGGACCAACGAGGTAGGATAGAGGACCAAGACTATAGTGAAATGAAAATGACTTGTTGCCTTTAGTTTGCTTATATTTCCTTTTAAGACTATCAGCAAAAGTGCAAGGTTACCTTCAGCACTTCATAACTTAGATTGGTATCTCTACCTGACACCAGGGAATGCTGACAGATCTTGAAAATCAGTATTAAACAAATGCCAATAAGAAACCCACAACCTTTTTTGGTAACCTATTTGGGAAGGAGCACCTAATACGCAAACACTGGAAAAATCTCTCGCTACTCAGACATGTTAGGCAGCACTATGACTCCTCATCTGTGAGAACTACCCTTCAATAAAAAAGGGGTGTGGTGTGGTGGGAGCCCAGGCCACTTGGGTAAACATGTTTTTGACAAATTAGCCCAGAAAAGATGAAATGTTTTCTTATAAAACTATTAAGCATGGCCGAAGTATGAGGTATATGATCTGTATAGTATGTCCCATCAAAAATATTTATTACTAGTGCTTTAAACTCCAGAGTAAACATTCATTTAAAATGGAGTTCACTGGGCAGATATCCCCTTTAATATTAGATAGGAATATTCTTTATCAGAGATTTAGGACAGTTTTGTTAACTGGTAAAAAAAAATGTAAATATGTAAGAATGTTTATTTGTTGCACATAACTCTTTTGGTATAAAATAAATGTAGAAGTTACCTGTGGAAGTTGTGCTGCCATCATTCTTCTGCTGCAGTATTACAGGTCAAAAAGAAGCAGAAACGAATCCACTCATAAACTACTCTTAAAGTAACCTCATACTGGAACCTCACATGTACAGGTGTACTGAGTTGATTTTTTCTCTCTTAAATGATATGTAACTTACAGAATATACAAGCAGAATTCTTAGAGATTCTAGTTCCTAGAATGTCTGTAGGTTTATAATTTATGTGGTTAAGAATGAATAAGGTGTTACAGCCAAGTGGTAGTTCTTGCTTTACCAGGTAAACCGGCTCTTTCCCAGATACTATGGCTTCTCAGCTGGTGGGTGTACCCTGTCTCATTAGCAAGTTCCAGAAGCACAAAGAATGTATGAGCCAACTGTTTTCCCACTGCTCTACTTT
This sequence comes from Myotis davidii, assembly GCF_000327345.1. Lineage (NCBI taxonomy): Eukaryota > Metazoa > Chordata > Mammalia > Chiroptera > Vespertilionidae > Myotis > Myotis davidii. The sequence continues at coordinate 1,309,245 of NW_006285312.1, forward strand.
AGTTCACTTTGAATACTCCATTTTTATAATTATCTAAAAGTCACATCTGCAAGAAAGACGAATCAATTTGAAATACAGTTTAGCCATATTTTATTGACTAGGTCAGTGGTCGGCAAACCGCAGCTCTTTGGCCCCTTGAGTGTGGCTCTTCCACAAAATACCGGCTCTTTCACAAAATACCGACTTCTGCGCATGGGCCATGAAATTTCAATCGCACTGTATGTGCGCACCCACACGTGGTATTTTTGTGGAAGAGCCACACTCAAGGGGCCAAAGAGCCGCATGTGGCTTGCGAGCCGCGGTTTGCTGACCATGGGTCACTAGAACAAATGCGTTCTGTGCTAGAACCTTAGGACTTAAGAAATGGGCCTGACGGACACATCATTTGTGTTGATCATTGAAATGTTCTTTGTGAGGATACATTCCCTTCTACATGAAAGGCAGTGTGGGAATTATAGTCTGAAAACCAGAACCATCTTTTCAAAATGTACCTGTTTCCTTTCACCCAATTTGGATATTCATTTCAGAAAATACAAAATAAAGGATGACTAAAAGCCTCAAAGTAAAATGAGCCTTAAAACTCTGATTAGAAGTGATGGTGATAAGGCATCAAAAGTGAATGGGATACCTAGCTTGGGAAGATAAAAATACTTTGGTCCAAGAATTGAAGTATATCAAGAATTTACCTAAATGTAATGAGCTGCCTGCAGGAAAACAAAAAATGGCATGCCCTGTCTGTAATTTGGAGGCATCCTTGAATGAAAATAATGTTCTACCAGGTGTATGAGGAAGTGGACACTCTAAACAATAGGAATAATATGGGGAGAATTTGCAGTGAATGGCAGTGCTAAAGGACAAAAGTAAAAGGGTAATGGTCTGTTTTGGCTTTTAGAAAACAAAAAGATTTAAAGATCTAATTCATTATTTTGCCTTTGTTTTTGTTAAGGACAGAAAAATCCCTGATAGGCAACAAATACCAGGTTTGCAATTTGATTCCTTTGGTACAAAACGGTGGAATACCAAAGCAGCCCGGCATTCATTTACGGTTAAATGTTTTTTACCAAAAGGCACTGTGCTGGGTATTGTAACCCCACCATAACTAGGTAGGTATTTCTTCCACTGTAAATGATTGGGGGTTTGGTACAAAGCTGTTTTATGTGTTAGCCTCTTGCCCCGATCTGAACAGTCCTGGGAGAGGTCACCCCTGAAATTCCAGAGCCATAATTTTCTACCAGGGTGCTGCTATATTTGAGGGGAAGAAAGATGGAGATCAAAGTTAGCCACCTCGCTAGTGTTGTTAAAAAAACACACAAAATAACCTCGACAGGATGGAGCAATGTCCTGGAAGAGCTGGTTACCTCTGAGCTCCCTTCCAATTCTGACATTCCTTAACTCTTACCTATGGCAACTAGTACGTGTGTTCATTATTCTAGCATATCACTTGCTGTAAATCTGTCAGGACTGCAGCTCACCTGTGGAGTTTTACAGAGAGCAGGGCGGCCCTAAGGCAGGGGAGCTACTCCTGCGAAGCAGTCTGTAACCAGCAACTCTGAACTTGTGTGAGTGTTGAAGCGAAGGTTTCTCAAAAGTCTATACCCAGTTAAAGCTATGTAAACAGCTTGACACAAAAATAACTTCAGATGCTTTTCAGTGGTACAGATCATCATTCAATTTATGGAATAGTCACTTCTGAGCCAACTCTAAGTTCCAGTATTACAAAATCCTTTATTTTCACTTCTAATGTTCCCTTCTAGCAAATGACTACAAAATCCAGACCAGAAACTCTCCTGTCTGCCACACATAGGCCAGGAGGCACTTCCTCTGTCGGCGGTAGCCTCTGCCCTCACCTGGGAAGGAGGGGCTGACAGCTGGTGTCAGCCGAGAGAGTTCTTGCTTTACCAAGTAAGCGGGCTCTTTACCAGATACGGTGGCTTCTCTGGCGGGAGGTACCCAGTCTCGTTGGCAAGTTTCCAGTATCTCTCTCGCAAGAGGAATGCTGCACCTTTTGGTTGTCTCTGGCGAGTGAAGATCCCCTTTTTATTTCCTATTACTCTCTGCGGTGCTAAAAACAAGCAAGAGATGATTCAGATGACTCCAATGGGCCAAGCTGGAGCCCAACTGGGCACTAAGAAATAGCCTTCTAGTTCAGGGTGGTTTGGTCTGATGTGGCCTCTTAATGGGCTAGAGATTTACTACTGCTCCCCAAAATACCTTAGCTCACCCGTGTCAATTTTTCATCTGTTAGGGGAAACTATCCAAAATTGTTTATCTTTTACTTGCAAACTAAAGTCTAAAACATTAAGGTACCCAGCTGCCTGGAAACTGGAGGGAGCTGAGATGAAAAGTGACTTCCCTAGTGAGAGCCAGAGTCCTGACCAGCCTCAGGTGCCTAGCAGATGTCCTAGCAGATGTCCTCCCTGCGCCTTCCAGCTGGGCTCCCTCTCCTGGTGGCTGGTCTGCCAGAGCTGAAGCTGGGAAGGGAGTGGAGCTGGCGACAGCCGTAGGGGCTGCGCTCTCAGCACACCTCCTCTCCACTCCTTGTGAAACCAGTTTCCGTAAAACCAAAGTAGATCTTTCCCACCAAGAAGTTCAAACAACAGGGATCTCTTCCACAGTAAGCAAATGGCAGGCACTGTACCAAGCCCGTCATCAAATGGCTCCCTACATCAACCTGCAAGGTGGTGGGCACTGACCACGGTACAGGTTTATGGAACTAGGTAACTTGTCCCCGGTCACTAACTCTCACCACACGAAGCTGGGGCCCCTGCTCAGGAAACTCAACTGCCCCGCAGGGTATTTCCAGAAGCCGTTCACCTCATCAGCCAAGCAGAGTAGAGGCTCATGTTCTCATTCTTCTGTTTGCCTCTTTGCATTCTAACTTTTAATTAAACTTTAACCTTCCAAAGACCTGTCTTTCCCCTTAAGTAATGCACTGTCATTCCCACTACTACCAAACCCTTTCCACCCCCAAACTGCCATCCTAAGTTTATGGTCTGGAGCAGCCCTGTGTCCCACTTGTGAAAGGAGTACAGATGTATTCTCTGGAAGACGTTTGAACACTCCCACACTCAAAATGCTTGGACATGCCCGGCCGGCGTGGCTCAGTGGTTGAGCGTCGACCTATGAACCAGGAAGTCACAGTTCAATTCCCAGTCAGGGCACATCCCAGTGTGGGGCGTGCAGGAGGCAGCTGATTGATGATTTCACTTTCATCATTGATGTTTCTATCCCTCTCTCCCTCTCCCTTCATCTCTGAAATCATAAGAATATATTTTTAAAAGAATGCTTGGACCCTTCCCTGTATTTGGCGAACCTGCCTCATACAAGTGAATAATACATTTCTCAGGCTTGGTATCGTACTCCGGAATAATGAATGTATCCCACGATGCCCACTTTCCTCATACTGTTCTGAAATAGACATGGCAAGTTAGCCATTCGACCTCAAGAGAGTAGGCTCTCCCATTTGCTTTTTTACTGTAAAATGGGGAAGCAAGCAAGCGATTATTGCTCGCTAAAGGCAACTTACTTTTCCTAGGAAATGCTCTGTGAGGCCTATATGGATTAGACCCGCTTTCCCCCTCTCGTTTCCAGTGTTCCTACCACCAAATATGCTGAACTGAAAGGCCCACCTGAAAAAATTAAGAACCAGTACGTTCCATAAACCCAATTGCCACCTACTTTGGTCAGTCATAAAATCGGCAAAATTCCAGATGAGCTCTCCAATCACATATTCTTTGCGTTTTTGATCCAGAACCAAATGATACTGCTCAAGCACACTTTTCTGGTACTCTTCACTGAACATCAGAGGTGGATCCTGGAATTCAAGGCAAAGAGAGAACTTAAGAATCGGAACTGGCAGAATTGTAAATGTCAGATAAAAATAAAGATCCATGTGATGATGACCAAAATATCTGTCCTCAGGGTGGGCTGCTGGCGGTGTAGACAGCCAGGGTATGATGAGCCCAGAGTAAAAACATTTAAAAAAAAACCACACAAACACAACCCTTAATCAGTAACCACTTTATTTATCAACAGGATTTGATACTTGCTTTATCTTTTCCATCTCTATTCACCAGCTGAACTACACTGGAAGTAAAAATGTCTTTGACTAAGTTAAAGCTCATGTCTTCAGCAGCTCATCGTATAATTTGAGAACTAGTGTGACTCACTCAGGTTTACTCACATCAGATTCACCTTTATCTCATCTGGGTAAGTAGCCGCTGTTTAGCACATTCATCCGTTCAACGAATAATCACTTAGTATCTGCTTATATGGCAGGCATTGGAGATAAAGTGAAAAGCAAGAAAGATAAGCGGCCTCGCCCTCACAGGCTTTCCAATCCAGCAAGAAAGACACAGGGAAATGTAAGGAGGTGAGTGAGCGGGGACTGCAAAGGAGCCGGGCATGTTTGGCTGAAGGAGCTAATGGACTCGGGGGCCACAGAGAGCTCCCTGAGGAACACTGAAGCCAAGACCTGCCAGGTGAGGAGAAGGCCACGTCCACAGACCATCCAGCCTTGGTGAAGAGCGCCTGTGTGTCCTGCACTAAGAGAGATCTTTCAGATGTTCCTGGGTCTGAGTTTTCATCTCATGGGAACCCGGGCCGGTGGGCAGTCGGGGCGGGGGTGGGAGGCTCTAGTCTTACTGGTGGACGCTGAGGGATGCGGAGTCCAGGCATTTGTGAGAGAACAAAGCCCTGTTGGCTTTGCCTTTCTTTTCCAGTGAGAAGGATTAAAATGCCGTAGAAGCAGCACTGAAAATACAACGGTACAATTGAGGCACAGTTTTGTTTCAGGTCCAAAGTTGAATTTGCGGGCAGGGCAAGATGTAGATTTTCTTACTTTGCTTTAATGGAAATGACCTTGCATTGTCTAGTACTACTCACACGTGGCTATTTAAATTTAAATCTAAATTAAACCAAATCAACTCAGGCAAATTAGTCACATTTCAGGTCCTCAAAGGCCAGGTGTGGCTATGGCTGCCCTTGTGGGCAGTGCAGATACAGAACACTTCCATCGCTGTAAAGGCTCTAGCAGACAGTGCTAACCTAGGCTCTCTGAGTTTCCTAAAAATTCAGAGTTGGCACCTTTTCAAAGAGGGAGGACAAATGTGCATAGACACTGTCTTCATGAGCTAGTTCCCTCCTTTGCCAGTTTGCAGAAGTGGCGTTCTGTGTAAGCAAGATGAACTTAAGGGTGTGAACAGAATATAATACAGTTCACATGAGTAGCTGTTCGACACACCATGAATCAGCCTACTAAGGATTGTGTGGCAACAGATTCCCAGTAGCTGTGATGGGAGAGTGAGGTGGCCGGGTGGAGACAAAGGGCTGGCTGTGGTTCAAGAATCCCTGTGAAGAAAGTCCCCACAAGGTAAAGCAGCATATCTCTGGTGAGGAAATGGACAAACAATGAGAAAAGAGCTAGTGATAAAAACTTGCTCCAAGATTTCATGCATTCCCTTAACAAACATTGGTTAGCACCGACGGCATGCTGACCACTGCTTAGTGCTGGCAAAGCAACAATGAAGAGGGTTCAGTCTCCCTCCTGGAGCTCACAGTCTGGTCAAGGCAGAGCCAAAGAGATGATAGTGCACAATGAGAGGCAGCAAGACGGACACCAGCCCGGCAGATGGGGTACAGGCCACTGAAGAGGGAACATCTCAGCTGAGACCTGGACATAGGGGAAGAATGCACTGGTTGACGACTGTGATGCTAACAAGGGCATTCCGGGCAGAAGGAGGCCAATAGCTTTAAAGAGGCTGCCTCTGAGGACCAAGTGAGGGAGGCCTGCGTAGTGGGCAGCGTGCGTGCCGTGCGGAGGGGCAGGCTGGGTGAGGCTGGAGAACTGCAGAGAGGTCATCAGGACAGGTGAGGGCGGGAAGGAGATGCATTTCTAACCTGGGGCAATGAGTGACACCACTGCCCAAGACAGAGAAGAAGGAACAGAATGTTCTGCACTACTTACGTGGTGAAGCCCTGTGACGGCGTCCGCCCCATACTCGCTCTGAATAATCGGCTTCTGATAGGTCCTGTACCAGTTCTCAAACTGGGTGGCCAGCTGCAGCTGAATCACCTCCAGGTGCCCGTAGTCATGATACCAGGATAAGTAGCTGTTCACACAGATGACATCCACGTACGGTGCCTAGGACAAGAGCATGAAAGCTAGTCCCTGCACCAGAAGATGGTGGAGTAGTCAGGACTCTCCTACTCAGGGGCCATTCTGACAGAGCAGGTAAAAAGGGGACACGGAAAATGAGATGGATGCTTACATGTGTAGTCAAGGAGTGACCCAAATGGACAAGTCTACACTCCTGGACGGACGCTCCTGACCTGGCTAAGGTTCTGGCGAGGGCTGAGGCTGAGCAGGCACTCAGGGAGCTGCCCTCAGTGGAAGCCCAGGGCCCATCCAACTGGATTCTGTTCCTCTCTAGCTAGTGCTCCTGTCACTAGTCCTCCCCCATCTGGCCCTGGAGAAATGTTCCCAACTGAGATGCCGTTTTCCCCGTACTGTTTCTGAGCTTGTACTGTGGGCCTTAAAGTGGTTAGAAGATTCCCTCCTAGCCGGGTAGCCAAGATGATGGAGCGAAACAGCCTGGAATCTAATCAACACAGAGCTCAGGAGTCAGCAGCAAAGACTAGACAGCCTGCCCTGGCCGGTTTGGCTCAGTGGATAGTGGATAGAGCATCGGCCTGCGGACTCAAGGGTCCCAGGTTCGATTCCGGTCAAGGGCATGTACCTTGGTTGCGGGCAAATCCCCAGCGGGGAGTGTGCAGGAGGCAGCTGATCAATGTTTCTCTCTCATTGATGTTTCTAGCTCTCTATCCCTCTCCTTTCCTCTCTGTAAAAAATCAATAAAATATATATTTAAAAAAAAAAAAAAAGACTAGACAGCTCATTGTCGAGTCTCTAATGCCCAGCTCACCTCCAGACCCTGCACTGGGACTGGTATGGCCTGTTTTTCCCAAGTGACCGCGGCCTCTTTCCAAACTGTGGTGGTGGGAAATGCAGAGGAAGAGGAAGCTGGGGGTACCTCTGGGTGGACACATGTACAGGGATCACACATCCCGCCAGATGAGTCTGGCGGCCTGAGGAGGCCCTGCGGGTGCTTCGCCAACTTTATGCTTCTCGGAAGGGGGTTGTCTCGACAGATGGCAGGGGAGCACCAGGGCTCCGAGCTTCTTCCCACCGGTGATCACAATCTATATTTCTGTAGCGTGTTTTCCCATCCATTCTTTCTTTAGATGATTTCTCTTTCTATAGCACTTCCCTCCTAAGTACTGGCCTTCAGCTCTCCAGGGGAGTATTTTCTTTGTGGCCGGGCACAGTGAGGGAGGCCACTGGGCCAGCCAGCTGTGGGAGCCTGCCCTTCGATCCTCAATCTAGATCTAGCTAATGGTTCCCAAAGCTGGCTGATGACCAGAGTTCACTGCAGAGCTTTTTACAACTCAGATTCCCACTCTGGACTGAATCACAATCTCAACATCCAGACACCTTAGTGGTTCTGATGATCAGCCAGGTTTGAGAAACAATGGACAATGATGACTTTAGGTTCCCTTAAACCTTTGCCGTTGTATGAGCACAGTGAACTGAGGTGCATACAATTAAACTGAGGCACCTAGAATCTGGGCTGAGAACAAATTAATTCTCCCTGTGCCCAGCCTCCTTGGACATAGGGAGCCACACTGCCCAGTGAATAGCAGGTAGTTATCTCTGACCTACAGCCCGTCTATGAAAACGCTGGACTGGCGGTTCATGGTTCTTCCGCTCACGTGGCCCAGAAGCCCCCCTCCAACCTCAAGGATTCTACTGTACAAGGTGTTCCCCTAATGACCTGGGCCCACATCAGGAGGAAGGACTAGAGGACAGGACAGAGGAAACGAGAGGTGTGGGGAACCCTCAGACTCACCCCGAGGTCTGTGTCATACTGGGAGTTGGTCACAAAGGTCACGGGCCGGGAGGGGTCCAAGGCTTTGGTGTGAGCAATCAGCGTCCTGTCGTGGAGGGCAGAAGATGGCTGCTGTCAACTGGGAAGGGCTATCAGCCACCTCTCAACCCCTCCCTCCCATCCCCTGCCCCGCCAAACCCACCGCTCCCCTCCTTCCTCTAAGTGTATTTTAGGTACGCAAACATGTTCCTCTAGTCTGAGATCATGTTCCCTGACATCATTCCTTCTCCCTCCCCAAATCCAAGATTCCCCTCCTCCAAAGAGGCCACCTTGCAGGGAGAGCTGGGTCCCTGGGCTGGGCACTGCCACAAACTGGGTTCGGAATCTCTGAAAAAGCTCTTGACAACAGGACTGGATGGAGTTTGATTAGAATGGCTGTTAATTTACCAAATAATTAGGGAGTGGCGCTAGGACGCAGGGTGTGTGCTGTGTGCGAGGCACTCACAGAGACCTCACAGCAGTGCCATCGCTTTGTGGAGCAGTGGGAGAGGGGCACTTGCAGGTGTGAGAAATTGCAACTACAAGCGGTAGCAGGAAAGAGGGCTAGGAGACAATCCCAGGGCACACACTGACAGTGGGGGGTCAGTGTTGGCCTATCTGAAGAAATGGCATTAATGCTGAATCGCATTAACCGAGGAGGGATGGCAAGGAGAGGCTTCCCAACAGAGGAACCTGTCGGGTCTCCCAGGGCAGGTCACCTGCCCTCACTGTTTAAGCCTATGTTCCTCTACTCTTTCCTCACAGCTTTTCTTTCCTTTACACCCTCTCCCCATAACTGCTTTTCTCATTCGGAGGCTGTGGTTTCCACAGGCCAGAACTGTACCCCTTCTCCTCAAGCCTCAAATCCACACTCCGAAATGGCCTGTTTGTCACCTGGGAAGGTTCAAAGCCTAGCTGAGCTCCTCCAGCCCAGGCAGTTCTATCCACACCCTGCCCCATCCTGCTGCTCCAAAAATCATGCATCTCCCTCTTCCCACCTCCAGAAAAGCCCATGTGGAACTTCAGACACCCGTTCCTGGGAGCCTATCCTTTCACACTCACAACAAAAATGCTGTCCACCAGCCCTGCCTCAACACACCACGGGGCCCCATGCACTCTGGGGCTGTGTGTTCAGAGCTGTGGGTCATTTTGCCCAAGTGGGTCACTCCTCAGAGCCTCTACAGTGTGGCTCAGCTGACAGCACTCCATGAAACTGGCACGCAGAGTGCCTCAGGGAGTGAGATAATTTTGAGATAAATTATTGCAGCAAGTGAAATAATTTTCCTGCATAGGCAAAGTTGTAACGGGCAGGAATGTAAGAAAGAGGAGGAACCCAAGTCCTGGCACTAGCACCAGCCTGCCTTGCTTCACAGCTGGGCCTCGCCTGGGCACTTCACAAGCCCAATACAAGTAGCAACCATCTACAGATCTCTCTGTAGCTCCTGCCAGGTGGCCCCAGGCAGTGGCTAACTTTGCACCTCCTGGGAGGCTCCAGAGCCAGCGCACCAGGTAGGTGAACAGCTTCAGCCTATACCAGATTACAATTCTGCACATTCACAAGTGACACACTCAAGGGGAGACTCAGTGAGCACCAAAACCCCACTGAAGCAAGTCTTGCTTCCTAGGGAAATCTGCTCAGCTGTTCTTCCACTGTAGTCGTAGCCTGTCTTCATGGCCAGTTGGGCTGGAGGTCAAGTCCTCCCCGTGACACCAACAGCAATCAGGGCTCACCTAGAGTGCCCAGCTCAGGTTACTAGGGAGGCTGAGCCACTGGGCCCTACAGGACACCTCCTACACAAGGTCACTCTACCAATTCTAGGAGACATAGCAGCTCTACCTAATACATAAAAAACAAACACAGGGAAGCAGTGAAAATGTGGAAACAAACATGTCAGAAATGGAAGCAAGCAAACTACTGGATACAGAGTTTAAACCATGGTTTTAAGGTCACTCAGCATCTTAATGAAACCTTCAAGGGACTCAAAGAGTACTTCACGGGACTTAGTGAGACTTTTAGTATCTTAGTGAGAATGTTGAAGACATGAAAAAGAACCGGTCAGAAGTTAAGCCTATAATAACTGAAATAAAGAATAATTTACAGGGATTCAACAGTAGAGTAGAGGATTCTGAGAATCAAATCAATGATTTGGAATATGAAGAAGCAAAAAACACCTAATCAAAAGAACAGAAGAGGGGGGCTGAAGGTGGGGGGTAAGAGATCAACCGAAGGATTTGTATGCATGCATATAAGCATAACCAATGGACACAAGACACTGGGGGGTAGGGGAGGCCAGGGGATGAAATATGAAAAAGCAAAAAACACCCAACCAGAAAAGAACAGAAAAAAAAAAATCCAAAAATATGAAGATCATGTAAGCCTCTGGGATGATGTCAAGTATACCAACATTTGCACTATGGGGGTGCCAGAAGGAGAAGAGAGAGAGGAAGATATTGAAAACCTATTTGAAGAAATAATGACAGAAAACTTCTCCTACCTGGTGAAAGAAATAGACTTACAAGTTCAGGAAGTACAGAGTCCCAGACAAGAGGAACCCAGAGGCCCACACCAAGACACATCATAATTAAAGTGTGAAAGACAAAGAGAGAATCTTAAAAGCAGCAAGAGAAAAGCAGTTACCTACCTACAAGGGAGCACCCATACAACTGTCAACTGATTTCTCAACAGAAACTTTGCAGGCCAGAGGAAGTGGCAAGAAATATTCAGAGTGATGAATAGCAAGGAGCTACTCTATACAGCAAAGCTATTCTATATCATAAAAGCCTAATATGCTAAGTGTCCAGTCATCTGGCCATCCGTTCAACCAAAGTGTAATATGCTAATGATATGCTAAGGCTGCTCAACAACTCACTATGACATGCACTGACCACCAGGGGGCAGACACTCCAACTGGTAGCTTAGCTTGCTGCTGGGGTCTGGCCCATTGGGACTGAGCAAGATGGGCCCGACATGCCCTGAAGCCCTCTTCCAGTCCCTCCCCAGCTGGCCAACTTCCAGCGTCTCTCCTCAGCACTGTCATACACCGGTGGAGTCCCTCGGCCTGGCCTGCGCCCTCTCACAATCTGGGACTCCTCGGGGGATGTCGGAGAGCCAGTTTCAGCCCAATTCCGCAGGACAGGCTGAGGGACCACACTGGTGCACGAATTTGTGCACCGAGCCTCTAGTCATTTACAACTGAAGGTCAGATATAGAGCTTCACATACAAGAAAAAGCTAAATGAGTTCATCACCCACCAAACCAGTATTACATGAAATTTATTAAGAGGAAGAATAAGAAAAAAAGGTAAAAAATCTGAATAATCAAATGGCAATAAATACATATCTACCAATAATTGAATCTAAAAGTCAAAATAAATGAACAAGAAATCTAATGAACAAAATAAACTGAATAAAATAGAATCAGAGGCATGGAAACATGGAACAAACTGACAAATCTGAGGGAAGCTGGGGGGGTGGGCAGGGAGGGGCAGGGGGAGGAGATTAGCCAAAGATCTTACATGCATATATTCATTACCTATGGACACAGTAGGGCAGTGAAGGTCTGGGGTGGGGTGGGAACCGTGTGGAAGGTGACAATGGGAAAAAAGGGGGACATCTATAATACCCTCAACAATAAAGATTAAAAAAAGAGAGAGACAGAACCAAGGAACACAGGGAAAGGAGGACCCCTCCCACTGTGGAAACACTGCCCCCAAGTGGTGGTTCTTTCCATTGCAATGCAGTGAAAGGGGAGCAGGGAGGGAGGAGCTACTGGAACCATGAACTTCAGATGGCCTGGTCCTATCCAAATGTAACTTTAGAATACTCATAATATGCATGTTGTTGAAAAGCCTGTTTATAATTATGTGGGCAGATAAGCTCGTTTAATGAAGCCTAGCTCCGCTTTATAGATGAACCCAAAGTATCACCAAGTGGGTGGGGTTTTTTTTGGAGTTTTAACACACACCAAATTTCCCAGGAATGGAGACACCATTAAAAGAGAGGGTAGATTGATGAGAAACCAAGATGGCGGCATAGGTAAACACCGGAGATTGCTGCCTCGCACAACCACTTCAAGAATACAACTAAAAGACAGAACTGGCATCAACCAGAACCATAGGAAGGCTGGCTGAGTGAAAATACTACAACTAGAAGGAAAGAGAAAAGCATACCGAGAATCAGAGGAGCTGTGGTGTGGAAGTTAAGTGCACAGGTACGGAGGCGGACGCGGAAAGGGCTGGCGGCTGAGGACATGGTTGGCTTTTTCAATCGAGAAGGAGTCTCAAGCTCCCGACTCCTCTGAACTCCATTTCTGGGCGAGTCTCTGGGGACCCAGACTGATATGGGGAGAGGCCGCTAGACTGTCTGGCATCGTTCGCATCTTGAGGGCGGCTTTCTCTCAGAGGTGCTTGCAGCGATTGCCCTGACACTGAGACTCGGGGCCTCTTAGGGCAAGACTGACGATCAGCCATAGCTGTTTGCTCTGCCCTATTGATCCCCTGGGACCCCACCCCGCCCAAGCTGTGCAAGGAGGCTTTTGCAATTTGAAAATTACCTAACAAACTTGCAGCTGGCCCAAGGCCCAAGGGCAACTTGCATTCCTTCACAGCTAAGCTCCTGCTGAGTAGCCTCAGGCAAAGCCTAGATTAGCCCTCCTGAGAGATCCAGGAGCCTGCGTACCCAGTGGTCAGAGTGGTACCATCCAGATCACAACTCCTCAGATCCATAAGGGACACACTCAGGGGGCAGACTCAGTGAGCACCAAAGCCCCACTGAAGCAAGTCTAGCCCCAGAGGGGTGTCTCCAGCACAGAAGTTCTCCCACTGCAGACACAGCTGATTCTCACAGCCAATTGGCTTGGAGGTCAATTCCTCCCAGTGATACCTACAACAATCAAGGCTTAACTACAACAAGACTGTGCACAAAGTCCACAAAGGGGTGCACCAAGAGTGTCCACCTTAGGTAATTGGGGAGGCTGAGCCATTGGGCCCAATAGGACACATAGCACACAAAGCCACTCTATCAACACAGGGAAGCAGCCAAAATGCAGAGACAAAGAAACAGGTCACAAATGACAGAAATGGAGGAAAGCAAACTACTGGATATAGAGTTCAAAACT
>NW_006285312.1:1322497-1328001 GCF_000327345.1 Myotis davidii
GTTAAAAAGTCATTAAATAACATTCCACCAAACAAGATTACTTTATCCAGCAAAGCTATCATTCAGAATTGAAGGTCAGATAAAGAGCGTCACAGATAAGGAAAAGCTAAAGGAGTTTATCACCACCAAACCAGCATTATATGAAATGCTGAAAGGTATCCTCTAAGAAGAGGAAGAAGAAGAAAAAGGTAAAGATACAAATTATGAACAACAAATACACATCTATCAACAAGTGAATCTAAAAATCAAGTGAATAAATAATCTGATGATTATTTATTAATAAACTGGTGATTATAATAGAATCGGGGCATAGAAAGGGAGTGGACTATTCTTGGGGTTGGGGAAGGGGTGTGGGGGGTGCGGGAAGAGACTGGACAAATATCGTATACCTATGGATGAGGACAGTGTGGGGCTGGGGGTAGGATAAAGGCAGAGGGTAGGGTGGGAACTGGGTGGAGGGGAGCTATGGAGGGAAAAAAGGAACAACTGTAATAATCTGAACAATAAAGATTTAACTTAAAAAAAAAGTGAGGGTAGATTAGCCCTAGCCTGTTTGGACAGCATCAGCCTGTGGGCTGAAGGGTCCCTGGTTTGATTCCGGTCAAGGGCATATGCCTGGGGTTGCGGGCTCGATCCCCATTGTTGGGCATGCAGGAGGCAGCCAAGCAATGATTCTCATCGCTGATGTTTTTATTTCTCCCTCCCTCTCAGAAATCAATAATATATATATATATATATTTAAGTGAGGGAAGATTATACTTGGTTTTGTTTGTAACTTTACTTAGAGTGGTTCACCATTTTGGAAATGTGTGGCACTGAAGAGAACTGCTCGTGGTACCAGTGCCAACATGGCACCACTGCTGTTAGCTTTTGGAGTTATGCTTTCAAGGGATTCTGTATGCAGGAGTAAGCATCGACCCCTTCACTGGGTCTTCTGGGGAGTCAGGCCTGTGTATTCATGTATTATTTTTTAAACGACTCTCCTTGATATCACAGTCAGGCCATGCCACTATTTTTTTTTAACTTGAAGGTACATGTATAAGTAGGTTAAGTTACCTCTGGATTTCATTTCAGGTGTGAAAAGCTGACTCTGAGTCTCACCGGGTTGAAATTACAACAGGTGGGTATGGATCTGGTCCCCTGAACTAACCAAGTCTGGATGCACTCAAGTCTGGGCTGGGAGCTGGAAGGCAGGGTCTCTTCCCCGGCCCAGGCCAGGGCAGAGGAGGGCACTCACTTGAAGTAGTAACCTGCAGGTTCCAGGAAGGAAGTGGGCTCATTGGCCACAGACCACATCACCACGGCTGGGTGGTTCTTGTCCCTGCGCACCAGCTCCTCCATCACCTCAAGGTGGTGCTGCAGAGACTGGTTGTTGTAGCTCTGGCTATGGGTGGGGAGAAAAAGGGAGTGTGTCATCACCTGACAGGCTGGGCAGCATGGGCAGCATGGGCAGTGGGCACTCACTTTAGCTTGATGCCCACGCCAGGGCTCTCATCAATGACCACGATCCCATACTGGTCACAGAGCTCCATCACCTCCTCCGCATAGGGGTAGTGGCTGGTACGGAAGGCGTTGGCACCAAGCCAGAGAAGCAAGTTGAAGTCCTTCATCAGCAGTGGCCAGTCGAAGCCCCTCCCTCGGATCTAGGGGACAGCAGACTAGAGTGACCCCTGCCCCCTGTCCCCGATGCACTTCCTTCTAGAGCTGGACCCATCAGCCCTCTATCCAGCCAAGCATGGACCCCATCAGGCAGCAGTTTTGAGCAGTTTGTTTAACTGCTCTGAGTTGCCTGCAGCCACTGCAGGGGGTATGGGGAAGGTAAAGATGAGAAACAGCCCCCACAGGGACCCAGGAGCCCCAACTCACGTCTGAATCCTCATGCTTGTTGACCCCATGGAAATAGAAAGGTTTCCCATTAATGAGGAACTGGTTCTTTGTGACAGCCACGGTGCGAATCCCCACCGGGAGAGTGTAGAAGTCAGACATGGACCCAGCTGCCGTCTGAACAGTCAGCCTCACCTAGGAAAGCCAAGCACTGGAGTGAGGCACCCTAAATGGCCTGAGTCCCACACGGCCGCCCAGCAGCAGGACGGCCCCATGTAAACCACAGCAGCCCACCTCTAGGACACAAGCAGAGAGATCGAGAAATTACAGGCTTCTGCCATTAGCAAGGAGGAACCCTTCCCCACTCTGCCCCTCGAGCCTTCTCTTCAAATCTGGGCTGCCCCACCCAGCCCAGAAAAACGGGCTGGGAATGCTTCAATCCAATTGACTAGGAAGCTCAGACGCCCATGCCTGCCTGTCCACCTGCTAAAGCCAGGGAGGGTTGCTGGAAGGGGGCAAAAGGCCTCCCACAGCCCCAGTCTTAACCACCATTACCTCCAATGAGTACAGGTAGGCAGGGTGCTCATGCATCAGGTATGGCCACCAGAGGTGGGCATTGGGCACCTGCAGCTGGCCGCGGCTTCCAGTCCCCCGGGCCACAATATTGCCTTCCTCATCATGAAGGTACACTTCCAGCTGGAAGTGTTCACTGCCCTGGATGGAAATCTGGTAATGCACCAGCCCTGTGGGAGACAAGAGATCAGAGAAGAGAGAAGGAAGGATGTGACCTGGGTCACACAGATGAGAGGACCCTGAAGCCACCACTGAGGAGTCCACTCAGGCCCTGAGACTCCAGCCAACAACTGTTTATTTTTTGAGCTTGACCTGCAGTGAGGAGATTGAGGGCAGCAGAGTGCGGAAGGGACACGGGACCCCCATGTATCCTGAGTGATGTGATTTTAGACAAGCCCCATTTCTCATTGGGCTTTATTTCCTGATAAAAGGAGGTC
Source organism: Myotis davidii (assembly GCF_000327345.1). Classification (NCBI taxonomy): domain Eukaryota; kingdom Metazoa; phylum Chordata; class Mammalia; order Chiroptera; family Vespertilionidae; genus Myotis; species Myotis davidii. The sequence goes on from NW_006285312.1 coordinate 1,325,332, forward strand.
AGACCAGATGGGTATTTCAGAAGCCCTTCCCAGCGTACACAGGCTGGATTTTAGCTCCTCAGGTAAATGAGAACCTGTGAGGGTTAAGAAATGCTGGGAGAGCCTTTCTCCTGGAGCATCTTTCAAAACTGGGAATAGAGCCACTTGGGGCCTGGCGGAGGGAAGGTCCTGCCGGGAGCTGCACCAGCCCTCACCAGCCCTGCACCAGCCCTCACCAGTGTTTTGGTCCATGCTGGTGGTGACATTGATGTCATCAATATAGGTGGTGGGCGTGGTATAGAGGATCACCGGCCGGTGCAGTCCCGCGTAGTTGTAGAAGTCAAAGTTTGTGTTCTGGACAAAGTAACGGTTGGGGTACCTAGAGAAGGAGGACAGTGGCCAATTGGGGTCTTGCCCTGAGGCCTGCACCTCACCGCAGCTAAGGCAGGTGGGAAGACCCTGGGCAGGGTGGGGACTGGAATGGGGGAGCAGGTTCTGCTCACATGGAGGTATCCGTCCGGTAGAGGATGGTCCCTGGCGGCAGGGTGTGGGGGCCGAGCGTGTTGTTGACAGCGATGGTGATGCGGCAGAAGGACAGGGGCCCGCTCTGGACCAGCTTGCTGATGTCAGCTTCAAACGGAAGATGGCCCCCCTCGTGCTCTGCCACATGGACCCCATTCACCCACTGCAGACACAGGAAAACACGGGGAGGGGGCCAGAGCATGAGGAAGGGCCACTGCCATCTCAGGTACTCCCTCACACAGAGGTGCCCTGCCAGCTTCTACCTGCCTCACCAGCCTGATGGGAGTAATGGAGCTCCACGGAGATTAGACAGCCCTCCCCAGTGTGGGGCATGAGCGCTTCCCCCACCCCCCACCCCAGAGGGCAGGCTGGCAGGTGACAGCTGGGAGACAGTCACCCCAAGACCCATGCGTGCTCAGCAGCCGCACCTGCCCGCTCGCCCTGCCTGCTGCTTGCTGTACTGACCACAATGGCATAGTAGTGGGCGCTGCCAATCCTCAGCACCACTCTAGTGTTCGGGTCCTGGGTCCATCGCTGGGGCAGCGTTGCCTCTCGTTCATACCACACCCAGCCGACAAAGCCACGCAGCTGCCTATCCTGGCCCACATCATTGAAGCTGGAGGGAACAGGCATGTCCAGGGTGGGACCAGACTGGGGAGAGAAAGGCCAGGATCAGGTCCAGACCACTGGGAATCTAAGACCAGGGCCCAGGCAGCCCCCTTCCCCAGAGGCCAGGTTCCCCTGCAACCCTGCCTTCGGGAAGCCTTCGCCAGACCCTGGAGGTCTAGGCCACCTCCCCATTGTAATTCTTTGCCAGCAACTGGCCCATGTCTATGGAGCTCGTTTAATTCGCACAACTCCATGATGTAGACATCAGTCACTCACTCGTTCACTGGACAGTGCAGGGAACACCTGCAATGTTGTTCTGGGCACGAGGAGTAAACGGTGAACAGGCCTCTGTGCCCACAGGGGCAGGGGACTATCTCAGGAGTCAGGGAAGGTCTCTGGGGCCAGGGCCATGGGATGCTGCCTCCGCACAACCTGGCAGAATTGGGTGAACCGAGCTGGGCAGGGCCTCCCTTGAACACCTCAGGTCCAAGGCAGGGCAGGGGTGAGGCAGAGCGCTCAGCGAACCTGGACGGGGAGGTGGCACCTCTAAGGAGGGGATTTCCTCTGTCCTTCACAGCTCTATCCCCAGGGTCTGACACAAGCCCTGGAACCCGATAAATATTGGCTGAATGGATGGATAACTTGCAGATGAGGGGTCGACTGCTAGGATGGTTTATGTCCAAGGACTGGCGGGGCCAGTTCTTTCTCAAGGCAACCAGCCCAGGGTCTCCGGCACCAGGGTAAGAGGTGAGCCCAGGGAGGGCCACGGGCAGCCTGAATGAAAGAGGGAGGGGACGATCGGCAGAGCCCAGAGACTAAGGGGAAGATAGTGGCCGGCCGCCCCAGGAGGAAGGCGGGCCACGCAGGGGCTGCTTGGCCGGGGAAACTGTGAGTCCGGCACATGCCCAGCACCCAGCACCCCGCCACCACCACTTCCTTTTTTCCTTCCCTGCTGACTGCTGGGCAGCAACCCCCCAAATAGCATCTGGGAGAGGCGAGCGGCGCATGGCACACAGGCCCATCCCAGCCCGGGCTCCAGGCAGACGGGAGACCTGGGGGTCCCTGGCTGGGCCTCGACCTGAACCTGGGACCCACGGTCCTGCCTGCCAGGGCAGAGCTGGCCCCGAGGGGTCCGCCGCCCGCCCTCCTCCCGTTCCTGCCCACCCCACGGACTGGGCTCCACCAGGGCCCTTCCCCAGCTCGGTAGGGTGGGCGGCCCCCCCACACACACAGACTTTCGGTTTCCGATCCGCCCTCCGCTTGGAAGCTCCTTCCGCGACGGGAGAGCCCCCCACGCCGCCAAGCCGGTCACCTTCACGCCCTCGGGGCTCCTAGGGACTTGCCGCCCAGGCCCCCCCCGCCCCGCCGCTCCCGCACCTCTCGCAGCGGCGACCGGTACCACTGCTGCTCGAAGCCCCGGAGCCGATTTTCGGAGAAGTCGGCGCGGAACTTCCAGAGGCCATCGAGGTCCTTGCGCTCTCGCGACGCGCTCTCCCGGGGGTACAGCATCCCGCCCTGCAGCGCCAGCCCGCAGCCCCAGAGGAGCGCGCCCAGCACGGC
>NW_006285312.1:1328187-1337275 GCF_000327345.1 Myotis davidii
GGCCCCGTCTGCCCGAGGGCTGCGGGGACCCCGAGGCTGGACTCTAGGGAAGATGGACCCCGAGCCTCCAACCCCGTAGGTTGCCCGTCCCGCACCCCCCACCCCTCCCCACATGCCTGAGGACACTGCCTGCTCCCCGCCCTCCCGGGACTGCTCCGCCCCGGGTGGCCGGTCCAGGGCCGCAGGCCAGAGCGAGACCCTGGAAAAGGGCGGGGTTCCGCCAACTCCCACCGGACCTGTTTCTTCAGAGGCCGGCCTGCGACGCCATTGCTTCTGCCTGCTCACTGGACACCAGTGGGCCCAGACGAAGTCTTCGTTGTGCCAGGTGGGGTCCCGCCCCCGGGACACCAGTCCCGGGAACTGGCCTACCCTGGGGGCCCAGGCTGCAAGGATAGGGGACTGATGGCCCCAGGAGCCCAGTCTGTACATCATTGCTCCTACAATTACCTGACTTTTTAAAAATATATTTTTCATTTTTGCTCTGATTTCATGCTTACCTAAGCAAGATTCTGATAGTGGACCTTGATACTAGAAATGGAATCCCAGGGAAGTAAAAGTAAAATATATTATAGGAACTGCCAGGATGTAAAGGCTTTCCCCCAAATGCTTACAATATAAAAATAAGAGAAAGTAGGATGCAAAAGTATATGCAGCATGGTCCCCACACAAATACAGATGTGAAGTGTTATTATCGGTTATTATTGAAGTTGTATAGGTTATTTCCATGTTATTCTTCATACTTTCCTGATTTCTTAAAATCTGTAATGAACATGAATCATCATCATCATCATCATTACTGATTTCAGAGAGAGGAAGGAAGAGAGAGAGGGATAGAAACATCATTGATGAGGGATCATTGATTGGCTGCCTCCTGTGAGTCCCAGACTCGGGATCAAGCCCTCAACCCGGGCATGTGCCCTGACTGGGAATCAAACTGTGACCTCCTGGTTCATAGGTCGATGCTCAACCGCTGAGCCACGCCAGCTGGGCTATTATTATTTTGAGAGAACGTTTATTAAAGCTGGGGACAGTGAAACAAGGAAGACAGGACAGGGCGTAGGACAGGAGAAGCAACAGGAGAGAGCCTGGGGGGCTGCTTGGGCTCACTGAGAAACGTCACAGAGAAAGAAGCCAGTGAAGGCTGGGCTGCTGTCAGCTCACTGGAAAGTCAGAGAAAAGGGGGCCCTGAAGACAGGCTTAGGGGGTTAGTCCCGGAGAGCTGCCACTTCCCATTGCTCCCCTGGTTGCAAGCCTCTTGGGGTGCCTTGGAGTTTAGGGGATCCACGCCTGTGGGGGAAGAGTAGCTGGGAGGGAAATGCTCCCAGGAGAGAGAATGCACCTAACATGCATTATTTTCATAATCAGAATCAAGCCAATAGGTATTTAAAAACCACAAATAGGCAAAATAAAGGAACCAATAAAGGTCTATGTGTCCCTATATATGAATAAATTAATTTTTCATTTACCCCCAAGCCTTTATAGATTTAGTTTATGCAAGCTGATTTTATTTTATTGTTGTTGTTGATATTTTAGAGGGATTAGAAGGGAGGGGGAGAAACACACAGAGAGAGAAGCATAGATTGGTTGCATCTGCGCACACCTCAACTGGGGCCAGGGCAAGAGCCTGCACCTGAGGTACATGACCTTGACCAGAACAGAACCTGTGACGACACTCCAGTCCACAGGCCGACACTCCAGCCACTGAGCCAAACCAGCTAGAGCTGTGCAAGATGATTTTTTAACTAGCCTGGGAACTTAAACTTTTGAACTTTCCAGTCCTGTCAGTGCCTGGATGTACGGAAGACCTCCAGGTAGCTCTCTGATTACGCCCTGGACTAAGGAACGAATATTCACATATGCAGACCACCTGATACCCAGGATCCAGACCAATCTGGAGGCTAAGAATGCAGGACTGATTCTTCTCAAGAATGTACTTTTTATTATAAGAACTCTTGGCTTTTCTTTCTTCTTCAAAGCACTCTGGGTATTGCCTAGTTGTGTTTCTGGTTTGCAAACCCTAAACCCTTGACAAATCGTTATCATTTATTTCAAGCCAAAGCCTCCAGACTCTTTTTGAGTTCGTTCCACACTACTGCCTAATGGGGAGGAGCAGAATAGAGCACTGATATAATAGTTTCCAAAATTATGAACCTGAAAACCAGACCCTGGTGGGTAAAGTCCATCAGCCAGTTTCCTTCCCCACCTGAGTTTGCAGCTGTGTACAAATATGTGCGTCTGGAGATGTAAGTGTGTGAGTTGTCAGCATTGAGAATGGATGAAAGAAGGAAGGCAAGTAGACAACGGATGAAAATGTCACCCGCAAAGGGTTTCTTGCTCCTCCTCAAGATAGAAATCAAGAGAGGAGGTAAAACAGATTCAAAAGCAGGAAATATTAGCAATATCATTGCTAGCATTAACACAGGAGACACAGCTATTGTGTTTTCCACAGATCTCTGGTACGACAGTGGTGAGTGGCGCGACTTCTGCTTGGAGGGCACCGAAGTCACGTTCAGGGCCAAGGTGGAGTTCTGAGCCGTGGTCAGCACACACAGCGGGGCCCAGAGCAGGCGGGAGAGTCCCGACCTCCACGCTGGGGTTGTGGCGACAGCTGCAGCGCTAAACACTCCCCGGCTCCCTCCGCCTTGGGACTTCTTTTGGATGTTCTGGGTCTTTCCAACCCAGCTGCAGTTTGTTAGGTAATTTTCAGATTGCAAAGGGCCAGGCCATTCATATGCAAAAGCCTCTGCTCACAGCTTGGGTGAGTACATATTGGGTGATGGTTCTTGGGGTACTGTTGAATTATAATTAGTAAAATTAATTACTACCTGGTGTGAACTGAGATAAGATACAGGTGGAAGGGGCAGCACTAGGTTATGCCATATAACTTGAATGGAATGTGAGTAAAGCTAAAATAAGGAATTTGGATAGGGGAGACTAGGGGACTGTCTAGGGCAGGGGGGGAAATGGACACATATGTAATACCCTTTGTAATACTTTAAGCAATAAAAAAAAGAAAGTAAAAAAAAATAAGGAATGTGGAGTTAGCTATATTTGCTATGTGCTCAGAGAACCTTGAAGAAAAAGAATCACAGGCTCCATTCAGCCAACTAACACTGTAGGGCACAGTGTCAAAGCCAGACGCCTCTTTGGAACTGGTTTTGTTTTCTGTCTGTTTTTTTTTTTTTTAATAAATTTTTATTGATTTCAGAGAGGAAGGGAGAGGGAGAGAGAGACAGAAACATCAATGATGAGAGAGAATTATTGATCGGTTGCCTCCTGCATGTCCTCCACTGAGGATGGAGCCCACGACCCCGGGCATGTGCCCTTGGCCGGAATCGAACCAGGGACCCTTGAGTCCACAGGCCGATGCTCTATCCACTGACCCAAACAGGCTAGAGGTGTCTGTTTTTTTAAATCAGAACATTCATTGCAGGACTAATCATTGAAATCATTAAGATGAACTGGATGATGCAAAAGCTGCCCACGGGTTTAGGTGTTGTTCCTTCGTGGAATCCATGCCCAATTCTGCGATGTGCAATTTTTAGGTAGCTCATTTGACCAGTCCTGGTGGCATTTCATAGGAAATTCAAAAGCATCTAAGGTCATGGAAGACTAGGGGGGTGTTGAAATGAACAACCAGATCCAAAGGCTATACTTTCTCTTCTGTTTGGCAGGGTAGCCACCTTGGCACAGGGAGACTTCTGAAGGGGGTAGGTGTTAGGGTCACACCAGCGGCACAGGTGTCTTATTGCGCTGCTTTCGGAATGATGATGGTCCCTATCTATCTCACTTCTGGGGCCAAACCAATCAGTCCTTGGCACTGTTTAAAGTGATTCATATCTTGCATTTGCAGGAGGACATACTGAAAATGGGGTCAAGTACCTGAGACGTAAGGTGCCAGTGCCGCTGGAGTGGTGGTCTGGGAACAGGGATGTGGACATCTGGAGGGTGCTACCTGAAAATGTTGAACTCCCAGATTTACCTGAATCCTCTGTTGTGTTGAAGAAGCTCTACCTCCTTGGAAGTAGCCTCCTTTTGACAGAAACCACAGGTGAAGATGTCACCTGAGGACGCTGGCTCACAAAGATGCCCTCCTCCAGATCCAAACTCGCCTCCTCACCTCTCCTCCAGATTAAAAACTGGGCCAGGACCCCCTCTGAGGAAACAGCTCCCTCGATGACAGAACTGCAGGGTCTGCATAACCTGCACTGACAGAGAGGGGAAAGCATGGGCAGGAGCGGATTGAGTGTGTCAGACCAGGCTGGGGAACAGAAGGTGGGTAAGATGTTTATTGTCTTGGGGTGGGGTCACCTGGAAGTTAATGTCCTGGGAAGGATATTTAGAATCGATCATGTTACATACACGCCTGGAAGTTCCCTCAACTCTCTCTTTTTTAAAAATGTTCAATTACCGTTGGCATACACTACTGTATTACTTTTAGGTGTACACCACTGATTAGACATTTTAATACTAAGTGATCATCCTGATAAATCTCACACCCATTTGATGCCATACATAATTCTTAGAACAGTATTGACTATATTCCCCATGCAGTACTTTACATCTCCCTGACTATTCTGTGACAAACAATTTGTATTTTTTTAAAACATATGTATATATGTTTTAAATCATATATATCAATATATATTATTGATTTTATTGATAGAGAGCTAGAAACATCAATGAGAGAGAAACATCGATCAGCTGCCTCCTGCACACCCCCCACTGGGGATGTGCACGCAACCAAGGTACATGTCCTTGACTGGAATTGAACCTGGGATCCTTCAGCCTGCAGGCTGACACTCTATCCACTGAGCCAAACTGGTCAGGGCCAATTTGTACTTCCTAATCCCTTCATCTTTACATTCATCTCCCAATTCCCCCTCCCATCTGGCAGCCGTCAAAATATTCTCCATACCTAGGAGTCTGTTTCTGTTCTGCTTGTTCTTTTATTTTGTTTTTTAGATTCAATTGTTGATAGATATGTGCTTATTGTCATTTTATTGTTAATATTTCTTATCTTCTTTTTATATATTTTTTATTTTAAAAAAATATACTTTTTTGATTTTGAAAGATAGGAAGGGAGACACATAGAGAGTTAGAAACATCAATGAGAGAGTAACATCGATCAGCTGCCTACTGGGGATGTGCCAGCAACCAAGGTACATGCCCCTGACCTGAATCGAACCTGGGACCTTTCAGTTCGCAGACTGACACTCTATCCACTGAGCCAAACCAGTTAGGGCTCTTCTTTATTTTAACCATTTTTTCTTTGATTTATTTATTTTAAGATACAGTAGGAAGGGAGAGGGAGAGAGAGAGAGAGAGAAACACTGATTTGCTTTTCCACCTATCCATGCATTCAGTGGTTGAACCCTGCAGTCCCCAGATCAGGGATCGAACCCACAACTTTGGTTTATCAGACCAGCGCTGCAACCAACTGAAATACCTGCTCAGGACGGGCCTTCTTCTTCTAAAAATGACACTTTAACACTTCATATAATACTGGTTTGATGGTGATGAACTTCTTTAGCTTCTTTTCTTTTTTGTCTGGGAAGCTTTTTATCTGTCCTTTGATTCTACTGGTAGCTTTGCTGGATAGAGTGATCTTGGTTGTTGGTCCTGCCTGTTCATCACTTTGAATATTTATTGCCAATCCCTTTTGGCCTGCAATGTCTCTGTTGAGAAATCAGCTGACAGTGTTGTGGAAACTCCCTTGTAGGTAACTATCTGCTTTTCTCTCTTTATTAAAAAAATTTATTTATTGTCTATAGTTTTACATATGTATCTTTTTTCCCATTTGACCACACCCCCCCACATCCCCCAACCATTCCCACCCCGCCAAGCTCCCTCTGCCCCAGTGTCTGTGTCCATTGGTTATGCTAATATGCATGCATACTAGTCCTTTGGTTGCTCTTTAACAGCCCCCTCCCCTGCCATTTGACTCTGGAACTATTCTTATTCATCGAATTATGTTGATCATTATATCCCACATATGAGTGAGATCATGTGATATTTATCTTTCTTCATCTGACTTATTTCGCTTAGGATAATGCTCTCCAGTTCCATCCATGCTGTTGCAAATGGTAAAAGTTCCTTCTTGCTTTATTCCGTGGCGTAGTATTCCATTGTGTAGATGTACCATAGTTTTTTAATCCAGTCATCTGCTGATGGGCACTTAGGTTGTTGCCAAATTTTATTTGTTATAAATTGTGCTGCTGTGAACATAGGGGTGCATATATCCTTTCAGATTGGTGTTTCTGGTTTCTTGGGATATAGTCCTAGAAGTGGGATCACTGGGTCAAATGGGAGTTCCATTTTTAGTTTTTTGAGGAAACGCCATACTGTTTTCCATAGTGGCTGCACCAGTCTGCATTCCCACCAGCAATGCACGAGTGTTCCTATTTCTCTACATCCTCTCCAGCACTTGTCCTTTGGTTGATTTGTGATGATAGCCATTCAGACAGATGTGACATGGTATCTCTTTGTTGCTTTGATTTGCATCTCTCAGATGATTAGTGACTTTGAGCATGTTTTCATATGTCTCTCGTTCTTCTGTATGTCCTCTTTTGAAAAGCATCTAGTTAGGTCCTTTGCCCACTTTTTGATTTGGTCATTTATCTTCCTTTTGTTAAGTTGTATGAGTTCTCTGTATATTTTGGGGATTAAACCCTTATCTGAAATATCATTGGCAAATATGTTCTCCGATGCAGTGGGCTTTCTTGTCGTTTTTGTTGATGTTTTCTTTTACTGTGCAGAAGCATTTAATTTTGTTAAAAATATATTTTATTGATTTTTTACAGAGAGGAAGGGAGAGGGATAGAGAGTTAGGAACATTGATGAGAGAGAAACATTGATCAGCTGCCTCCTGCACACTCCCTACTGGGGAAGTGCCCACAACAAAGGTACATGCCCTTGACCGGAATCGACCCGGGACCCTTGAGTCCACAGGCCGATGCTCTATCCACTGAGCCAAAAGGCTAGAGTTGTCTGTTTGTTTTTTTAAATCAGAACATTGATTGCAGAACTAATCATTGAAATCCATAAGATGAACTGGGTGATGCAACAGCTGCCCATGGGTTTAGGTGTTGTTCCTTCATGGAATCCATGCCCGATTCTGGTGCCTCATTTGACCAGTCCTGGTGGCATTTCATCTCTAGCCTTGGCACTCATAAGGTTATAGGAAATTCAAAAGCATCTAAGGTCATGGAAGCCTAGGGGAGTGTTGAAATGAACAACCAGATCAAAGGCTGTCCTTTCTCTTCTGTTTGGCAGGGTAGCCACCTTGGCACAGGGAGACTTCTGAAGGGGGTAGGTGTTAGGGCCACAGCAGCGGCAAAACACAGGTGTCTTATTGCGCTGCTTTCGGAATGATGATGGTCCCTATCTATCTCACTTCTGGGGCCAAACCAATCAGTCCTTGGCACTGTTTAAAGTGATTCATATCCTGTAGAATCGATCATGTTACATACACACCTGGAAGTTTCCTCAACTCTCTCTTTTTTAAAAATGTTCAATTACCGTTGCTATACACTACTGTATTAGTTTCAGGTGTACACCCACTGATTAGACATTATAATACTAAGTGATCATCCTGATAAATCTCACACCCATTTGATGCCATACATAATTCTTAGAACAGTATTGACTGTATTCCCCATGCGGTACTTTACATCCCCCTGACTACTCTGTGACAACCAATTTGTAATTCTTTTTTTTTTCCAGGATGATTTTAATTTCTTCCTTGATCTCATTGGTAACCCCATCAATATTTAATAACATGCTATTCAGCTTCCAAGTGTTTGAGTATTTTGGGTTGTTTTTATTGTAGTTTATTTCTCATATTATGCCATCGTGGTCTGAGAAGATGCTTGGTATGTTTTCAATATTCTTGAGTTTGGGGAGACTTTGTTTGTGACCCAATATGTGGTCTATTTTTGAATGTGTCCTATGAGCACTTGAGTAGAATGTACATTCCGTGGCTTTGGGGTGAAGCGTTCTGAAGATGTCAATTAAGTCCATCTGATCCAGTGAGTCATTTAGGATTGCTGTTTCTTTGCTGATTGTTTGACTAGAGGATTTATCCAGTGATGTCAGTGGTGTATTAAAGTCCCCTACTATGATTGTATTGTTGTCAATCTCTCCTTTGATATCTTCCAGGAGTTTTTTTTATGTATTTGGGTGCTCTGTACTTATTTTTTTAAAAAATATATTTTATTGATTTTATAAACAGAGAGCTAGAAACACCGATTAGAGAGAAACAGCGATCAGCTGCCTCCTGCACACCCCCCACTGGGGATGTGCACGCAACCAAGGTACATGCCCTTGACTGGAATCAAACCTGGGACCCTTCAGCCTGCAGGCTAATGCTCTATCCACTGAGTCAAACCCATAATGGCTAATTTGTACTTCCTAATCCCGTCATCTTTACATCCATCTCCCAATTCCCCCTCCCATCTGGCAGCCGTCAAAATATTCTCCAAAACTATGAGTCTGTTTCTGTTCTGCTTGTTCTTTTATTTTGTTTTTTAAATTCAATTTTTGATAGATATGTACTTATTGCCATTTTATTGTTAATATTTCTTATCTTTTCTTGTTTATATATATATATTTTTTAAAACACATACTTTACAGTGGGGCCTTGACTTACGAGTGTCCGGACTAAGGATTTTTTTGAGATAACAGCTGTCCCCCCGCCGATTTTTTGCATTGAGTTTATAGAGTAATTTGAGTTAACGAGCTCCTTAACGAGCTTGGTCTCAGAACGAATTAAACGAATTAAACTCGTAAGTCAAGGCCCCACTGTATTGATTTTTTACAGAGTGGAAGGGAGAGGAATAGAGAGTCTTAAACATCAATGAGAGAGTAACATTGATCAGCTGCCTCCTACACACCCACTACTGGGGATGTGCCTGCAACCAAGGTACATGCCCCTGACCTGAATCGAACCTGGGACCTTTTAGTTCGCAGACCGACACTCTATCCACTGAGCCAAACCAGTTGGGGCTCTTCTTTATTTTAACCAGTTTTGCTTTGATTTATTTTTAGAGACAGTAGAAAAGGAGAGAGAAAGAGAGAGAGAGAGAGA
>NW_006285313.1:0-6445 GCF_000327345.1 Myotis davidii
TAATTGATCTTTACAATTCAGAGTTTGGAACTCTGGTTGGGACCTAGCCATTATATAAGTGAGGAAAGTGATGTTGGAGAGGTACCTTCTTCAAAAAAAGGGAAGTACTAATCATGTTAAAAATTTACCATGGACCTTTTGCAACCGGAATGTTGGCTGTTCTTACAGATAATGAAGCTTAACTCTTCCTGGAATGACGGCGGGCCTGCCAGCAATGCTCCAGGAGAGAAGATGTATGTTTCAAGCCCTTTCCTTTGGGCTCTGTAAAGATTTCTCTACCAAATGTGAAGACATTTTGCTTTAACAATAACCATTTAGTAGTTAACAGAATGGATTATCATTACATAACCTTTCCTCTATTCTCTTTACATCAAAGTCTAAGCCTCATCCTCCCTTCTAACCTCTTCCTGACAAGATTAGTATCTACACTTTCATGACTGTTCTTGGAAAACCATGCTGGGTATAGGAGAGAGAATAGACTGCCCTGTGCTATTTGCTACCACCAAGACTTCATTTGCTCTGCACTTGGGAAGCGATAGCTGGGTCAATAGGAATCAGTTCTCTACCAAGGGGTTTATGACAAAAGCCACTGTTCTCAAAACTGCCTGGTACTGGCACAAGAACAGACATATAGACCAATGGAACAGAACACAGAACACAGAAATCAACCCAAGCCTTTAGGCTCAATTAACATTTGATGAAGGAGGTAAGAGCATACAATGGAGTCAAGACAGTCTCGTTAATAAATGGTGCTGGAAAAATTGGTCAGATACATGCAAAAAAATGAAACTAGATCACCAAGGTACACCACACACAAAAATAAACCCAAAAATGGTTAAAGGACTTAACGGTAAGACTGGAAACCATAAAAATCTTAGAAGACTCCATCGGCTGCAAAATATCAGACATATGTTAGAGTAATATCTTTACCAACACAGGGCAATGGAAACTAAGGAGAAAATAAACAAATGGAACTACATCAAAATAAAAATCTTCTGCACAGCAAAGGAAACCGCCAACAAAACAACAAGAAAACCCACTGAATGGGCAACATAATTTGCCAATGCTATCTCAGGTAAGGATGTAATCTCCGAAAGTTACAGGGAACTCATACAATTTAACAAAAGGAAGATAAATAATCCAATCAAAAAATGGGCAAAGGACTAAATGGATACATTTTAAAAGAGCACATACAAAAGGCCAGGAGACATAAGAAAACATGCTCAAAGTAACTAATCATCCGAGAGATGCAAATCAAAACAACAATGAAGTACCATCTCATACCTATCAGAATGGCTATCATCAACAAATCAACAAACCACAAGTGCTGGAGAGGATGTGGAGAAAAAGGAACCCTCCTGTGCTGCTGGTGAGAATGCAGACTAGTGCAGCTACTGTGGAAAACAGTATGGAGTTTCCTCAAAAAGTAAAAAATGGAACTGCCATGTGACGCAGTAATCCCACTGCTAGGACTATATCCCAAGAAATCAGAAATACCAATCAGAAAGAATATATGCACCCCTATGTTCATAGAAGCACCATTTACAATAGCTAAGATTTGGAAACAACCTAAGTGCCCATCAGCAGATGAGAGGATTAAAAAAAACTGTGGTACATCTACACAATGGAATACTACGCTGCTATAGAAAAGAAGGAACTTTTACCATTTGTAACGGCATGGATGGAACTGGAGAACATTATGCTAAGTGAAATAAGACAGTCAGAGAAAGATAAATATCACACGATCTCACTCATATGTGGGATATTTGAACAACATAAACTGATAAACCAAAATAGATCTGGAGACTAAAAAACACTGGACAGTCCAACCTCAGAGAGAAGGCAGAGGAGGCGGGGGGGCGGGGAGGGGGTGATTAGACAGCAACCAAAAGACTTATATGCATGCATATTAGCATAACCCATGCACACACACTGGGGCAGTGGGGGTTTGTCCTGGAGGGAGGGAGTGGTAGGAGGGGGGGGGTCAATCGGGGAAAAGGGAGACATATGTAAAGGGAGGGAGTGGTAGGAGAGGGGGTCAATCGGGGAAAAGGGAGACATATGTAATACTTTAAACAATAAAATTAATTAATTTTTAAAAAGAAGTTTAGATACCCTGTCGAATCTAAATGTCAAAAAACAGAATTCTTTTCTCTTCTACCCAATGCAATAATGACCCCTTCGAATATAACCTGACACATAATAGGTGTCAATAAATATTCAATGACTAAGTGAATTCTGAGTATTGCCAAACAAAACTAAAGAGAGCAAAACTTGCAAAAAGGCTGGGAACAGAATATCTGTTCTGTGAGTAAAGATTTCTGTTGCATTAATCAAGTAATTAAACCTCATTGAGCCCTAATATAAAAATGGAAAAAAGTCACCTAATTAACAGGAACATTGTGAATGTTAAATAAAATATGAGAATGTGACTAATATACAGTGTGTGTTCAAAACTATGTGTTAAATGAATATATAGGCATGCATAAATAAATGAATCATTTAATAGCTCCATTTAATCAATCAGAACCAAAAATTTATTTCGTAATAATAGATATGCAAAATAGAAATCTTAACTTTAATTGCAAATTTCTATGGATCTGAGCTAATCATATATTTGTCTATTCACCATGTCCTACTGGGTTTGTTAATAAAACTCAAAGTCCTTAGACCTTCATGATCTGATTCTTATAGTCCCTGACTGAGCTGTACGGAACTACACTCAGATACCAAAATACACACTATGTTGTCTCATATTTCTCTACTTAAAATACCTCTCTATACCTCTTCAGGCGTCTACTTTTAAAAAACTAAAATTGTGTGTCATCTTTAGGAAATCCTTTCAGATTGCCCCTTCTAGATTAGATTAGATATCACGTGTCATCTTCTTTAGGAAATCCTCTCAGATTGCCCCTTCTAGATTAGATTAGATATCATCTTTCCTATATATATTATCTCCATGGTGACATTTGCTAACTGTAAAGGAGAGAGAGAGAGAAACTTATCATAGAATAAGCAGAAGTTTCTCAGACCACAGATGCATGAGAGTGAGACACAGACCAGAAATGATTTACTTCTGAAACTAGTGCTGTAGGCATTTTTAATCAGGAGAGTTCTTAGAGCTGACTTTATGAGAAGGATTTAATTTTTGTCTTTGAAACTACAAGTCAGTAAGCCTTATAGGCTTTAGTCTAGGCCGAATACTCAGTTAGGTTGAGTTAAGCCATTTTAATGCTTAATTTGCATAATTTGTCCTATGATTTCTCATCATTGCTTCTTCTCAGGTGACTCCCAGGAGAATTCACCTTAACATTGCTGATGACTTGACTCTCCTCACTTGTCACCCCCTTTGTTTCTGCCTTCCAAGTGCTCACTTAGAGACCAAATGAGCAAAATCGGGTCCAAGTAAGCAGTATCCATCCTGTGATAGCTCTTCCCTGAAGCTTCTTAAAACACTTCCAGGTGACACCCAGAGATGCTAAGCTTGGGAGAAAGCTGACCTATTTGCATGAATTCTGTGCCTCAGAAGTAAATGTGTGATCCAATCCATGCTTTCGCTCTTCCATTATATCAGTGGTGATTAGCCATGGCTGTTATCTAGAGAGGTTTTTGTTATTATTGCTGTTTTGTTTTTTGTTTGTTTGTTTGTTTGTTTTTACGATGACAATGTTCCAGCCATAAGAGAATCTAAGGATTCCAGATGAGAATGAGAAATACAGAGGTGCCCCTTGAACAATTATGGAGCCTGGTCCAGGATGCACTGTTTGAAAGTTGGGCACACAATTCTAATATCCAGCAAGGGTTATAACCACTGAATTATGAAAAGTTTGCTTATGGCTCTCTTGGCTGCAAGTACAGAAATGTACTCAAAGCATTTGTTCAAATATACACAAGAGAAAAATATAAGTTTCACTACCCACAGGAGAAAACTTGTTTGCAGTGTCTCAGTCTTCACATTTTATCATGTGTTCGTTTATCCCTAACACTTCTTTATAAATCCTGGCAATTCCCATCAGAGTAAAATGAAGCTTAGAGAGACGTTAATGAAAGAGTGGTTTGGAGGCATAGACCTGAGTTTGTGTCCTGACTTTCCCTGTTAGTAGCTACATGATCTAATCAATGTTTTAACCTCTCTAAACCTTTATTCCTCACCAGTAAAGAGAGAAAAATAATTGTTATCTACAGAGAAAAATTCTGTGGGCATTAAATGTAATAAGATTATCTTGGCACATAAAAAATTCTTAATAAATATTAACTGCAATTGCAACTGCCAGTAAATGGCAAAACTGAAACTCTACCTGATGCTCATTCATATCCTTCACTATGGTCTCAGACTGTCAGACTCTACAGGGAAATAAGCCACTTGCTTGATTGGCTTGATCTGAATGTCTATGACTCAGTCGGGGGAACAAACACCTTTATCTTTGGGACTGACTTATTAATTCTACTTACCTAAAGAACTTGGATCAAGTCTTGATCCCTGACCTATAAATGATTTGATCTCATTTCTTCCCTATATGCATATCCTGGGAAAATCAGTTCTATGTCACCACCATAATGCTATGCAACACAACCACAAAATCTCAGTGGCATACAATCATAAACATTTTTTATGCTCTCAAGTCTAGGGGTGGGCTGGAGGACTGCTGTTCTGGGCCAAAATTGTCAGCTAGAGCCTGGCTAATCTAAAATAGCTCTGCCTGGCATGATTTAGCTCTCCTCAAGAGGATCTGTAATCACCAGCAGGTTAGCCTGAGCTTGACCTCATGCAGAGCAAGGGGTCCAAAAGAGAATGAAAGTTCAATAGGCCTCTTGTGACCTAGGCTCAGAACTAATGAAACATTATCATTTCACCTGCATTCCATTGACCAAATAAGTCATAAGGTCAGACCTTAATTTTAGGTGGACAACTAGATTCTATCTTTCTGTCAAAAGATCTACTGTCCCATTGCAAAAGACATTATAGAGACAGTGCCATTTATAAAGCTACTAGAGGCCCGATGCAAGATTAGGCCTTCCTTCCCCCAGCTGCCAGCACCAGCTTCCCTCTGGCACCTGGGACCGAGCTTCCCTCGCAGCCCCGGCTTCATCTGAAAGGTCGTCTGGAAGAACATCTGGTCTAATTAGCATATTATGCTTTTATTATTATAGATTATACTGCTCCATCAATGCTTGAGATTACAAGCTCAGTGGCCAGACCTTGTTTTCAAATGGGAAGAGAAAGCCAATGAATCCATTATGAATTAGTAGAAGAAACTGAAAATATTTTCAATTGTGAGTTTCAAAATCAATATGCAATGGAATTTTTATACCCTTTCCTCAAAGCTATTTGCTCTTCCAAAAGGAATATCAAGGCATACTTTGATACCTAGTTAGTATATAGTAACTAGTTAGTACTCACCTCATGTTAAGGATGTTAAGGATTGCCTTTAAAGTGGGGAGAATGGCTTCTGGCCTTGAATATATATATATGACATCAATGATGAGAAAGAATCATTGATTGAATGCCTCTTGCATACCCGCCCCCCCCCCTCCCCACACACACACACACACACACACTGGGGTTTGAGCCTGCAACCTGGGCATGTGCCCTGACCTGGAATTGAACTGTGACCTCCTGGTTCATAGGTTGATCCTCAACCACTAATCCACGCCAGTCAGGCATGGCCTTTTTTAATTCTACCAGTGTCAGGATTTTTTTTTAAGTGGAAAGATCAATCTTTCCATTAATCTTGAGTTTCATTCTCATTTAGTTAGTCACCTGGTCCAAGAAGAATCAGAGTGCCATAGGCCTTTAATTTCTAGGAACAATTAACACAAGTCTATTGGTTTAGGATAATTCTAGGCCAATCAATGATTTCATACAGACATATTCAATATAAAATAACTCTCTTATATATCATTTCAGAAAGTGAAATGAAGCAGTTTGAGTGCTGGATTAAGGTGTCCTCATAAAAACTCTCTCAATTTCTCAAGCAAAAATTCATGAAACATATAATGTCAATGATTTTGGTCTCAGCTATAGACCAAAATTTGCCTTTAGTTTACAAGAGGACATTATAAATTATTCAACCCTCTTGAAGGCTTTTCTTATATTACTATAGAGTTCAATTCTATTTAGCAAGTATTAACAATACACTTTCCTAAGTGCCTAAGGCTGTATAGAAGAAGATACAATATCCATCCCCAAGAAGTCAGAGTTTTATTTTCTCAAAATTTATCATAGCTGTTTTTCTATTTCCATTAGCTTATACTCTAGCCATCTTTCACTGAACAATTACAACATTCCCCTAACTGTTTTTTCTGCCTTCACTTGTGTCTCTTTACCATCCATCCTCCACACTGCTGTCAAAGTAGTGTGGGGCCTTGACTTACGAGTGTCCCAACTAACAAGTTTTTCAAGATACGAGCCATCTCTCGGCCGATTTTTTGCTTTGAGTTGTGA
>NW_006285313.1:6640-9643 GCF_000327345.1 Myotis davidii
AAGTAAAAAAAAAAAAAGGACTATTTCTCCAGTATATAGAAAATATATTGGTCTCCCATTGCCTACAGATTAAATCCAAACTTCTCTCTGTGTTGTACAAAGCCTTCCGTGATTTTCTTCCTATCCAGTCCTATTCTCAGTTCATCTGACTCCCATCCCATTTCACAGCCCCTGTATTTTTCTACTCAAAACTACCTCTTCTTCCATGAATGTCTGCATCATAGTCTTTATTTACTAATATGTTGATCTTTCTTCCTGGAATTCCTTTTCCTGCTATTACTCCCCTGTCTCCTTACTTCTCTCCATTCCCTACCAGCTAATAAACACCTGTGCGTGTCTCTCTGGAGGCCCACTTTTTAGGTTTCTCTTCTTCCCAGGGAGGATTGATCACACCCTCCTTTGTGTACCCGATGTGTCCTGTTCACATTTCTATCATGGCATTTATATCCTTCTGTGCTTATAAATAGGATTTCACTCATTCCAGTGTATCAGTACCTAACATGAAATACATACTCTAGGAATGTTTCTTCAATTAACGTGTGGATAAATAAATATAGACATGCTATGACAATGAGATATACAAGGATATTGTCTTAAATGTGTTGTAAGGGTACCATATACTGAATGTTAAATGTAGATATTGGAAGCAATATGGCCGGTAAGATAGGTATGGTTTCAGATGATGTGAAGGTGGCTCTGGGATACTGTCACAGTGGCTATAAGATCTAAACTAGGTTTTGAAAAGTAAGTAAGCATTCATAGAGAGAGAGAGAACTGGGAAGAGCATTCAGGTAGAAGAGGGAGAATAAGAGCAATCATGGAGAAGCAGAAGTGTAGAAAGTATTCTGAGAGTGGAAATGTTGGCATTCTACCTGTGGGCTTCCTATGGGACACTAGTGACACATAATGGGGAGATAACTTAGAGTGAGGCTTTGTATATTAAGCTTTCATAAATTAAAAATAATACATCTATTTTCATGAATAAACCACCCCATGCTCTATTTTGGTTTCATTGTACTACTTTCTTCCTTTCTATATGCTGTGAATCTTTTATACTGGCTGGCATAAAAAACAAGGAGGTTTCTAGATTATAGCTTTTGGAGTTTAATGAGTAAGGCAGAAATTGGTAACATTATTCTATTCTCATTAAGATCCTTTACTTCTAGAGGATTGATGTGGGGGAGGTCATTTGGTATTCCTCCCCGATTGTTAGCCACCAAATGAGGTATCAGGCTGCTAATGGCTTTTCCACTCTCCCTCTGATAGCCTGTATATCTCTGACCTTTCCAAGTTTGGAAACATAATTGGTTGGCAATGTAATGTTGACACTCCCATCTGGTGTCAGGTCCCAGTCAACAGCACACACCAACTATCAGATAGATGATTCCAGATCCCAGCCTTTTTAGTCACTCCTAGGAAAGTTAAATATTTGTTTAAAAAAGAAGCCATTCCCAAAAGATCATGGATGTTTCTGAACAGGACAAATCCTTCACCACTGCTGGAAAAGCGAATATTTTCTCACCTGACTGCTAGTCCATTTAATCCTTTGCAAAGTCTTGAAAACGTGATCCTTATATCACTTGACAGCTATCTATTAATTAATGATGTATTTTAGTAAAACATTAATGTAAGAACTGAGAGAGTGGATGCTTTTAAACAATACGTTCTGATTACTGTTTCAGTCCCTTTCCAATCATTCTGAAAAGTACTATAAACTTCATTAGTAAAACATGCAATAACTCATTTGCTGAATGAGTACTATTTTTCTAATTTCTAGAGAAAATAAATTAATCTTTTTTTATTTTGATTGATGAATCAGAATTTTATTATATATTGGGGGATGATGTCCTGAAGAATAAATACCATTCTCCATGATTATGTATACAGAAAGTACAGATGGAACCTTACAGTCTTCCTGATTCATAGGATGCGGGTGTACCTGTGTGCTTGACACTACAAACAACCATGATATCATTTGGAACCAAGTTCATACATTGAAGGGTTTGTTTGAGGTTGGATAATTTTCAGTTACTTGAGATGAAGCTACATTAAGAGAGAAAAATATTGGCTATACAACCTACCAAGCAAACATCAGTGTCCACCTAGAATAGCTCCTACACAACGCACATCTAAAAATGAATGGGACCTCTTTTGGGCCTAATTTCAGAAGGCAATACATCCATTGCCCATAGATTCTAAAGTTTAATAGTATTTAAATAGAATTTTGATTTGCTTTTAATATAGTCTTAAACCACTTAGGAATGTAGGGACCTAAAATAACAGAGAGGCATCCATTCTGGAATTTGTACATTGGAAAGTTTGTTTTCTCTTTCAAATGAGACTTTTAAATACTATATAATATATAGTGATCTGAGGTTAACAGAATTCTGGGGCAAAAATAAGGACTCTCTCTAACCCAGATGTTTGCTTCTTAAAGTCTCATAAAAAATCTGAAACAATTGCACCACATTATGCATGTATCTGGGAAAGAATGTATTTACCAAAAATGGCTCCAATAACATCTCACATCCCATAGTCTCATTACAATGTAATGTTGACACTCCCATCTGGTGTCAGGTCCCAGTCAACAGCACACACCAACTATCAGATAGATGATTCCAGATCCCAGCCTTTTTAGTCACTCCTAGTCTTTCAGTGACCCAAGCTAAAGCCCCAGACTTCATGGACTAAAGACAACCTTTCATTGCTATACTTTTCCCAAATTCCTGACCTATGGACTCTGTAAGTATAATAAAATGGCTGGTTTTCCCACTAAATTTGAGGTGGGTTTTTATTCAGATCTAGATATAACTAGGACAATTTTAAATCTTAATCTCATTGCTTCATTTGCCCTTTTTATAAATATGTATTGAATAACTACTCTGGAGCAGGTACTGTGCTAGGCACTGGGGTGAAATGGAAAAAAGACAGATGTGATCGGTGCTGTCATTAAGATTGCATGTTGGCTGGGAGAGAAAGATGCACACAATATTCTTTGAGGCT
>NW_006285313.1:9931-10665 GCF_000327345.1 Myotis davidii
AAAGTTAAAGATACAGGGAGTAGATTTTAGTGCAATAAATAACAAGTCCTTTTTAAAAGACAAAACTTTATAAAACTTGATGCCCAGCTGGTGTGGTTCAGTGGTTGACCCATGAACCAAGAGGACACTGGTTCGATTCCCAGTCAGGGCACATGCCCGGGATGCAGGCCCAATCCCCAGTAAGGGCACACATGAAGCAGCCAATCGATGTTTCTCTCACTCATTGATGTTTCTGTCTCTCTATACCTCTCCCTTACGCGCTCTCTAAAAATCAATAAAAACATATTTTTTAAAACTTTATAAAACTTGAAATAAACTGACTCAAAAATAATGACTTCCTTCTCCCCTTGTGTTACCAGCAATGTGTCTTGGCCAAGATTGTTGGGAGGGAACCCCCTTAAAGCACTCCTAACCAATGAGTCTAAGGGTTCAATAATTACTACTTCATTTAATTTCATGCACAAAACCAGGAAAACCTATGTAGATGGAAACAAAATGAATGTGACATTTATATCCAAGGCCTGATTTCTACCAAACCAGGAGAGAGGGAAGAAAAAGAAAGAGAGAGAGAGAGAGAGAGAGAGAGAGAAGTTAAAGAAATATAGAATTAAGCTTGTTAAATACCTTTCTATAACCAGCCCAGAAATATTGCCATTTCAGGATGGCAATAGACATTATAATAAGACAAATAAACATGATTAATAGTATAGAAGATAACTAAAAATTTGTGAACA
>NW_006285313.1:15013-19040 GCF_000327345.1 Myotis davidii
TGATGTTTCTGTCTCTCTATACCTCTCCCTTACGCGCTCTCTAAAAATCAATAAAAACATATTTTTTAAAACTTTATAAAACTTGAAATAAACTGACTCAAAAATAATGACTTCCTTCTCCCCTTGTGTTACCAGCAATGTGTCTTGGCCAAGATTGTTGGGAGGGAACCCCCTTAAAGCACTCCTAACCAATGAGTCTAAGGGTTCAATAATTACTACTTCATTTAATTTCATGCACAAAACCAGGAAAACCTATGTAGATGGAAACAAAATGAATGTGACATTTATATCCAAGGCCTGATTTCTACCAAACCAGGAGAGAGGGAAGAAAAAGAAAGAGAGAGAGAGAGAGAGAGAGAGAGAGAAGTTAAAGAAATATAGAATTAAGCTTGTTAAATACCTTTCTATAACCAGCCCAGAAATATTGCCATTTCAGGATGGCAATAGACATTATAATAAGACAAATAAACATGATTAAAAATATAGAATGAAGCTTGTTAAATACCTTTCTATAATCAGCCCAGAAATATTGCCATTTCAGGATAAATTAGTATAATAAGACATTATAATAAGACAAATAAACATGATTAATAGTATAGAAGATAACTAAAAATTTGTGAACATTAAAAAACCAACAAACATCTACCTTTATAAGTAGTCATCACACTGGATTTTTGTTAGAAACCAGAAACTAAATGCATCCCCTAAACATTCTGTCAAGGGTTCAACTGGCCCCATGCAGAACAAAAACACTTCTCATTGGATAGAATGAAACAAGGGTTCCTGGAAAATGGGAAGGACACCAAGATGAACGGTGGACATGGACTGGAAGTCAACAAACCAAGTCCGAACACCGCTAACGGGTAGGTATTTGAACCTACAGAAACATGAGGACTTGGGTTTGGCACAACATGCTCTTGAGTTTCCCTGCAAACTCTACTATTCTGTGCTTCCAAAAGATCGGCCCTGCGCTATAATCGAGATCCAGATGTCCATGTCTAAGCTGCCAGCTCATGAAAAGAACCTGCATAATTACCAAATGAGCAGTCGGCAGTTTCTCGGCTACCTCAGTCTGGAGAATCCCACCCTACTTGTAGCACAGAGGAGAAGCAATGGTGCTAATAGTAATAATTTATTTCTGACAAGTCCTTAAACTTTAAAGTTTTTCACACTTCTGCCATCATAATAAGCACTCATTTAATTCTTGCTTATAAAAATCATTGATTATTCTAACTTGTGAAGAAACCCCAATTTTTCTTAATTGTTGGGAAATCATAGTAACTCCCTCTACTTACTGTGCCCTCCCTGGTGCTTTAAACTCTTCTTTTGTAAATCCGCTAAATTAAAAGACTATATTTAATACTATTCCACTTAACACAGGGCTTCAGAGAGACTGTTTCCTCTTTGAAAGAAAATGTTATTCCTACTTAGTACAAAAAGACTAGGTGAATGTTGGATGCAGTAAAACAGCTTAATGACTATCCATTTCACCAGCTTTCAAATGCAGAACAAAACCAAGATAATCCCTAAGTTTTTCACCTTTAGATATTGCCTCTGCTGTTCTTATACAAACTCTCCTCTTTACCTACTCTCTTCAATTTGCTGACTTCTGTTCACCAGGCAGGTCTCAGCTTAGCCATCACGTCTTTCAGGAAGCCAAGCACCCTTCATTTAAACCAAAGGTTCCCAAGTGGGTGCAATTTTGCCCCTCCCCTCAGAGGATAGTTGGCTATGTCTGGTGTCACATACACAGGGAAGGGTAGCACTGACATCTAGTAGGTAGAAGCCAGGGATGCTGCTATACCTCTTATAACATATAGGACACCTCCCACACAAAGATGTACCGATCTCAAATGTCAGTAGGGCCATTATTGAGAAACCCCAATTTAACCCATCAGGGCAGTTGTTGCCCTGTATTGTCTTTGCTGGGTTTATGCATGTGGACAAGAGCTTGCTTTGGTTTCCACTGCATGTTCCTGTGCACCTGGTACCCTTTGGGTAGATATTTGGTAAAATTGGAATGTCTGACTAGATGAGTGAATAAATGAAATTACTAATTTCATAGAGTGAGGGGTGCAAAAGTAAGGCCTTAGCATACTTATTGTTAATAAAATATATCTCCTAGGTTGTCTAGTTAACATGTTTACTTCTTACAATGTGTTTAAAACCATTATCACACATGATCCAACACCTCAGCTCAGCAAACAGAACATAAACAAACCCCATTTTTACTGAGATGGCACCAATTCTCAGAGAGGGGGAGAGCCTTGCACATGTAAATAATAAGAAATTATCAGACATTGGGGGTTTCTTACAAAGCTTTACTGATTGGTTCCAAAATTTTTGGCACTTAACCTGTTAGCTGGGGAGTACATGTCACACTCTGTTATATTGCAAAGAAGAGAAGTTGTAGCTTTGGGCAATCAGAACGCAGTAAACACTCAACTTCAGCTCACAAAAGCAACCAAGTGCTATGAAAAAAAGAAGTAGTTACTGACTCTTAGAAAGGTTTGCCTAATACAGCACAATTATGGGATAATGTGTCACTTAGCAATTCTCGTACAGGTAGCTCAAAGGCACCAGGGACATATCTTAAGTAATGATGAAAATAAACGGTCCCTTGTTAAATCTCAAATGAGCCAGATTCCCTGCACATTTAGAATATATAGAAGGTAGATTTCCAAAGCAAGTTTCCTGGTTTTTAAACTCAACTCCGCAACCTATTAGCTGCATTTCTTTGTGCAAATATCTGAACTTCTACGTATGTGCCTTAGTTTTATCAACTGTACAATGAGGATTATAATAACAACCATTTATTTAGGATTTTGAGAGGGTGAAATGCGTTCATACATATCAGGCACTTGGAACAGTGCCAGAAATGGAGCAACTGCCCAATTATTTTTATCTATATCTCTCTACAGTCATCACCATTATTTCTGTATACTTTCCCATGTAAACAGTTTCCCCTGGAGATTAAATAAGCTGCATCATATGCGATATGCATCTCATTTACACCAAATGTCTATTTAAAAACCCATATAACTACCTTCACCAATGACGTGAACATTTCATATATTTCTTGGCTTCCCAGCATCCTATTCAACTCAACTTCTTTGGTAACAAACCAAATTTTTTGCCTCACTCATAGGTAGTACAATTTTGTTGGGAATATATGTATATATATTCCCTCTCCTTTCCTCTCTCCCTTTCCCTTCTTCTTTCTCTCCCTCTCCTTTCCTCTCTGAAATCAATATAAAATATTTTTTTAAAAATCAGTGTTGCTCAGGCTCAAATAATGTAAACAAGGCTTAAAAAAAATTATCATGGAATTCCTCTCCTCTTACCTATATTTCCTTAGTTCTAATGTTATGTAAATTTATACAACATAAAACAAAGCTATGCATTAACTCATAAGGCTAAATAAGTTAAATGCAAAACTACAAATAAGATAAAGTGTTTTAATTACAGTGGAAAATTGATACCGGAACATCAATGTTGGGTTTAATAGCAAAGGACAAACATTGAGCTGTGTCACCCAGACTTCCCTTCCAGGAAGGACATGCTGACCAGCTTTGGAGACAGCAGGATCCAGCTATCACCTTCTTCAAGTCAGCCTCAGCTGTAGCCTCCTGACCCAGGGTCATTCTCTCCTGGAACAGCCTGAACCTGGCAACTGTGCACGGCCAGGGGATAAATGCCACCATTTTACCCTGATGTGGGGCAGCTCTGACAGGCGATGCCCACCCAGAGCTCCCTGCCAGGTTAGAGAGGCTTTATCGGTCTGCATCACAGTCAGCAACTCATTCTACCCAATCCTGTCCTTTCCTCCTGCCTTTCACAGACATTGATCACAAACATCTTAAACCCCAAGCTCTCCCCTTCCAAAGCATTTGATCTACAACACAGCAAAAAAGAAAAAGTCTATGCTTCTAAAACGAACACAAATGCCAGGAATGGACATTTAACTGAACAGCATAAAGTAGCACTAACAATCTCAGGCCTATATTTTTCTGTCTTCAACTGGAGC
>NW_006285313.1:19211-22142 GCF_000327345.1 Myotis davidii
TAAAATCTGCCTTTGCTTAACATCTGCCTTTCCCTTCAATTTATTTAGGTATTAAATACCTATGTGTCACCTATTCTCTATCCTGAATGACTGGGATAAAGAGAGAGAGTTCCCGTCCTCAAGGAGGAGCTTACAAGCTGGTGGGGAGTGTACTCTGCACACAGAGAATTCGATATGATGGCATGAGCTACAAGGAAGATATGAAAACTTGTACCTGTCTCCCTCCAATTCATCCCCTTACCCCTCTTCCCTTCTCTCCAGCCATTCTGGACTGCTTTCTTTTTTGCAACTCTCCAAAGCTGTGCCTAGTTTAGGCCATTTGTCCTACCTTGCCTTCCCTATATCTTCACCAACCAGTAAGGTAGCCACTAGCCACACGTGGCTATTGAGCACTTGCAATGTAGTTATTCTACATTTAATTGTGCTAAAAGTGTAAAATAATTCCTAAATTTTGAAGACTCTGTGCAAAAAAATAATATAAAATAGACAACTAATAATTTCTTAATTCAATTACATGGTAAATAATATTGTCAAAATATTGGGTTCTACAAAATACATTATTAAAACGAATGTACTTGCTTCTTTTTTAAATGTGGCTACCAGAAAAATTAAAATTACATATGTGGTTCACATTATATGTCAAAAGGGCAGCTATGTCTAGAACAGTGGTCAGCAAACTGCGGCTCGCGAGCCACATGCAGCTCTTTGGCCGAGTGTGGCCACGAAGTTTCAATCGCACTGTACGTGCACACCCGCACGTGGTATATTGTGGAAGAGCCACACTCAAGGGGCCGCAGTTTGCCAACCACTGGTCTAGAACATTCAGTCCTGTTCCCACTTTCTTCTTGGCAATCTGGTGTCAGCCCCTTGTCCGCTTCTCAACGAGGTTTTTGTGCCAACCACCACTCTGAAGAAGACACACTACCCTCCCCGACTCAATCAATGTCACATTACCCCATTTAACTTTTACATTGTGGTTAAAAGCACATAAGATGAAATCTACCCTGTTAACAAAGTTTCAAGGATGCGGTAGAGTAATCCTGACGATATGTACATTGTTGTACAGCAGGACTCCAGAATATTCATTCCACAAGGAAACGCAAGATCCATTGAACAACTCCCCATTTCTGCCCACCCCTGATCCTTGGCAACCACCAGTATAGTTTCTACTGGTCTAAGTTTGATTCATGTAAGTGAAATCATGCAGTATTTATTATATTTCTGTAACTGACTTGTTTCACTTAGCATAATGTCCTCAAGGTTCATTTATGTTGTAGCATATAACAGGATTTTATTTTTTTAGTAATGAATAACATTTCACTGTGTGTTGTGTGTCACATTTTCTTTATCCATTCATCTGTCAATGGAATTTAGGTTATTTCCACCTTCTGACTACTGTGTATAACGCTGCAATAAACAGCCACTATGACAAACAGTGGAGCGTCTTCAAAAAATTAAAACTAGAACCACCACATGATCCAGCAATCCCATTTCTGGGTATTTATGCAAAAGAATTGAAATCAGGAGCTCTAAGAGATACTTGCATGTCTGTGTTCATTTAATTTTCTTTTTAGCGCTCATTGTTATCTGAAATTATCTTAATGACTTGCTTATTTTTTATTTTGTTTCTCTTCCCTACTGGAACATAAGTCCCACAAGAGCAGAGACTTCATGCACCTTCTTTGCCATTGGATCTACAGGTTTAATACAATGCCTACCACTTAGTAAGTGTTCAATGAGTAGTTGTTGACCAAGTCAATAAAGATGCAATGCAAGTCTAAATGGAGAAATATATAAGCCTGCCTGGGAAGACAGGAGGGAGCACTGGGGATTGAGGGTATCTGGCTAGGTATACAAGTCAAAGGAGATTCCATCCACTTTTCTGTCCAGCTAACCACCTTTCTATCCATCTTTCCACCATCTGCCTATTTATTCTGAAGACTTTTTTTTAAGATTTCAATGTTTCAGATGCTGGGCTAGTTGCAGGGAAATCCAGCAGTGAATAAGATTAACCAGGATCTAAGATACCTAGGAATAAACTTAACTAAAGAGGTAAAAGACCTCTACTTAGAAAACTACAGGACATTGAAAAAAGAGATAGAGGAAGACATAAACAGATAGAAGAACATACCATGTTCATGGATTGGTAGAATCAACATCATTAAAATGTCCATACTACCCAAAGCAATCTATAAATTCAACGCACTTCCCATTAAAATACCAATGGCATATTTCGCAGACCTAGAATGAACTCTCCAAAAATTCATCTGGAATAAAAAAAGACCCCGAATAGCTGTAGCGATCCTGAGAAAGAAGAACAAAGTAGGTGGAATCTCAATACCAGATATCAAGCTGTATTACAAAGCCATTGTTCTCAAAACGGCCTGGTATGGCACAAGAATAGACATATAGATCAACAGAATAGAATAGAAAACCCAGAAGTCAATCCAAACCACTAAGCTCAATTAATATTTGGCAAAGGAGGCAAGAACATACAATGGTGTCAAGACAGTCTCTTCCATAAATGGTGTTTTGGAAATTGGACAGATACATGCAAAAAAAAATGAAACTAGACCACAAACTTACACCATACACAAAAAATAAACTCTAAATGAATAAAGGACTTAAATGTAAGACCGGAAACCATAAAAATACTAGAGGAATCCAAAGGCAACAACATCTCAGACATATGCCAAAGCAATTTCCTCACCAATACAGCTCCTAGGGCCGTGGTCGGCAAACCTCAGCTCGTGAGACACATGCAGCTTTTGGGCCCCTTGAGTGTGGCTCTTCCACCAAATACCACATGCGGGCGCGCACGTACAGTGCGATTGAAACAACGCGGCCCATGCGCAGAAGTCGGTTTTCGGCCCGGGCGAGCCTATTTTGAAGAAGTACTGTTGATATTTGGCTCTGTTGACGAATGAGGTT
>NW_006285313.1:22394-35982 GCF_000327345.1 Myotis davidii
AGTGAGGCCAGGGGAAGGTCAAGGGGAGAAAAATAAAGGAGACATATGTAATACTCTTTGTAATACTTTAAGCAATAAAAAAAAAAAGATTAACCAGGATCATGCTATTATGTAGTTTACAATCTAGATAGGGAAATCAACCAGCATGAATAGTGACTTAACTATATAAACAATGACTTGATTATAGGTTTGATGAGTGCTAGAGAGACCAATGTGTCTAAGAAGTTAGAAAAGGCTCACATGAGTAAGCAATATTTATGCTAAGACCTGGAAGATGAGAAGGAATTAGCCTGAGCAAAGCCCTAGTGAGACAGAGAGAAAACATTTCAGAGAAGCTGGAGTAATTCAGTTCTATGGCAGCATAAAATGTGTACGTGAGACAGATAGAGTGGCCAGCAGGGATGCAGGTAATTTTATAGATAGCTCACCTATAACCTAAATCAGTGGTTCTCAACCTTCTGGCCCTTTAAATACAGTTCCTCATGTTGTGACCCAACCATAAAATTATTTTCGTTGCTACTTCATAACTGTCATGTTGCTACTGTTATGAATTGTAATGTTATGAATCTGATATACAGGATGGTCTTAGGCGACCCCTGTGAAAGGGTCGTTCAACTGCCAAAGGGTTCGCGACCCACAGGTTGAGAACCATTGAGCTAAATATATATATGTTGATGTAGAATGAATGATTCAATAATGACCCACAACTTTGAAGTGAATGGCACATGGCATAAGATCCATCATGGAATCTAGGAGCCCCCAGAGTGAAGGGAACACTGACTCGCCTTAAATGGCATTTTACTCAACTTTTAACCCTGATCAGATAAAGCAATCAAAGTATAGATTTGCAAACTATCACAACAAGAAAGTTAAAGTAATCCCTGGTCCTATTTATTATAAGATTTTGGTTCACCTACCTCAACTGTGTTTTTTTTAATATGTACGTAACAGTTATTTTTTTTAATTATATATATTTTTATTGATTGCAGAGAGGAAGGGAGGAGAGACAGAAACATCAATGATGAGAATCATTGCTTGGCTGACTCCTGCATGCCCCCTACTGGGGATTGAGCCCACAACAGGGCATGCACTCTGACTAGAAACAAACCTGGGACCCTTCATTCCACAGGCCGTCGCTCTATGCACTGACAGAGCCATAACATAGTTTTTAATCAGAAGGGCTAAGTATAAAAATTTGCATTTTATGGATACCTCTAAAAGAATAGTAGGACCAAGAATCTAGAAGACTTGTAACTAACTCTCCTTTTTTCAGGAACATAACTAATAAATCTTCAGAATCTGTTTTTTAAGTCATAAACTCGCCCCTATACTTTAGAAAGTAAAACCAGTAGTTTTTGCCACGTTCCCACAAAATTTGTTGTGCCACAGCAAGTCTTTGATTTAAAACCAAGGAAAGATGCTGCTCCTCTCTTCAAATATATGGCCAGACATTTATTGGAATATTATGAAGTTTTAGTATAAATAATTAAGCATAAGCTGCCAATGCCCCTAGTAAAATACATGAACCAAATATATTTATGGGATGCAGTACCTAAGCTGATTACCAAGTGCTTATTCCCTTACCTAATCAAGGCTGGTTTGTAATTCAAAACAAATGTCACAGTCTTTAAAGCAAAGGAAAATTAATGAGCAGGAATAGTCTATCACTCTAACGTAAAATTTTTTTAACCAGGCCAATCAAATCATTTTCAATCAAATCAAATCCCCCTCAACATTAAACACTGTAGAGATCAAAATACTAAAGCTCTGGATCATTTTCTATATTCTATTCCACCCACATGTGCAAAAGACACAGTTTGTGATAGAAAACTTGCTTTCCTTATTGCCTATAACATTCCTCAGTCAGGCCACTATAAAAGATTAATGTCCCCCATTTTTTCACCCATCCCCATGTTCCCACACTTCGCCATATATCTTCTCAGTGCTCTCCTACTCTGGGTGGGATGTTCTGCTTCACCCCTTGACTCTGGCTCAACCATATCAGCAAGCAAATGGGAATCAAGCAGAGGCTGAGAAAGGGGCTTGTGTGTGTTTAGTTTATTCTGTTGCTTCTCTGAGATTGCCATGAACACATGCTGGAGCTAGCTAGCTCCCTTCATAAATAGCTCCAGTCGTCCCCGCCAAAACTATCCTCCATCAGCCAATAGCCAGATGATGCCCAGGTAGTAAACCCAGCCCAGCCTCAAAGAACTGCCAAGCCAATCCCAGACTAAATTGCCTATCTCCAGATTTGTAAGCAAAATAAATGGCTAATTGTTTTAAGCCATGGAGCTTTGGGGTGGTAATGCAAAACACAACATTACTGAGGCAACCGGTGATTAATACAGCAACTATCCCCTAAAGTAACACATGGCTTCTCTAGTTGCATTATTTTCACTTCTCAAAAGAAGTCAAAGTGTATTAGAAAAGGCTCACATAAATGAATACATAAATATTTCTAATTAAAATTTCTACAGAGAAACAGCTTGGTCCTGGATTATAATTAGTATGGTAAAAATTTTCTAATGATTACTAGTCATGGTATTTTGACAGTTTACAAGCTTTCATCATGAATGTATAGAAACAGGAAAAAAAAGTAATAGAATCTACAGAAAAGTGTGTATACATTTTTGGGGAAACCCTGTATATATGAAGTAGGCACTGACTGAATAGGCATTGTTTTTTCTAAAAACGATATCCAAATGGCCAACAGGTATGTGGGGAAAGGCGCTCAGCATCATTAATTATCAGGGAAATGCAAACTAAAACCACAGTGAGATATCATCTCACACCTGTTTCGATGGCTATGATACAAAAAAAAAGAGACAAGTTATAATGTGTTGGTGAGAATGTGGAAAAAAGGAAACCATTGTGTTCTATGGATGGAAATATAAATTTAAAAAATAAAAAATACTAGTACCATATGATCTAGCAATCCACTTCTGGGCATATAGTGAAAGGAAAGGAAAACAAGATATTAAAGAGATACCTGCACTCCCATGTTCATTGGAGCATCTGTCTCAATGACCAAAATATAAAACAACCTATGTTGCCCTAGCCAGGTGGGCTCAGTGGATAGAGCATCAGCCTGCAGACTGAAAGATCCCAGGTTGGATTCCAGTCAAGGGCACATGTCTGGTTTGTGGGCTCAATCCCCAGTAGGCCTGCAGGAGGCAGGTAATCACTGATTATCTCTCATCATTAATGCTTCTATCTCTCTCTCCCTTTCCCTTCTTCTCTGAACTCATTAAATATGTTTTTTTAAAACTATATCCATCAACCAACAAATGAAGAGGATATGTTGTATATATACATATATATGAAATATTATTTAGCCATAAGAAAGGAGAAATCTACCATTTGTTACAATGTGGATGGACCTTGAAGATATTATGCTAGTTAGATAAGCCAGAGAAAGATAAATACTGCATTCTATTACTTGTATGTGGAATGTTAAAAAAAAAAAAGTCAAACACATAGAAACAGAAGATATAAAAGTGGTTGCCAGGGGCTGGGGACTAGGGGAAATGGGGAGTAGTTGGTAAAAAGACACTAACTTTCAGCTATAATAAATAAGATCTGAGAATCTAATGTATAACATGATGCCTATAGTTAATAGAACTGTATTGTATAACTGAAATCTAAGAGAGTAGAACTCAAATGTCCATACCCCCAAATAAGACATATATGTGAGGTGATGGATGCGTTAATCAACTAGATAGTGGGAATCCTCTCACTATATATTTATATATATATACAGTCAAATCACCACGATGTGCACTTTAAAAATCTCACAATTTTCTTTGTTACTTATAAACCTAATAAAGCTGAAATTGTTTTTAAAAAAAATTTAAGTAGCCCTGACTGGTTTGGCTCAGTGGATAGAGCATTGGCCTGCGGACTCAAGGGTCCCAGGTTTGAATCCAGTCAAGGGCATGTACCTTGGATGCGGGCACATCCCCAATGGGGGGTGTGCAGGAGGCAGCTGAATCGATGTCTCGAAGTAGGCATTTAATAGATTGATGATTAGATTAAACTGAACTGGAAAGAAAGAAGTCAAAACTTAAAACAGATAATACTGCAAAATATCCTTTTAGTTGACTATGCTTCTCAATATATATTCAATAAATGTTGACTAAGTCTCTCACTCATTTGTGAATCATAATGAACAACATAAACCGATGAACAAAACCAGATGTAGAGACAGAGAAGCATCGATCAGATGCTCAAAACTCAGAGGGAAGGCAGGGGAGGGTGGGGGTGAGGGGGAGAGATCAACCAAAGAACTTGTATGCGTGCATATAAGCATAAGTGATGGATGTGGACAACAGCGGGTGAGGATGAGGGCAGGATTGGGGGGATGAGGGGTCATTGGGGGGATAAGGACACATTTGTAATATCTTTTCAATAAAGGGGAAAAATGTTTAAAAAAATGTTAAAAATAAAATAAAAATAGGGGAAAAAAAGAATGAGAATCATGTGCATTCTTTCATTCATCACTGCATCCCCCTCTGTCACAGCCTGTGGTACACCATTAGAATTCAACAAATATTTGTTAAATAATTAAATATATTGCTTTGTGTATTTATACTTTTATGTTAATTTCTAACATTGAATGTCATATATGCATGATAATGATTTAATTTGAAAATTGTAGGCTAAAATATTTTAAGTCTCATTTGCATATTTCTTATTCATATATACAAAAATATGCATCTGTTCATCTTCCAATACTTACAGAATTTTTGAATCTGTTGAATAACTAAATTATCTGGGAAAGAACTGGGACTATATCCATGGTCAGGGTTTAGTTGATTTATCAATGAAACCATATAAATGAATAGCATTTATGGAGATTTGAGACCTCCAAATAAAGCTAAAAATATATTTGGATAAACCTATTTTTTTTTACAAAATTCTGAAGATTAGGTGGTTAATATGAAGCATTTTTCCATCATTGTGAGCAGAGGTAACACAGTGACTGCATAACTTTTTATTTTTACTTTTATTTTTTAATGTATTTTTATTGATTTCAGAAAGGAAGGGAGAGGGAGAGAGAGATAGAACCATCAATGATAAGAGAACCATTGATCGGCTGCTTCCTGCATGCCCCCTACTGGGGATTAAGCTCGCAACCTGGGCACGTGTCCTTGACCGGAATTGAACCCGGGACCCTTCAGTCCACAGGCTGATGCTCTATCCACTGAGCCAAACCAATAGGGCTGAATAATTTTTTAAATAAATCATGAGCTTAATCTTTGTTCCCAGAAAGGAAAATAACATAACTCTAACTTTCTAAGGAAAAATGAGGATAAATATGATTTAATGTGTAATTACATATCTTTATAAAGATAATATAATATAAACATATATATAGCCCTATATAGGAATAGATATGTGTTAAGCAAACTTAATGTTTAAGTAAAAATTAATGTATAAATTAACTTATAAAACAAGGTAGTGGTTGACTATGTTTCAACTATGTTTCTAGAATTTACTATAGGATTCATTTAAATAAGAGGTAATAACCCTGGCTGGTGTGGCTCAGTTGGTTGAACATCATCCTATGCACCAAAAGGTCACCAGTTCAATCCTAGGTCAGGACACCTGCCTGGGTTGCGGACTTTATCCCCAGTAGATGCAGGAGGCAGCTGGTCTGATGGTGGTTTCTCACATCCATATTTCTTTCTCTCCCCATCTCTCACTCTCACCCCTCCTTTCTCCTCTCCTCTTCCTCTAAAATCAATAAAAACATATAGATAGATGATAGATAGATAGTTGATATAGATAGATAGATAGATAGATAGATAGATAGATAGATAGATAGATAGATAGATAGATAGATAGATAGTTGATAGATTTAGATAGATAGATAGAAATTCCAGGTCATTTAAATATGACCCATTTGCTTCAGAATCAGCTTTCCAGAAACACTCTCCATTACCAGAGGTGTGCAAATAGAACAGAACTAGATAGGATTCTTGTTCTGAAAAAGTAAAAAGTAGCAATTTTCCAAAGTTTCTTGGATTTTTATTACCATCATTAGCTCCTTGAGGGTATATTATGTGTCTCATGCACTGAAAAGCATTTCCCACGCTGGACAAACAGTAGGACTTTAAAAACAACCTGTCAGAATCAGCAAATGTTGTGTCTTTGTGAGTTGCCTTATAATTATGTTGTGAGATAATACTTTAAATTCTGTCAACGTGCTGTTCTTTTTTTGTACTCCCTGCTATTCAGCAGAGACGTCCATTGCCTAGGGAAGAATGAGGATTGTTGGAGGTGAAAAGTATAGAGAAAGAAAGTGTCACTCTCCAGTATTTGGCTTCCAAAGTAGTCACTTGAAGCCTGTTTCAAAGACAATACTCTTGAAAGCCAAAGCGTTGAAGTGAGAACTGAAATGTTAGAGGTTAAAAACAAAAAGGTTGAAAAAGGATTTTGTGTCAAAAGGGAAAGCCCTGAAGAAGCAAAGCATAAACTTTATTCACAAGGAACAGATCAGAAGAAACATGATGAAAAGCTTCAAGAGCCCCACCCTAATGGGAAAATTGACTTTGCTCTGTCCAGGAGTGTAATGACAGAGAGGGCAGTAGGAGGACAGCAGGAGAGCGGGAGGACCGGGGTTACATGTACAGGAACAGCAAAGGATCTCCTACCTATTCCCCCCCTGAGTCTTGAGAAAACCAAGGACACCCACAGGCCACCCTTGGTCATTCCAGCAAGTGCCTCTGCCACCTGGGTTAGTTTTCCTTCTCTTTACCAAAGGGTAAGCGCATTTCCTTAACAGTTACCTGACATTGCCCACCAACTACCCAACAGAAGTGGTGGTCAACTATTGCTGGTTCACAACCTTGGGGGTTCCCTGGGTAAAATTTGAAACTGACCCCAATACGTGGAAAGCAAGGAGACCAAAGAAAGAGAAAGACTACTCTAGATTGGTAGGTGGCAGGGTTAATAAGCAAAGGAACTTACATCCCGGGCTTGTCTTGGGTGCCACAGGATAAGTAAATCTCCTCACCTGCCTGCCAGAATCATAAAACTGGGTTTAGTCGCATAGACAGTCCAGTTGGTCTCAACAACGCATTACTTTCTCAAGACTGCATCCTTGAAGTGGCGCCTAGTGTGGGAACAGTGAGCAGATTGTATATTTCAAGGACAGGGAATGGAGGAAGGAGCCTCCAATTGCCTGGTTCCAGCTTGTGGGCCAATCAGCAGTCACATCCTCTGATCATCTCCTCCAACAAATCTGAGGCAAGATTTTGCTCAGCCTACAAAATACCCCCTATTTACTATGCCCTCTTCCATGGCTCCAGCTATCCTATGGCCCTAAAATGACATAGGTACCCTGTCCTTAGAAGGAACCGTGTGAAACAGAAAGCACCTAACACTTATACTGGGTTGGGGGTGATGAGAACCAGTTTGAGATTCTTCCTCACTCCACACCAGGACAAGGTGAAATAGATCCACACCCCACTGTTGTGTGGGTATGGACAGCTCCAAGTCTAGAAACCTACAATTCCTGAAGATCTACAACGCTTATGCTTTATATAAAATTATAATATAAAAACAAAAATCGTTTTTCCCCTTTAACATAAATTTAAAAATGCAAACAATAACATGGACAAAGACAAGGGGAAATCTAAATAATAAGGAGGTCTCATAGATGAAGAGAAGTTATGTTAGAAGTGGTCAGATTAGAGAGATCATCTCACCCATCAATCACCTTCTTTACTAACAAGGAAACTGAAGATCAATCAATTTTCCTAAGGTCAAGTGGGTAAAGGAGACAAACCTCAAGCATCCACTCCTCCCTGCCACTAATGAATGAATTTTGAAAACTCTTCTTTGTCTCTTTTAATCTTGCTTTAGTCTCAACTGTATAAATAGTTCAATTGCGGCGTTTTCCTACTCTCCCAATTCTAATTTGCTACATGAAAATAAAGCCTAGTACCAGGTTCTGTTGAGTTTAATTGGTAAGACATTTATTTTGCAGAATAGTCTCTATCCTTGTTCTCCTGTCTGGGGGTGATGTTTCCTTTGGCTTCCCAAAAGCAACCTCCCTTGAACTTGCTTTCTGCCGCGGTTCCATATGAGGTCGCTCCATTACTCCATCTGTCTCTAATTAACCTCTGGGCTCTTTCCTGAATACTAAGTTGGAGAGTGAGGTCTGATATCCAGGTGTCTCTGATTCACCATTCCACGTTCTTCTTGTTGGCCATACCTTCTTCAGAGAAATTGCTAGGTTTGGCATTCTGTCTCGGGAGAATGAGAGCTCATAAAATGTGAATAAATTCATATACAAACCTCTGATTTAGGGGAATGTGTGACCCAATCAGACAGAAAGCCTTCTGCTTCTGATTAGGAATTGGACAGGCAGCCATACCTGGTGGTCAACATTGAACAATCTCTGTCATTAGCAGAGACTGACAGTGATAGCCAAGTGGCTCTGAAACTCACTGTGGCCACATAGAAAAGTGATGTACAGGCATCACATAGCTGTGTGTGGGCCAGGATTAGAGAGAAAACAAGGCTGGCCATTCACTGTGAAGTTTGCAGGGTCGGGATGAAGCAAGTCACTATGTACCTGGGGTGGCCCTTAGGAAGAAATACATGGCCCTAGCGTGCTGACAATCTCCTAATTGCTTCCTCAATTGGCTAGGAATGGATTTGAATATAAAACAGACCTACGAAGGGCAATAAACATGAGAACGTGTCTGGCCGCTCAGTGACTTCAGTGGCATTCAGGAGGAATGCCTGTGCTGGGGAAAGAACTGTGGGGAGCAGAGGCACTACATTTCCTCCCAGTCTTTGCATTAGTTCCTGATCTCCCCTAACTGGAGCTTCCCGGTACTGCAAGCCAGTCTTGTTGACCATCATGATTTAAACTAATACATACAAAGCGTTTGATTTTTCATAATCTTCCTAAACAGAAGGACCTCACTGGGCGATTTCAAGGCTCTCCATTTTTCCATTCTTCATCTTGCTAAGAGCACGTATAACAATTTTTGCAATTTTGAACATATCACTAAGAAACAAGACTTTGAGAAACTAAAGGGAGTCCCAAGAAGGGACTCCGGAGAGTCCCTTGTTATTCTCAAGGGGCAGTCTTGTTAATTACAAATGTAATTGCACACTTATACGAATTACAAATGTTTAGTCTGAATAAGAAAAGAGATACCAAAGTGGCTCCATTTCTTTTATATTTTCATACAGGATAAAGGATGCAATAAAGGTTTGTACTCAGATCAATGTTTTGTTAATGTTCATTAACCAACATCTGAGCACAAGTGGAACTGTGAGGCTCATATTGCGGCAAGCTCTCCTTCCTTAGAGGAATTTGACAGAAGCTTGGTAACATCTGCAGCAAAGTCTGTAAAAAGATTCTACGCAACAAGTAGATGTTGAGAGGTGTCATTTCTAACGTCTCCATAATATGATTCTTAATCAGGATGATATATAATTTCATAACCCAGAACACAGAAATCATGGCCACACAGAATATTATTAATTAATTATCTACAGATTTCATCAGCTGTTCCCTTTAAGAATTTGAAGCCATTTATGGCCATACTTTAAACTGATTTGGGTCACGGATGTGTGCATGTCTTGGTTAGAGTGCATGTTAATATCATATTGTGCTGCCGACTGTAATATCATTTCAAAATAATGAGTCAGATCGGTTCACACACACTTTCCCATGGAGAAAGATCTCTGTCCATTAAGCCACACCTTGCCTTTTCCATCCTTTTGGAAACCACTCTAATCCAAAAAAGCTGTTCCAGAGGGGAGAAGTTTCTCAACATGTCCTCGCATTTCCCCAGCTCAGAGAAGTCAGACAGAAGCAAAGTGTAGCCTTCCCAACAGGCCATGTGTTATTTTGAATCATGAGCACTGTAAAGGGGCTTTTACAGAATAGCCTAAAACTAAGCCATTTTAAAGCAGTCTTTAGAAGATCACCTTAAAATTCATTTTAAGCCCCAGAAGACTTTGGAATGGTTGAGTAGCCCCATTACTGAGTTTTTTAATGCTTCAGTTATTAGATCAATTTTCAAAAACAGCCCTGGCTGGTTTGGCTCAGGGGATACCTTGGTTGCAGGCTCCTCCCTGGCCCAGGCCTGGTCAGGGCTTGTGCTGGTGGCAACCAATCGATGTGTTTCTCTCACATCAATATTTCTGTCTTTCCCTCTCTCTTTCACTCTCTCTAAAAATCAATGGGAAAATATCCTCAGGTGAGGATTAAGAAAATAATACAATGGAGCGGTCCACTGCTCACACCTATCTTAATCCTCCCAATTTGTTTCTAAGCCTCTAAGGGTACTCATTTGGGTTGGCTTTCGACAAATCAAATATGGCCATTGCTCAGCAAGTCTGAAGGACTCCTTTGAAGTCTGACTAGTTATTCCTATTCCTAACCCACATGGTATCTGTGGAAGCCACTACCAAAAGTGCCCACCCCTCTGGTTTATTTAATAAGGCCTTCCTTGCTCGTTTCCAGGTACTTCATACACTGGGAATACTCAAACTAAACTTAATACCTCTCAAAATGGAATTTGAATATTAAAAACACTGAACCCCTTGATTTTCATGACCCTTTCTCTCATCAATGAGCTGTATGATTTTGTACAAGCCATGACCTCCACCTCCTAAGATTTAGCCTCTCTGATTTAACAATATCAGACAGTCCTCATTTTTAAATAAAGTTATAGGATTTCATATTCTACTAGAGGCCCAGTGCACGGATTCATGCACCAGTGGCGTCCCTCAGCCTGGCTTGCGAGATCAGGCCGAAACCAGCTATCCAACATCCCCTGAGGGGTCCCCGACTGAGAGAGGGTGCAGGCCAGGCCAAGGGACCACCAGTGCTGATCGAGGCTGGGTAGAGACGCGGGAGGTTGGCCAGCTGGGGAGGGACCGCAGAAGTGCTCCAGGGCATGTCCAGCCCGCCTCACTCAGTCCCAATGGGCCAGAACCCAGCAGCAAGCTAACCTACCAGTTGGAGTGTCTGCCCCCTGGTGGTCAGTGAGCAGTCTTAGCATATCATTAGCATATTACACTTTGATTGGTTGAATGGCTGACCAGTTGACCGGACACTTAGCATATTACGCTTTTATTATATAGGATAAGCAAACTAGGATATGGAACACATTCTTTCTTTTAAAAATTTGTTGCTCCAGCATGGATGGAACTGGAGAGGATTATGCTAAGTAAAATAAGCCAGTCAGAGAAAAATAAATATCACATGTTCTCACTCATTTATGGAATATAATGAACAACATAAACTGATGAACAAAAAACAGATCCAGAGACAGAGAAGCATTGACCAGACAGTCAAACCTCAGAGGGAAGGTAGGGGAGGGTGGGGGTAAGGAGAAGAGATCAACCAAAGGACTTGTGTGCATGCCTATAAGCCTAACCAATGGACACAGACAACAGGAGGGTGAGGGCATGGGGGGGGGGATATGGGAGGATGAGGACATATATGTAATACCTTAATCAATAAAGAAATTTAAAAGAAATTGTTGCTCAATTTTTAAAAGGTGTTTCTCAGTGGTTAGGCATTGACCTATGAACCAGGAAGTTGTGGTGAATTCCCACTCAGGGCACATGCCAGGGTTGCAGACTCAGTCCTCAGTAGGGGACATGCAGGAGGCAGCTGGTCCATGATTCTCTCTCATCATTGATGTTTTTATCTCTCTCCTCCTTTCCTCTCTGAAATCAATAAAAATATATCTTAAAAATAAATAAGTAAAAATAAGTATCACAATTATATCTCCATTCTGAAAAGATTTTCTATGGTCAACTCATACCCTTAACTATCATGTTATTCCATTGACTTAACACATGGAAGAAACATCAGGAAAAAATATTCCATTGTGTTTCAAATTAGTTCATCGTTACTTGGTTTAGGTTGCTGGGTTACAGTTTTAGATAAAGTAGGGTGTGCTTAATGGATGCTTCACACTCTGGCTGGGGTATATGGCTTAGCTCTCTTCATTAGATGCAGAAAAAATCTTCTAAGGCCAACCAAAACTCCCTGTCTTTATCCCCCCTAAGACTTCCTAAGAGTGGTGGGTTGTACAAATTAACTTATATCTGAGTCCATGGTTACAGTAAAAACAAATTTTCTTATAAAGGAAAACCTATGAATTTAGCATAATTTCGAATTCCAGATATAGGTATAAAGAAAGGTATTTCACACACACACATACACCCTTCTCCAAACCTGCTTTTGTATCCTCATAAAAGTATTGTTGAATATCTAACGTAAATCTCTGATAAAAGCAGATAGAAGTTTAAATAAAATAAAATAGCAAGTTCATCAAAATCGATGTTATAGCTGCTATAAAACTTCTTCGGCTCCACAAAATGCTCACTAATTCTTCTTGTGTCTTTTCCCTAAACAGCTATGCTTGGTCATAGGCATGAGAGTAAAACCTTAACTTAGCAAGATGTTATCTTTTTTTAAAAAAGAGGCTTAAGTAAGAAAGATGCTTCAAGTGGTCTGACTCACCCGCTTATTCCGCAGCCACATTCCTCCTGCCAAACCCAAGCTGAAGGTCAGCTCCCAGGGCTGAGAGGCATGACATGGAAATTAATATCGATATGTGCCATGCGCATGTCTCTGCACCTTCTGGGCATTGTCTCATTTAATCTTAACAATAATTATGATGGTGAATTTTATGTGTCAACTTGACCGGGCTAAGGGATGCCTAGATTTTGGGGTGTATCTGTGGGAGTGTCTCCAGGAGAGATCATCATTTGAATAAGACTGAGTAAAGATCCAGGTCACCAATGTGGGCAGGCATCATCCAACCTGAATGAAACAAACCAAACAAACAAACAAACAAAACAAAAACAGAGAAAGGTCAAAGTTTCCTCTCTGCTTGAGCTGAGACATCCATCTTCTGCTCTCAGACATCAGAGCCCCTGATTTTTGGACTTTTGGACTCAGACCAGGACTTAAACCATCTCCCACTCCCACCCACTTCTTACAATTCTCAGGCCTTCAGATTCACACTGAATTTCATCACTAGTTTCTGGTTTTTTAGGTTGCAGATAGCAGATCACTGATTATGGGACTTCTCAGCCTACATAAGCAAGCGAAACAATTCCTATAATCTCTCTGCTCTCTCAATTAGTTGGATGGATAAATAGATTATAGATATATAGGTAGATAGATGATGGATGGATGGATAGATAGATAGATGATAGATATAGAGAGATGATGATGATGATAGATAGATAGATAGATAGATAGATAGATAGATAGACAGACAGGTAGATAGACAGATAGATAGATCTCCTCTTGTT
Organism: Myotis davidii; assembly: GCF_000327345.1. Lineage (NCBI taxonomy): Eukaryota > Metazoa > Chordata > Mammalia > Chiroptera > Vespertilionidae > Myotis > Myotis davidii. The sequence continues at coordinate 35,706 of NW_006285313.1, forward strand.
TCTGTTTCTCCGGAGAACTCTATTACAACAACCTTATGAAGCACATGTAGATTCAATAATGTGCCTTTGCTCACACAGTAAGTGACACAAAAATCAAGGATTCAAGTTCAGGCAGACTTACTCCATAGTTCTCATATGAAGCACATGTAGATTCAATAACGTGCCTTTGTTCACACAGTAAGTGACACAAAAATCAAGGATACAAGTTCAGGCAGACTTACTCCATAGTTCTCATTTTTGCAAAATAATGATACTAACAAAACAACAACAACCATTA
>NW_006285313.1:36683-45850 GCF_000327345.1 Myotis davidii
AATTCATTTCAGAGAGGAAGGGAGAGGAAGAGAGATAGAAACATCAGTGATGAGAGAGAATCATCGATTGGCTGCCTCCTGCACACCATCCCGATGGGATCAAACTTGCAACCCAGGCATGTGCCCTGACCAGGAATCAAACTGTGACCTCCTGCTTCATAGGTCAACACTCAACCACTGAGCCATGCTGACCTGACCAGGCCAGCTCTTATATTTTCCCTTCCCCACAGAGTTAAATATGCTGCTATGAGCTCAGTGTCAGTATTCAGTTGACAGTGGTTGACAAACTTACTCTGTGACTCCACTGAGGAAACATGTCAAAATCTCATTAAATCTCAAGTAAAGATGACTTCCTACAATCTCATTCCTCAGTCTCTGCTGAGAACAAGAAAAAAATTCACCTGATGCTGTGTAGGAATTGCCATTTACATGACACTTTAGTGTTTACTTCATTGGAAACAGCTGTTTCATTGATTCATTTCAATGTTCATTAGTTTGACACATAAGATGATGATGTGCTGTCTACATGATGCCAGAACAGCCAGATGATTCAATCAAATTCAGTCCAATAAGCAATTTACGTTTAAAGAGAAATAAATCCATTTTGCATGTTTGCTTGTTTTTCTAATTGTTTTTTTTTCAACCATCAATTCTATTAAATCAGCAGGGAAATTAGTCATCCTCACCCCCACCTCTCCACTCCAGCCAATACAATTCATGAAACAATGAAAAAATACAGGTACAGGGTCAGGCTATTTGTCACCAATGGTGGTCCCAATACTTATCTTCATCAAGCATCTAAGCTGATATTCCATACTGATGAGATGCCAGCGTGGGAATGCCACATAACACGGGCCAGAATGCCAAGCCCCTGGACACACAGAGTGCACTGGAATATACACGTACTCTAAGAAGGAATTTTTGATGGAGGTGTAGAGGCTTGACTTACCAACTCAGGGAGATTGCACCTCTCGTAGCAACATGTGTAAGCTCACAAAATCCAAAATGCCTCCATATCACATTCATCTGAACTTCCCACATTCCTCCACTGGTTAAGCATAGAGAAAAATGAAATAGAGATGATCTTATAGCTGTCATTTGTGCCATCATTTGGTGTCCAGCGTCCATGCTCCTCAACCCATTTTCTACTTAGAGGGAAGGGACAGGATGTCACATAGAGAAAGATACATAAACAGACTTTGAGGCCCAGGATCCAGTAGCTTAAATACTGGAGATTCCAATCACTAAAAACCACACAGTGGCACATTAGTAAATTGAGCATCTAATTGAAACCCATGTGAGACTATACCTGATTCATTTTCCATGGGTGGCTGCGGGGAGCGATATTAAGCAATGGGGGATTGTTAAAGAGGCAGCCTTGGCCGCCTCTGAGACAGTGCCAGCTGACGTGGGGAGGGCACCGTAGAGAAGTGGTGCTGCTCCGACCAGAGAGAGCAAGTTATTTTCCAACCCAGCCTACAAGGCACTTGGGTCGTCATACAAATTGGGAGGCTGGATGCAAGGAGTGAATTTCCTGATATTTCCCCTTCCCTAGCAACAATGTCTCCCAGGGTTGCTTTGTTAGAACACAGTAGATCTCAGCTGGTGGTAGATAAGGCCACAGCCTCAGCTAAACAATTTCATTAGGCACATGCTGACTTAGCCCAGATTGTTCTCTTCAGGTCCTGAATCCTTCATGGAATTGAACCATCCTCCATCATAATTACCAGAAGCATCAGAAGCAGCTACTGTCTCCTCCCATTGCTTGGGCTGGACAGAAGATAGCCTGAGGGTCCCATCATCTGACAATGACAGGCTTCATTTGAGTGTGCATGCCTGTGCTTTCCACAGCCTGAGCCACTGGCTGCGCACTGGCTGCTGAATCTGGTATGGAAAGTTCTCTCTATAACAGCAGAGCGTAGTAAAGATAGGAATAGCCGCCCCCCCCACCCCACCCCACTAAGTACAACAGACTTATAAACTATAACCTTCACTGAGACATGAACTATGGAATACTACTGTCAATAGTAGTCAGCAGTTATGTATCCCCACTATGTGCTAAGTGTTATGTACTTTGTTTCACTTCATCCTCCAAACATGCCTGAGATTAAAAAGCTATAAGGTCACCCACCATAGCAGAAGGAAGAGTCAAACAGACCCTCTTCCTTGCAGAGTTTATGAAAATAAGGAGAGAAAAGGCATGCAGCCGCTGGTCCAGAAGTTCTAGAGGGAGGGAAGATAATCACAATCTATAAACATTTGTGACCACCTACTGTGTGGTAGGCCCTGAAGAAGGTGCAGGGGACACAGTAGAAGAAAGTAATATGCACTTCACACTAGAGGAGTATAAAGGAAGTGATCTTTAAACCATGTTCAGAAGATGAGGAGGGACACTGTTTGGTATAGTGGAGTGAGGAGGGTGAAGGGGCTAGAAAGGCATCGTAGCATCCTCACGGGAAGATTTCATTCGGAAGGTGAAACTTCTCTGAGGGTGTTAGAAGAGAGATTATTATGAAAGGAAGGCAGAACTGAGGTTTTATAACAGTGTGCTTCTATAGAGCCTCATTAGAAGAGAAGCAAGAAAGAATGGCTAGCTCATCAAAGAACAATGCCTCTATGATTATTGTAGAATGGTAATCACCGACTACTGTGAATGATTCTTAATGTTTGGGAGGACAAACAACAACTTGAGAATCTAATACATACCTTCTAAGGTGAAAAATGCACATACAGACACATGCCCATATACAATTTTACATAAATTCTCTGAAGTTTATTCATGTCTTAAGATCTCCAAGACTAGAGAATTAAGCTGAGACAAAAATGTCCTTGAAGCGGCTCTCAATGGGGTTGAGAACAGCCCAAGTATAAGAAGGGTGAGATACAGGAAGAGAGCCATAGTCCCATGGATCTTAGTATTTGGGGACACTCATTCATGGTCGATAATTGAGAGAGTATTGGCCAGCACCCTTTGGGAATAAAGGAGAGGTCTAGCCATGACCTGCTGATCAAAGAGGAGAGAGAAGCTTTGGAACAGTCTGGACAAGGGGCAGCTCAAGGAGTTGCCAAAAAACAGTGCTTATTAGAGGAAGCCCTGTATGCCTCCCACCAGGTGGAGTCGCTATGGAGGCACACAAGAGTATCAGTCCTCATAATTAACCATCTGGGGAAAAGGTTAAATTGGAATTCTTTTATTATACTCTCCATGTGTAATATAGGGAAGAAGTACATGAAGACCTGCAGGAACTGGAGTCTCATAATATTGGGGGCTAAATCAGCTATAAATGCTCTAAATGTAACCTCATCTATGACTTCCTACCAGAGGGTGTCAGACAAGATTAAACAACAACAAAACAATTTAGTCCTATAATGTCGGAATGAGATCATTACCCCAATTTTAATGTTGAGTAATGAACCTGCCCAAGGATATATAGCTAGCAACTGACGAGCTGAGGAAACCCAGATCCCCATGTCTCCAGAAGCTGTCTTCATAATCACTGCACTCTACTGGCCCCCAGGCAAAGAGGATTTTAGACAGGTGAAAAATTACACGGAAAAGGTGGGACAAGAATCTTACTCTAAAAACATCTGCTCACCTCGGTCTCTGCTTGCTCCATGGAATAGCCATGCTGGGGGCCTTTTCCCTGCTCCAGTTATCAACACTCTTGTACATCTCACAAGTTTCCATCTGGTAATAAAATTAGGCTCGAATGCAACCTTACCCTGGACTATTTGTCTCCACTGAATAATCTTTCTTTTTCTGTATAAGGAATGTTTATTATTAATGCAGAAATTAAAATACTGTTTGGGTTTATTTATTCATTAGCCTGATGTATTGCACACCCTATTCAGAGCTACGCTGGTAAGGAATAAGGAAATCGCTATATCTGACAAAGCCAACTCAAACCCAGCAATCTTGTATGATCGCCTCCAGCACATGTGTATTAGGCACCTGACCTGTTCCTTGGGCATATGTGCTGAGCAAGGGTGACAGCAAATATGGAGGCTGTGTGAGCAGAAGCTGGAGCAGGAAGCGCCCTTCCCCAGGTTGCCTTTCTCATTTGGCAAATGAAAGAGAAATGCCCTTGCCCGGCTCTCCTCAGGGAGAAGGTAAGCTTCTGCCCAAGGAGGCTTGCGTGAGGTAGATTGTTTTACTTACAAAGAACAGGCGGACACAGTTATAATATCATGAGTTAGGCTAAAAATAAGAGGAGAGCTCTAATTTTGTACAGGTCACCTTCACATTGCTGTAGGGCCTACTCTACCTGAATCCCTTTGCATTTGTTCTCATTGGAGTCTACGGTGCATTCCTGACTGAACTCCTGGCACTAGAGACTACAGGATACACTGACTCATCAACAGTGTGCAATTAATGGGTGGCAGACACAGCAGTCTGGGGCAGGCACAGGTGGCACCAAGAGTCATTTATGTAGAAGTAGTGCTGTGAAGGGGGAGAAAAACAAATTTGAGAGTCAGATACACCTGGGTTCAAATAGCTGCTCTGCCACTTACTATGAGACTTTAAACAAGTCACTTTTTTCCCTCTCTTATAAACTGGTGATAAAATCAACTCAGAATGGAGTGTGTGAGGATTAGAGGTGGGCACGGTAGGCCTTCAATCATTCACTGTGATGATGACGGTTCCACAAGGAGCCACTACAGAAAGGAGACATAAATCTGAAGTCTAGGAGATAAACCAGAACTATGAACCAAGGAGCATAAATCAGTGAGCAAGAAACTAATAAAACAACAACAATTCACAGAAAGAAAAGGAATGGCAGTTCTTAACCACCATTCAGGAGGTGGCTCACTTTAAAGGGGCCAGTCACTGGGGTTCCAGCTCTCTCCTAAGATGCTGTCCATGAATTCTGACCCCTCCGAGTCCTGACAGCTCACCAGGCCCTGGGCTTGGCAGTATAGCCTTTCTCCTTCTCTCAAAAGCAGAGCCATTTATAACGCTAAAACTAGGAAATAAGGTTGTCTGTTCGCGTGGAGTTTTCCTGCTCGTTTTCAGGGGTTGTATCCAGAGTTTTAAATGATGCTTACTCTAAATTGTTATTTTCAATTTGTCAAAATATATAATTTTATGCTCCTATGGCATAAGTCTTAGCTGTATCTAAGTCAAAAACTTTTTCCTTCTTTCTATAAGGTGTCCCAAAACATATACATATATATTTTTATTATGATGATTTATCTTGGAATTTGCACATCGTATATACACCCCTGAGCTAGAAACAAAGAAATAATGAATCTTAATATAAAGCAGTGGTAAATCATCAGTTACCATTGCATTTGTCTATGAATACCCTAAGGAACCAAAGTTCATCATTCCCAAAATTCCCAGAAAGCCTGTAAGAGAAATAGAGCAGAGGGAAACATAGTATAAAAATGCATAAATCCCCAGACCATGCCTTGGAGAGAGGTAGCACTATTAGACAAGCAGGGACGGAACGCTGTACTTGAAGTGGAAAGAAAACTATATTTTATACCTAGTCCATCTACTTTTACATGTCTGAGTATCATTATTTCTGAGTTTGTGCATTACAATCCCCACATTTTAAGGTGATAATCTTTGACACAGAGCAAAGCTAGTTGTTGCTCTGAGAGTGGTGTGTGAAGCAGGTTGCAGGAATTCTATTCTTTCATATAGAAAGGTGACACTATTGGTCCACAATGAAGCTCTGTACAGTAAGTCCTCACTTATCATTGTCAATGGATTCTGTGGCTATAAGCAAAATGACATATAACTAAACCAATTGTACCATAGCCTAATTGGGATAGACAAAACTATGGCATCTCATCAACATTATGACAAAAATTTGTTAAGTGAGACAATGTTATTGGAGGACCTACTGCTGTATATTGCTTTTCTGGTTGTGAAAAAGACTTGATCTATCAATAGTTCCTCAGACTGCCTGGCACCTACCACTAAGAGAAAAAAAATTGGAGCTAATGGGATTAGACCTGAAAACAGGGCTTAATTCACCCAAGCCCTGATAATCCAATTTCAAGAGATAAATGTGACAGAGGGGAAGAGAAGAATGGCACAAATCAAATCAGCTGTATAGAAAACTGTATTTCTTTTTATTATTACCCCCTGAAAAATTCCTTATCCTAACATGCCCTTATTTTTTTTGAAATTTTCATAATCAACTTGAAAAAAGTAGCAGAGAAAATGATCTGTGAAACCCCTGGACAAGAAGTAACCCTAAATTACATTTCTAATTTAAGAGCCCATGTGCTGACCTAGTTCTCAGTGCAAAACACTGAGAGCAAATTTTTCTCACTCCTTTTAGATAAACAGTCATCCCACATCGGCAATTAATACCTCCCCTTCCTCCTCCCTGACCTGGTAGACCTGATCCTTGCCCCCTGGACAATGTCTTCCTGCCTTAGATGATCCCTTAGGGCTCATTTGATTTCTTGACCTCTTGTCCACTCACAGGGAAAGAACTTAATAAAATTAAAACCTTGAACAAGAAAGTAAACATTAAAACTTTGAACAAAAAAGAAAAAAAATATACAGATGCCCAATATCAAAGTCAGCCCAGGATGAATCAATGAGTTGTGTAACATCAAGGTCATTAGTTGGATCTCAGAAGAGCAAATGTCAAGCGTTTTGTTCATTGGATAGAATTGAAAAGCTTAACCAGGGCATATGAGGTAATAGAAAATGGTAACCCATGGAAGAAATTCTAGCAATATAAAAGTGTTGGCAGATGGTGTTTAATAACAATAATAACAATAACACATACCATTTAAGTGCCTATTAGGTGCCAAGATGCTATTAAGCTTTTAATATAGTTATGTGATTTAATCCCTTCATTAGGTCTATGAGAAAAAAATTATCCTAATTTTACAAGTGAGGAAACTGAGAGATGGAGAAACTAGTCCAAGGTTATACAGTTTTAAAATGAAAAAGACAGAAAGCAAACCCAGTTCTGTCAGACCCAAAAGCCCATGATTCTGTAAGAACACCATACAAAAGCCCTTCCTTATACTTCATACCACTAAGTGTAAAGTATCTCCTTTAAAAGATGCACTGTAGATTTTTCAGACAATGTTACTGTCTTAAAGGTTCAAAGACTTTGTCTTAACTGGACTCCTGGCCCAGCTGCCTCCAAACCAGTCTAGTCCCATAGCAACTGTGTTTGTTGGCTTGTAGTTCTTGATTCGGAGGCCAGACCCAAATCCATATCCACATTAGCCAGTGCCATTTGCTCAGTGCAATGGGCAGTTCCCTTTCTCATTTGCTGGCTCCCTTCAGAATCGTTACAGCATGCTATTTCTGGACCAGTTGTTCACTGTGACAGTGTGTAAAAGACTCAGAGCATCTGCCAGCTGCCTGCCAGATGGCTGAACTCTAGTGAATGGCCACTGACCTATGGACTACTGAGCAGTAGCTGAATACATTGCTGCTTAATGTATAAGCTGTTGCAGAATTTCACATGGTGCAAGCCTGGGGTTCAACTGATCTCTAGGAGATGCTAAACTCTCGATAATAATGTTGATGGTGAAAATGAGAATAATATAACACTTACCGAGTACTTCTGAGTGTTTGTTATGTGTCATGTTCCAAGTACTTTAGGTATGCATCACTTATTCTTCCTAACAACTGAAGGAGTCAGGTATCACTATAGCCCCATTTTACAAGTGAAAAAACTGAGGCCCAGAGAAATTAAGTTACCCAAGTCCACAAAGATGCAAATCAGCAGAGCAGGGATTTGAACCCTGACTATTGATTTCAGAGTTCCTATTACCTGTAGCATGTTTTGGTAAAGCAAAAGTTTGGCTTTCACTTGTTGCCATTTATTTGTTTGCTAAAGACCCAGAGCACCAACTGGGAGGAGCAAAAGGCCTCTCATAGCAGCCGTGCTCATAATGGTTCATTCGTCGTGGGAAAACAATAGGAACAGCTAGCTCATATTGTGCCATTTATGTACATCTTGCCACATAATCTACACTAATAAAAGACAAAGGTGCTAATTAGACTGGACATCATTCCGGATGTCCTTCCTGACGAAGCCGGGCCCGTGGGAAGGCAGCCCATGTCCTGGGTGCCTGCTGGCGGTCAGAGAGAAGCCAGCCCAGGTCCCGGGTACCTGACGGTGGCTGGAAAAGGGAAGCCCGGGTCCCGGGTTCCGGAGGGAAGCCGGTGCTGGCAGCCAAGGGAAGGAAGGCCTACTCTTGCACAAATTTTTGTGCATTGGGCCTCTAGTTTCACAATAACCATATGAGACAGGTCTTAATATTAACTCCAATTAAATGGAGTTAAAAAGAAATGCAAATGTTTAAGAAAAGTATGTTGTGGGACTTACTTCAGGTCTTAGTGGGACCTGGGGTTTCCATTTTTTTGCTTCTCTATCAGCCTCTATATGGACCAATCATGGAGCTAGTTGTTTTGTATTCGTACTCGTCATTTTAACTTATATTTCAATGTTCATCAAGAGCCACACTTAGACAAGAGACAGCCCAAGAACATGACTGACTGATAGTTTAGTATCAATGTGGTTAAATCCTCCAATCTCCCTACGGATTCCAATGATTCAACTTGGACCATTTGTTGCTTGAGTATCACCCAGACCTATTTCCTGAGCCTTCTCATAATAATACATAAACAGCACACTAATTTTGCTTAGTTCATCTTTATTTTACTCTAGTGTTATTTTTAGTAATAGTTGTAGTAATAGCTATGGAGTCGCTGCATCTTCTTCAAAAGAGGAGTCAAGCTATGAGAAAACAATCTCTAGACATTTAAATAATAAAAAGTAACCAACAAAGAAGATGCAAAAATCAGTTGGCCAAGGAAATAGCTTATTTTTTATCTAAGCTTGCTTTTCTTTTTAAGTTTGTACAAAATCTCCTTTAGCTGACAAATATCTTCAAGGAGAAGAACATTTGTCTCAGGTAATGTTCTTATTTCTGGTGGAAAAGGAAAGGTAAATTCCGAAGTGAAGGATATCCTGGGGAAAGTTTGGCAAATAGTATTTTTTTTCCTGTTCTCATTTTATCATAAACAAATAAGTGTTGGTGACAATGAACCAAGTTAAAAAAAATCATCTGCTCAGCCAGTGTTGCTCAGTGGTTGAATGTCAACCTATGAACCAGGAGGGCATGGTTAGATTCCCAGTCAGGGCACATGCCCAGGCTGTGAGCTCAGGCTGACC
>NW_006285313.1:46226-46722 GCF_000327345.1 Myotis davidii
AAAAAGGCACTACATTGCCATTTTGTAAATGTGCTTTTAATAGTTGGCCACTGGTTTCCTTAGTAACTGCACATAATTTATTTTATTGCAGATCTTGAACAGGCAACCATATGAAGTTGTGAAATCTTCTGCCAAAGGTCTTCTGTATCAGATGAAACCTAAGAACATGGGATAGGAGAGCATCTAGCTACATTTTTGTTTTAAAAGGGGTTCCAGCATCCCATGGTACGGAAAAACACCTGAAAATGTTTCCACAATTAGGGAACGGGCCAATGTGTAATCTCCTGAGACAAAATACTAGTACATCTCTGACTAGTTAAGGAATCTCCTTCAGTTAACCAGATTCAGCAGAAAGACTTGAATGTGAGGGTGAAAGGCAGAGCTTTGGGGTTCAAAGTAGGCTACACTTGTAGACTCTTCCGGTGCAGCTCTTCCAATGACCCACTCCTGATTCTGGGATGCAATGCATCAGTGAAATTACTGAATCACTGGGAAC
>NW_006285313.1:46867-48513 GCF_000327345.1 Myotis davidii
CTTTTAAAAGGGGCCCCAGCACCCCATGGCAAGGAAAAACACCTGAAAATGTTTCCACAATTATGGAATGGACCAATGTGTAATCTCCTGAGACAAAATACTAGTACATCTCTGACTAGTATTCCTAGTTAAGGAATCTGCTTGAGTTAACCAGATTCAGCAGAATGGCTTGAATGTGAGGGTGGAAGGCAGAGCTTCGGGGTTCAAAGTAGGCTACGCTTGTAGACTCTTCCGGTGCAGCTCTTCCAATGACCCACTCCTGATTCTGGGATGCAATGCATCAGTGAAATTACTGAATCCCTGGGGACCAAGTAGTTCCTACATAGAAAAGTTGGATCCAACAGGATAAAAGGTCCCTGTAATAAAGAGGATGTCGATAGCAGTGTAAGCTGAAGCCTTGAGTAATTCGGAGATGGGCAAGCCAAATGCAAGTGGGAACGGTTATGGACTGTGGACCACCATAATGAGCAGAACATCAATCCACATTTCAGCAGAAAGGAAGCAGCAGCATTAAATGCCAGGGCAGGAAGCATGTCTCACATTGCAGAGTGCGTTGGTTAAGAACTCAGATGCAGGTCCCAGATTTTCTAGGTTATAATTGATTCAGTTCCTTCCAAGAGATGTGATCTGTGCAAGTTACCTCACCTTCCCATGCCTCAAAATATGAGTAACAGCTGTACCTACTTTATAGGGTTTTGTGACCACAAAATGAGTAAATTTGAGAAAAGAGTATATAAATAGGGCCTGACACATTGTAACTAATACATGTTAGATATTAGTGGTAGCAATCACTCAGAATATAAATGAGAACAATTGTGCTCTCCAGCCCATTGTACAACTAACTCTTTTTGAATGCACAGACTGCTACTATTAGGAGCATATTCCAGTACCTATATATACCAGTACATATCCTCAGGGATACTTAAGGGGTATAATTTTTGGAAATAACTTGACTCCCTATTAGTCAAGTTGATGAGGCCTCATGACATCAAATTTGAAGATATCAAACAGATGAGCCATGAGACAAAGCAATTGCTCCCTCAGATATAAAAATTCTGTAATTTTTATATCAAGAAAAATTTAAGATCAAGAAAAATGGCAATTAGATATATAATAAGAATATTTATCAAGTTTCTGAATTATCTTCCATTTTAAAGATGAAATTTTAGTATCCTAAGACTTATATCTCAGTCACTCATGCCTAAAGGAACACACCTAATACCATGTCTGGTATATTGTAAGAAAGCAATAAATGCCATTGAACAAATAAAGAAGTGCATGAGAATACTATCTGTTGTAAACAGTAAGACTTATGAAATTCACAATACCTGTCAAGTCTATATTATGTTTCATTTTTAATGCTATTGATGATATGGTATAACACACATTCTAAAAACATGTTGAAAATATTCATTTGTCTGTGTCATTTATTAATTTGACAATCCTTCTTCTCTCTGGTAAATGTTATCTATGCCATAGTAAGCTGGGCCAAGTTATTATTTCTGGAGTTTTACCCTAACCTGGCATTGTCACATGACTTTTTTAAATAATATTTTTTTATTGATTTCAGAGAGGAAGGAAGAGGGAGAAAGAGATAGAAACATCAATGATGAGAGAGAATCATTGATCGTCTGCCTCTTACATAC
>NW_006285313.1:48680-51173 GCF_000327345.1 Myotis davidii
TACAAGTATGCAGGATTGTAAATGGGATGCTTAATCTCCTTAGCTGCTGAGATGCCCAATTGACTAGATTAGTGGCTTTTATTTCTAAAACATTTGTGTAATCAAGGCAAAGTTACAGCATCCCTGGGAGAATTAGCTCCTGTAATGTGTAGTCTGGAATGATTCACTCATCTGCTCCAAAGCTTTCTGTTTGCCCACAACTACCCTCTCCCTGTCCATTGATACCAGCACCCACCAGACAGTTATAGATCTCCATACATAGGTTCTAATGGGCCCTGGCATCTTATCTCTCACAAACTCCGTCAGAATACACTTAGGGTTTTGCTATCTCTTCTTTTAATCTTGGAAACACAAAATTTTAATCTCTAGTAAATAACTGAATCTGAACAATAAAATTTGATGTCCTCAATGCCAATGGAGCACAAGCCATTTTTATAGATGAAGTAGTCATAAAAATATGTTAGAATTTTGATAGCATATGTGGCTACAAGTAGGATATTATGAAATGCTCTAAAATTAATTCAAGAAAATATTTATTGAGAACCAGTTCTGGGTTAAGTAAGATCAAGGCTTTCTATAATGGATATACCTGGTGTCTTTGAGGGCCTTACTTTGAGTAATAAAACTAATATAATTGAAACTCTTAGATGTTCTTAGTTAAGGGTAAGTTTGTAGGTAATGGTATTAAGCAAAGAAGGACATATCAGTTGGTCTGGATGTAGATCAGTGAGCATCATGGGGATGAACTTTGACTGGACCTTTAAATGTACCATCAAATTTGAGTCCGCACAGAATGTGGAGAAATAAAAAATTTGAAATCTTGTTACCTCAGGCACACACACACACACAATCACTGCTTGATAAACCTTATACAACATGTTTCCTTAACTGCATATCTCTTCTGTGATCATCTATCAATCTACCTTAATATTTCTAAGTCTAGTGGTTTGGGGGTGTTAGAGTAAGCATATGTTTATGCAGCTATTTTTCTGTATAGAGATATACATCTATACAAATCTCCCATTTCCCCATCACATTCGTTCTTGGAAGGTAGCCTTGACTACACCGTAATCACGTTCGTTCATATTGAAAAGCATGCTATCAGAAATGCAAATTAATAATAACTATTTGGCTAGGCCTATGGTATTTTTATTTCAGTTTTCCTCTTAGGATTACACATGCCTAATATTTTAAGCACAAGTGTCCATACTAGCTTCTCACAATAGCAAATAATAGAAATACTCTTCTAACTTCTCACTATATATTAGACCCAATAAGTTAGGTGCTATTATTACCTCCATTTTACAGATGAGAAAACTGAAACTCACAGAGGTTAAGTCACTTGCCCAAGGACACATTTAAGTTGCTGAGTCAGGATTTGGAACAAATTCTGTTTGAAGGGCTGCTCTTAATTCTTACTCAGAGTGATTCTTTTAACATAGTTCCCTAATTTAAATAAGGAGGAATTGTCCCTAAATGCTACTGAATTCTTGAAGCATTCCTATTTCTCTGTACGAATGTGGAGTGAATTACATCATTGATCTATGTGTCTCTACAGAGTAAATCTGATCTATTAAATGGCTCGAGCATGGCAAAATTAGTCTCTTTCTGTTCCCTTCTAGACCAGCAGGAGGCAGTGTCCTGAGTGCGCTGAATTCAACTTGACTCCAGGTGGGCAAATTCAGAAATGCAGAGTAGGTAACCTAACCACTATTGAAAATCAGAAAATATTCTGGTTTTCCATTCTCCTGACTCCCTAGTCTTATTTTTATATTGATTCCAAAATCAGTCCAGTGGGAGTTACAAAATAGTCACAGGGATAGGGACTAGCATAGGGAATATAGTCAATCATGTTGTAATTACTATGTATGGTGCCAGGTAGGTACTCGACTTACCAGGGGGATCACATCGTAAATTATATAAATGTCTAACTACTATGCTGTACACCTGAAACTAATATAAAATAATATTGAATGTCAACTGTAACTAAAATATTTTTTGTAAAAACTTTAAAAAGAAACCAGTACAGGAAATGCATGGTGTTTTAGAATCTATTGCTGTATAACAAATCACTCCAGAGCTTGGTGGCATCAAATAAAACACAATCCTGTTTTGGGCTCACAAATTTACAATTTGGGAAGAGTTTGGCAGGGTGTGCTCATCACGATTCCATAAAACATCAGCAGCCCAACTGGTAGGGAAGATACGTTTCCAAGATAGCTCACTTACATGGCTGTTAAGTCCGTGGGCTTGTCAGCTGGGAGTTCATCTGGGGCTATTGGCCATGGGCCACCCCCTGTGTCTGGTTGGGTTTCCTCACAACAGGATGGCTGAGTTTCAAAAGCAAATGTTCCAAGAGGCCCAGCTGGAAGCTGCAAGAGTTCTTATGGACCAGCCTTAGAAGTTCCAGAATATTCTTCTGCAGCATTCTATGATCAAGCAAACCTCCAAGGCAAACTAAGATTTAAGAGGAGTATTGCCATCTTTTAATCG
>NW_006285313.1:51196-66125 GCF_000327345.1 Myotis davidii
TAAATCTATGATCTATACTATTGATTGCTTTCTCTAGAGGCCCAATGACCTGAAATGTAAAACTAAATAATAAAATATGAAATACATAAGAAAACAGAAATCATAATCTAGCTTGCTGGTTTTTTGGAAATTTTAAGGTTAGTACCAAAAATATAAAAGTCTATCCCTAAATCCCAATACTTTTTAACTTAATGCATAATGGCTAATTCATAGAAGAATCCAGAACTAAAAATAATTAAATATTCCAGGGTCTTATCAGTCATCAATATAAAACAGATTTTTCTATCATTAACCTACTTACTGCCTGACTTCTAATTGCTAAATTGTTCTTGAGCAGAGATGTAACCAGAATGACTTTTTTAAAAGTTGTTTCTCATCTACTTAGTACTTTTCCATGCATTTACTGTTCTTTCCAAAATCTATTAGGGAGAAGAAAAAAATGATACTTTAAACTTGAAGATGCCATTTCAATTGCCTAAATTGTAAAGGCTGAACCAGGGAACCAGGAGATTCTCTGAACTCCTGTTGTTGTTTTTTACAATTTAAATTAACTGCGTATGATTACCAAAAATGTCACCAGACATGAAGAGAAATAGAAAGAATATGTGCTTCCCTCCCCAGGTGGGACAGGTGGATGCTCTCGTTACTATGAGTGTCTATGTTGTTATTGAAGACATTCATTACAAGTAGCCATAAAAGTTAGAGAGGCATGCGTGTGATTCATAAAGGTAATAAGTAGTTGGAGATCTATTGGGTATTCTTTTAATAAATAGATTTGTGAGAAATTCAAAATGAAGTTATTTTGGAAACCACTCAATTTTGCGGTAGTTTGTTACACAGCAATAGATAAGCAGAACTAGGTATATCATGGGAACACAGCAGACAATGTCAAGAGAAGAAAAAAAAATAAAGATGCAGGTTAGGCTCCCCTAAATGTAGCATCAAAGTCATGGGGAGCCGTTCCCTCTTGGAGCTTTCTTCTAACTGCAGAATTCTAGTCTTAGATGTTTTGAGTAGATTTTATTTAATACACAATGGGGACAGAGAACCTAACCAACCAACTGCTCACAAGGGCCTGTGACAGCCAAGAGTTAGTCAATCTCTTTTTCCTGGTCTCATTTAATAAAGTCAAAATGATTTGGAGATCACCTCCCACCCCCCGCCTCTGATATTTCCCTATAAAAGTCTAGTGTGCTGCTACAACTGCTCATTAAAGTCTCAGGATTCAATTTATATAATTGATGCAGTCCAGCTAATTTTAGGAAAATTACAACTTTGTGAAAAATAACTGTTATACGGTAATTATGGCAAAGATGTTCTGCTTTAGGTTGGGCACAATGAAATCAGTAGGTTTTAAATTTAAGAATAAGGGTTGATAAGCGCTCCGTGTCATTTTAAAAGCAAAAGAGAGCTGTTAAGAAACAGCTTTGCATGATAATCACAGAGCTCTGGAACATTCTATGTTAAGATATATGATTTTCAGCCTTGTTAAGAGAAATATTGAAAGAGGGAAATTGATTTTTTCCCCCAGAAAATTTGGCTGTCACACTCTAAGATAAGTTACTGTTATGTGTGTCCATTAAGTAAGTTTATTATATGAAAAGTCACACTCTAGGAGGGGAAAAAAGGTCAGTCAACATTGACTTCAGTTAGAATTTATATGATCTCTTAATTCAAGGAATTGAGGTTAACTGAGTTGATTCTCATTACTGTGCAATTGATCTAGTTATGAAATAGATAGCATGTGGAATAGAAACGAGTTACAACTGCATTCAGGAAATTGTGTTGGTCACCTCAGAGAGATTCTTGGAAATACTGTATTCACAGAAACAGTAAATAAATGTACTGCTATTATATGTGCTAAACATTTGTTAATTTAGCATAAATCATTTAGTAGAAGCAATCAATGAAAGAATCTGTATCATAAAAGCTTAAGCAATTGTTACAGTGGAACCACCAGGGGGGCAGATGCTCAATGCAGGAGCTGCCCCCTGGTGGTCAGTGCATTCCCACAGGGGGGCGCTGCTGAGTCAGAAGCCAGGCTCACTGCTGGCGAGCACAGCAGCAGTGGCAGCAGCCTCTCTAGCCTCCACAGCAGTGCTTAGGAGCAGCGAGCAGGCGGGCAGTAAGGAGCAAGGGGTCCCAGACTGTGAGAGGGGTGTCCGACTGCCAGCTTAGGCCTGCTCCCTGCAGGCAAGTGGAATTTAAAGTGAAGAAAACATTTCATACAAAGGTTTTCAAACTGTTTCCAAGCAGCCCTGTGTTCCATAGAGCTATTTGGGGATAGAGGAAGCAGGGAAGGAAGGTTGGACAGATGAGTTCTACTCCCTGCCCAGCTCCATTACCCCCTTCAACCACAGTAGCTCTGCTTTTATGTATTTTCTGTACTGAGATGATCATAATATTACACTTGAAAAAATAACTGAAACCCTAATTAACCTGTCTTAGATGAGTTCCTTCAGAAGCTTACCCAAAATGATTTGTAAAAAGCACTAGCAATGCAGTAACAAAGTGAGAGGGTGAAAGGAAGAAAGCCAAGACAGGTGTGGAAATGAACAAGTTTACTCTTTGTGCACCTAAAGCTCCATCTTACTGAGGACACCTGGGAGGTGATGTAGAACAGATCTCTAAGTAATTTACTTCACAATGGTGAAGAAGAAGCTGAGATAATTTTTAAAAGCCTCTTTTCATCATTGATTGAAGCTGCTCTCAGGGACATTAATTTCCCAAAATTTCTGGCTTGCAATGTTCATAGGCCAGGGTTTTATTTTTGTACTTTCTATTCCCTTTGTCAAATCCAAGTGAGCATCCACATACATAGATTCATTGAAATCAAAGAAGAGTCATTGTGTAGAACACATGCTTAATACTCTTCAAGATTCAGCATTCCACAAGGAAGGATATTTTAGAGGTTAAAGGTTCCAGCTATCTCTGGTTAAAAAATAAAAAGGGGGCCCTAACCGGTTTGGCTCAGTGGATAGAGCATCGGCCTGAGGACTGAAGGGTCCCAGGTTCGATTCTGGCCAAGGGCATGTACCTTGGTTGCGGGCACATCCCCAGAAGGGGGTGTGCAGGAGGCAGCTGATCGATGTTTCTCTCTCATTGATATTTCTAACTCTCTATCCCTCTCCCTTCCTCTCTGTAAAAAATTAATAAAATATATTTTAAAAAAATAAAAAGGGTAAAAATAGAAAGAAATATATGTTTTTCATTTGACAACAATGAATTTTAATTCAATGGTTGGCTTATTTAGAACCATAATTAGTAGAGAAGCTAAACTAAAATAAAAACTGAAGAGATTTTTTAAAATTACAATGTACATTTTCATCTTCTCTAGGCTTTTATTCCCATCTTTATAACAGTGATAAGAGTACATAACTTACAAGATTTTTGCAAATATTAAATAAGTTAATACATGCAAAACATTTAGCACAATGATTAGATGTAAGCATTGAATATATGATAGATGATGATGATGATAATTACTTGTCATTATTACAAAATAATAGAGATATTGGAGAAAACTGAGAATTACCTAGTAATAAAAATTATCCATCTATAAGTACCCATCAATGGTAAAGAATACTATTCTTGATTTTAAAAAATAGTTCACAAAATACTGTCTTACAGAAATGTAGACATTTCTTTACACTAGATTCACTTTTTCCTTGTTTTTGACATTTTACCTAACTCATGAACACCACCACCTCTCATTCCTCCAAAAATCTAAGAAGGTGAAAGGTCTAAACCAGCAGGCTTCAACAAAGAGTAATGGAAAGACTATTTAATCCACAGATGCTTAGCTAGACCTAAATTTCAGGAAGTCCAGAAGAATGTGAAATTTTGGGCAAAAATTTGTGTAAAAGCTCATTTAGGTGGGAAGAGAAGGTCATTATTGCAAGGTCTATAATTCTTGGAAAAGTTAAGAACCACTATCCTATCCTACCCTGATTTACATTGAAGGAATAGGACAAAAGAATTTTGATGACTTCTTCAAAGTCACACACTAGCTAGTGGTAGAATTATGAGTAGAACTAAAGATGTCCTTGTTCTTGGTCCTTGATAATCTGGGCAGAGATTCCAGGGACACAATATAGACAATAGTTAAGGAGAACATGGCAGATCCCAACAGAGCTAGACCTTGTCAAAGTTGCCAGATAGCACAGTAGTTTATTGTCCATGTCTGGGAGTGGTCCACCCCCATTCAAATTTCAATTCCACCACTCATTTATTGACTGTATGTCAGCATGTTAACTTACATGAATTCCTCTTGTCTCATGTATAATATATATATAAGAACTGCTTATAGATTGCTTTAGTGAAATGCATCAAAGTGGTCTAAAGGTACAAACTTCCAATTATAAGATGGAAAAGTCATATTTTATAGTTGAAAGTTACTAAGAGAGTAGAACTTAAAAGTTCTCATCACAAGAAAAACATTGGAACTACATGTGGTGATGAATGTTAACTAAGCATATTGTGGTAATTACATATATATAATATTATGTTGTACACCTAAAATTAATGTTACATGTCAATTATATATCAATGAATTAAAAGAAAACAAAAAAAC
This sequence comes from Myotis davidii, assembly GCF_000327345.1. Taxonomy (NCBI): domain Eukaryota; kingdom Metazoa; phylum Chordata; class Mammalia; order Chiroptera; family Vespertilionidae; genus Myotis; species Myotis davidii. Next base: position 55,770 of record NW_006285313.1, read on the forward strand.
AACTTGGAGAAAGAAAGAATTCCTTATAATCAGGATTTGCGAGGATTAAACAATATAATATGTGTAAAGGAACTAGAACAGCCGTGGGCAAACTACGGCCCGCGGGCCGGATCCGGCCCATTTGAAATGAATAAAACTATTGAAAAAAAAAGACCATACCCTTTTATGTAATGATGTTTACTTTGAATTTATATTAGTTCACACAAACACTCCATCCATGCTTTTGTTCCGGCCCTCTGGTCCAGTTTAAGAACCCATTGCGGCCCTCGAGTCAAAAAGTTTGCCACCCCTGAACTAGAACAGTGCTTGGAAAATAATAAATCAAAGTTATTATTGTGGTTATTTAACACTGTTTTCCTTTTTTATAAAGTCTCCTTTGCCCCAGCCAGCTCAGTTCTTCCATATTCTTTCCTCCTGTTAATCTAATTTAGGGATATAATTCAATGAACATTTGCACTCCAAGGTTTAAAAGACGGATGCCCTCTCCTTGAAGTTTTCCTTCTAACTCATCAGCAAAGCCCCAAACCAGGTCATGAAGCCCAGGTAGGGGACATCAGCCTCGGCAATCTGATGGGAGAGAAAGTCATTGTGGGACCTTGTGCACTGTGACAAGTGCAAAGAAGGTGAGTACAGTGAGGCCTTGACTTGCGAGTTTAATTCGTTCCATGACGGAGCTCGTAACTCAAATTACTCATATGTCAAATCATAAAGTGAATGAGTGAGACACGTGATGCTGGGCTGATGTTGTGGCCTTCACTGTGACATTCGCTGCGCCAACTAATGGTGGGGTATCTGAAGCTGGCTCCTAACCCAAATTTTAGCTCGCAACTCAAAGCCAAAAATCGGCTGAGAGACAGTTCGTATCTCAAAAAACTCATTAGTCGGGACACTTGTAAGTCAAGGCCCCACTGTATTTCCAGCCAAACACCCTCTTCCTGAGATTGTTCAGGAAAGCAGGAAGCATCTGAGCAAGGCTAAGAAAACCCATGTAACAGCAGATGTGACTCAGATCCCTGAATCCCCCTCAGCCTAAATGATTCCTTATCCAGCATAACTGCAATTCCCGCAACTGACACTGAATACAGACCCTTGCTATTTGCTCACGGGAAAACATTATCATGTCAAAGAAGTAGCCAATAATTTGTCCTTCAATATGCTTGACATCCCTGCTCAGTTCGCTTAAAAATGAGATCTCTGCTGCTTTCATAATACCAACCATATTTATTTTAATCATTTTTTTGCAAAGGAATTTTATCTGTCTTTTATTATTCAAACATAACTGCTGGAATTGGGACAAAAACTAAAAAAAAAAAAAAATTTTTTTATCCTGACTTTGATTTCAGTGTATATGTGATGTATAGATATTTTTAATAGATATTTGTATTGATTGCAGAGATGAAGAAAGAGACAGAGAAACCTCAATGATGGAAATCACTAATCTGCCTCCTGCACACCCCAACACCAGGGATCTAGCTCAAAATCTGGGCATGTGCCCTGACAGGGAATCTAACCATGACCTTCTGATTCATAGGTCAAAGCTCAACCACTTGAGTCAAGCCGACTGGGCCAGATATTTTTTACTCAGTAACTGAGTGAACAATATGCAAAAGCTACATGAATTATGCAAGGGTTCCTAAAAATGAGTTAGTGGCAGATTACCAATTCCTGTTTACAAAAATTCTTATTATGTATGCAGTGTGTTCTTAATGACACTAATCCTTCCCAACTCATGGGCACAAGTTGATACAACCTTGTAACATATGGTCTTAGGCCTTTATGCATAGCTTACTCTTGCAGATGCCTTTTAAATATAATTGGAGCGAGGAGATCAGGGGTAAAGGGAGAAGATGGGGATAGCTAAGAACTCATTCTGGATAAAGTATAAACACAACCCAAGTGCTGTAGTTGCATACAAATACTCAAGCTTACCCTTAGAACGCTAAATTGATTTCTTGTCTACCCAGGGTTTATTAATGTTAGGAGACTTCGGAATAATTAAATTGCCAGCTTCAAATGACTGGGTTACCTACACTGTTATTGCACTAGAGCCATGGAATGGGGGTGGGGAGGGGGATTAACCTTATCCTCAAGGTAGAAAAGTTCAAAAACTCCTGAGAAGAAGATGAATTGGCATTATTCATGGTATTTTCTACCTTTAAAAGAAAGGTTGTGTGGGAGTGGCTGGGGAGGCTGAGGAGAGGTCAGTGGGGAGGGGGTGAGGAAGGAGACATATGTAATACTTTAAACAATAAATAATTTTTTAAAAGAGAGAGAGATTGTGGATTGCACTGCTTAATGGCCTTCAAAATGAGTATCTGCTGCTTATCACTTTTTTATGAATCTGATATATTGGGTATCTTAAGTAACAGGCACATTCGCATAATGATCCATCAGACAGCTAATATACATGCGAACTAATTTTCTCATTAAAGTGTTAGAGCAGGCAGTTAGTTAGATAATTAACAAAAAATGGAGGGAGGAATGGAACAGTCACCCCGGAGAGTAACCGGCATAGTTCTGCCAAATGGAGCAAAACATCCTGCCCAGCCAGCATCAGTCTGCCTAATTAATTGGGGGGGGGGGGGAGATCATAAGGAGGAATCCCTTTTACTAAGTGCATGTGCAGTAGATGCCAAATACTAACGCAGAACTATGAGGCATGTGTAGTGGAAGCCAAACTGGCAACCATAAGAGGGGGAGGGCACCAGCCTGGGAAAATCTGGGGAAAACATTGGATAGGGGGATAGGGTAAGGGCACAAGCCCCCAGAATATTTCTCCCACACTAAGTTTACATCAACATTTTCCTAAAGTTTGAATGCTTTATTGATTTACTTGTTACACTTGGTTCTTTAATCAATCTGGAGTACATTTTAAAGAAACTATGAGGTAGAACCTCAACATTGTTTTCCAAGATAGATAGCCAATTATGCCAGTAGCACTTAAGTCAACCATCATTTTACCACTGAATTTAAAAGGTATTATTATCATATAAGGCCTCATCATGCTTAGATCTATTCCCAGATTCCCTTTTCTGTCTCAATGATCTATTCATCTGTTCTAATCCCACTATTTTACTATTTTGATTTTAAGAAATTATGCAAAGTATTAACATATTTAATTTTGCACATTTATTCTTTCATATGAATTTAACACAGTGGTTTCTAGTTTGAAAAAAATGAGATTCTGAATAAAATTGCATTAATTATGTGTAATTTGAGAATAATTTTACAATTTTATATTTAACTTCCTATCTGGGAGTGTCTCCCCAAGATTTATTTATATATATATTAGAGGCCCAGCGCACAAAATTTGTGCACAGGGGCTGGGGGGTGTCCCTCAGCCCGGCATGCACCCTCTCTAATCTGGGACCACTCGGGGGATGTCTGACTGCCGGTTTAAACCAGCAGTCAGACATCCCTCTCACAATCCAGGACCACTGGCTCCTAACTGCTCGCCTGCCTGCCTGCCTGCTTGCCCCTAACCGCTTCTGCATGCAGCCTGATCGCCCCCTAACTGCTCCCTTGCTGGCCTGATTGATGCCTAACTGTTTCCCTGCCGGCCTGATCGCCCCCAACTGCCCTCCCCTGTCGGCCTGATCACCCACAACTGCCCTCCCTTGCTGACCTGTTTGCCCCCAGCTGCCCTCCCCTGTTGGCCTGATCACCCACAACTGCCCTCCCCTGCTGGCCATCTTGTGGTGGCCATCTTTTGATGACGTGAGGGCGTTGCACAAGGGTGGGAGGACCACCTAGGCTTTTATTAATATAGATATTTTAAAATGCATCCTTATACCATATTGTCTTGTAAGTTACATTTTTTTATTAATCAGTATGTTATAAGAACTTTTCATGTCACTAAATTTTTTTAAACAATTATTTGGGCTTCAGAGTATTAAAATATCAGGATATATTCTCCCTGATAAAACATAAAAGACTTTGTTGAATCTTTAGGTTTCCGTTTTGTATTATAAGTAGCATTATATTTTCTTTTTCTTTTTTACAACTAACATTGCACAATGAACTACCCTACAGATAAATTTCTGGCTCATATCTATGATTGACACATTTACAGTATAATTGTAAAGCCCAATATAATTATAAATCATATCTACTCATGTTCAACATAGAAGCCATGAAGAGCACAAAATATCTCAATTTAAAAAAATAATCTCCAAAGTTCAGTTGTAAATTCATCTTCTCAAGAAGATAATTGCCTGATGAGAATTTATTGTCTTTTTAGTATAATATTTTTTCTCTTTCTGTACATGTGTGTTTAGTTATAAAAATAGTACCAAATTGCATATATATGATAGCCTCTTTTGTACTTACAATTTTATTGTCAACCAGTTTCCCATTTGCTTTTTATGTTCCCTTCTGATGTGCCTCCCCAAACTCTCTCAGCCCCACTGGTTCCTGACACTGCCCTCCCCTGTCGGCCTGATCACCCACAACTGCCCTCCCCTGCTGACCTGTTTGCCCCCAGCTGCCCCTGGCCCCATGCCCAGTCTCCCACTGCTCTCACCATTTCTGAAGTTGGATGAAACACACCTTGTATGCAGATTCTGCCCCCTGTTCAGCCTCAGCTACTACACTGGTAGATGACTCTATGGGTACCAGCCGGCCCCATGCCCAGTCTCCCATTGCTCTCACCATTTCTGAACTTGGATGAAACACACCTTGTATGCAGATTCTGCCTTCCCAATTGACTGAAGAGCCACGGACACAACACAGAAATTTGGAGGAGTTAACTCCCTGAGGGATACACTTTGACAAGTGGTAAAAAGAAGACTTGGGTCAAGAGCCCCCCAAATTCTTTCTCAAGTCTTTCTTCAGATGATCTATTCCAACGCACAGTTTCAGGACAGTCTGTCTGAAGGCAGTGGCTAGTGCAGTCGCATCACTTTGCTTCTCATCCTTCCATGCCTTATTCTTTATGACCTCAAGTTTACTCCTTCCAATAACAATTAGCACTTAAATCTGGTCAGGATCTTTTTCTCTGGATTCCAGCCTAAGCATCAGCGTAGTATTGTACCATTAAGGGTGTTATAACTTAGTAATTAATAGCCCCATGAGAAACATTCACGTGTTTTCCAAGTATTGCTTATTACATATAATGCTGTTAAAACTATTCCGCCGAAACCGGTTTGGCTCAGTGGATAGAGCGTCGGCCTGCAGACTGAAGGGTCCCGGGTCCGATTCTGGTCAAGGGCATGTACCTTGGTTGCGGGCACATCCCCAGTGGGGTGTGTGCAGGAGGCAGCTGATCGATGTTTCTCTCTCATCGATGTTTCTAACTCTCTATCTCTCTCCCTTCCTCTCTATAAAAAATCAATAAAATATATTTAAAAAAAAACTATTCTTACCCAAATGCATCTACATAGTTCTCATTATTTTCTTAGGATAAATTCATAGACATAGAATTTCTGGAAAGTAGTCTAAATGTTTTGAAGGGTATGGGAACTTTTTAACAAATCACATTGAATTTCTTTAACTCCAGCCTGACTGTAGGAGTCAGCAAAGAAATTAGTTGGGAATTGTGGGTTACACAATTTGAAACGGGAATCTTTTTCTGTTTAATGTGTTAAGAGTTAGAAACTATACAAGATAAGTAGTTAGTTCTGAGATCAGCCTCTGGCTCCTGCCTCCTTAAGAAGCCAGTAATGAGTTACAGTATCTGTCCATCTCCAATATGGTCAGTGGGGTTTCTTCATTTTCCCGATTGCCCATATCCTGTTTGGAGACGAATGTTTTCTTCTTCCTTGAGGAATCTTGTGTTTTTTAAGCACTTGGTTTTTGCTTATGTTCTTATTTCATTTACTCCTCTGAATCTTTTTGGAATACTTTCAGAAAATAACAGCAGCAAATAGGTTTTGCTTCTTTCTAATATGCTCAGAAAAATCCTAGATCCTACTCTACCTCATTAATGCAAACATCTGTGTGATATTGTAGCTCATTATTTCTCCATAACTGCATTCTAAGAGGGCACATAGCAATAATAGGGGCCCAAGAATTTATATGTGTCCCCAGCATTGTCCATGATAGACTGAATAAATAATAGACGTAGGCTATTTGGTGCCATTCTGTCACATAGGTATGTCTTCAGATGACAGCCACTAAAAGCATCTCTTTGCCAAGAGGGTATATAAAGTTTGGAAATTTAAATAAATATCCTCATATTTGAAAACAAAAAACACTGCTCTAAACAAAAAAAAAAAAAAACAAAAAAAAAAAAAAAAAACACTGTATCCTTATGTTTGCAAGATTTAAAATTCTACCTGTGATCAGCAGCTTACATGTTGTGCAATTGGGGAAATTTATCAGAACTTTTTGATCAGAATATTTGCTTTTTCCTTGAATGGAACACTGAGAAGCACATGTCCCAAAGCGTTGTACTAGCGCATATCTATCCTATACGCCCCAGGTACCATTTAGTGGTTAGAAGCAGGACTCCTATGTCAAAACCCGTTTGTTCAAATTCTGGCTCCAGCACTGTATTGTGCCTTTGGCAAATTGCCCAGCCTTGCTACCTTTTTCATCTTCTCTTCTAAAAATTAGGATAATAGCCACAGCTATTTTATTAGATTATTATAAGAACTGAATGTGTTAATATACTATATAAAACTTAGACGAGTGCCTGTTACACAGTATATATGCAGTAAAATAAAATAAAAACATGGTAAAAAAAATACAGTGAAAATAAAAATAAATTATTATTTCATCATTTCACAATCAATGTCATATTAACTATCTAGATGACACCCGACTGAAATTATGTGAATATGTACTTCCTCCCACATTTCAAAAGACTTTTGGGGGGGAGGGAACAGAGAAAAAGAATTAATACTAATGTAGCCCTACTATTACATAGGGCTCTTGCTAAGCCTGCTAATTTTGAATATCCCACATGGCAGCATATTATCATATTCATTAATATCCATATTTTATATTATATCATTTTTTTGGCATTTAAAAGATTGAAAGGACAATTATCATTGTGGACTTAAAAATCACTCTCATTTTCAATATTCTAGTTTTGTTTTTTTATTTAAAACTTGGAGAGAAAAATATTTTATATGCCAAACATCTTTAAAAATCTATAGGTTGTAGGCAGTCTACCTTATACCATGGAACAGATAATTAGGCCCTCTTTTACATATCCCATCTTTATCACCAAATAAAAATTTCTGTTCTGTTGATGAGGAAGCCGGCTTAGAGAGCTTAGGAATCTGTACCAATGGCACCTTGGAAAAGCATTAAACCCACAGCTGGCCAAGATCAAAAGCATTTCTCTCCATATGGCAAGGCTGTCAGAGTCTCCATCCTTCTCATCTCACAGTGGGACAGTGGTCCTTCCTGGCCCCTTGAAATGAACACACAGAAGTCAGGATTCCTCCTCCCAGAAGGCGGCACTGAGTCAGAACCCTCCGGTTCTAAATCCTTTTTGGCAGAAAGCCCAGATTTCTGGCATTTCATTTACTCTCTTGTCAGGCTGCCCATCAAGAATTAAATCTCCGTGACTTCATGTGGCTGAAGCCCAAAGCTCTTACCATTTCATTTGATCTTTCATTTAAACATCCTTTTGTTTCTGTTCTTATCAGTTAGATGCGGTGTTTTATGCCCTGTCCTTTATGTTTTAAATCCCTTTTCCTTCTCGGCATCCTTTCCAGCTATTGGTCAGCCTGGCAGTGAGAAACAGCCACTTCGCTGAGTTACTAGAAACAAATTCTGAAATTTGAGCCTATGGCCTGGAAAATGCACAGATAACAGTCAGGTGCTATCAGTGTCAAAATACATCCTGGCAAAATGTGTGGCACTGCATTTTGGTTGTCTGCAAGCTTTTTCTAAGACACTAAAACTATTTCTCTTAGCTCCATAAAAACCTAAACCTGAAAAAATTATTTATATTATGTGCATGTAGAGACTATGGGTGATCCATAATTCATAGAGGCAATCTAATCTTAGCCATCAGAGATGTCGGATGGATCTAGGCATTGAATAACAACTAATATTTATCGTGGATTTAATAATACCAGACAATCCAAAGTACTTTGCATGTCTGACTCATTCGATCCTCTCCACAGACCTCTCTCTTTAAAAGTTCGTAACATTAAGTCAAGCCCACCCAGGGCACTCTCTCTTTTGACACAAAGTCAACATTATATCAGAAAAAAACCCTTCACCTTTGCACATAATGTAACCTAATCATAGAAATGACCTAAATTATATCCATGGTCCCTTCCACATTCAAAGGAAAAGTATTATACAGGGAAACATACACAAGAAAATGGGACTCTCCAGGACCATCCTACAATTTTGCTATCACATTCAACTTATGCTATGAGGATAGTGCAACATTGACATCATCCTATATAATAAAAGAATAATATGCAAATTGACCTAATGGCGGAACGACCGGGAGCAACCATTCGCTATGATGCACACTGACCACCAGGGGACAGACGCTCAATGCAGGAGCTGCCCCCTGGTAGTCAGTGCACTCCCACAGGGGGAGCTCCGTTCAGCTACATGCCGGGCTGATGGCTGCAAGTACAGCGGCAATGGCGAAAACCTCTCCCACCTCCTTGGCAGTGCTAAGGAGTGGGCCTAAGCCATCAGTTGGACATACCCCAAGGGCTCCCGGGCTGCCAGATGGATGTCCATCTGCCAGCTTAGGCCCACTCCCCCAGGGAGTGAACTGCAAGTTCCTGAACTGCAAGAGGGCGCAAGCTGGGCTGAGGGTCCCCCCAAGTGCATGAATTTTCATGCACCAGGCCTCTAGTCTATAATAATAAAAGGATAATAAAGTAGGTCCTCCAGTTAGGATAATAAAGTAGGTCCTCGGAGATCCGTTCCTACAGCGCTATGTAATGCGATTTTCACCATAAGTCAGAACACACCTACATAAGCACCTGTGTCACTCACATGGAGCACATACACAGCAGTAATGAAGTGAAACAGTAAAAAAAGTTTAAAAGAAAGATTACAATTCCTCACCTTTACTCATGGTAAATAAATAATAAAAAACATAAAGCACATATGTACATACATCAAAATGACGAACTTTTTTTATATAAATAAATGGGAGATGGTGATGTAACCATGAAATGACATACGTCAAATCTGACGTAACCTGAGGACTATCTGTATGTTAATTAGACCAGATGTCCTTCCAGGCATCATTCCGGATATCCTTCCTAATGAAGCTGGGGTGGAGGGAAGCAATCCGAGTCTGACATAACCTGAGGACTATCTTATGTTAATTAGACCAGATGTCCTTCCGGACATCATTCCGGATATCCTTCCTAATGAAGCTGGGGCTGGTGGGAAGCCAGCCTGGGTCCCGAGTGCCTGTGGGTGGCGGAGGAGGGAAGGAACCCAGGTCCCAGGTGCTAGAGGGAAGCCGGTGCCAGCAGCTAGGAGAAGGAAGGCCTAAGCCCTCAAACAACCAAACAACCGGTCAACCAGTTGCTATGACATGCACTGACCACCAGAGGTTCAGACGCTCAACACAGGAGCTGCCCCCAAGTGGTCAGTGCTCTCCCACAGCAGGAGCAACACTCAGCTGACCAATGGGCACCAGACGCCAGGCTCACAGCTGGTGAGTTCAGCTGTGGAGGCGGCAGCCTCTCCCATCTCCATGGCAGTGCTACCATGGCAGGAGGGCAGGGATGAGCGGCAGCTGTGCAGTGCCAAGCCCGGGCTCCTCCCCAGTTGCCTGCCACTTCCCATGCTACTACATCCCCTGAGGGGTCCCAGATTGCGAGAGGGCTCAGGCCAGGCTGACGGACCCCGTCAGTGCACGAATCCGTGTATCAGGCCTCTAGTAATTAAAAATAAAGGATTAGAGGTGGCATCAGAAAGATGGTAGAGCCCTAACTGGTTTGGCTCAGTGGATTCAGTGCACGAATCCATGTATCAGGCCTCTAATAATTAAATAAAGGATTGGAGGTGGCATCAGAAAGATGGTAGAGCCCTAACCGGTTTGGCTCAGTGGATAGAGCATCGGCCTGCGAATATAAGGGTCCCAGGTTTGATTCTGGTCAAGGCCCAGTGGGGGGCGTGCAGGAGGCAGCTGATCGATGTTTCTCTCTCATCGATGTTTCTATTTTTTAAAAAAAAAAGACAGATGGTAGAATGGGAAGCCCTAGACTCTCCTCCCAAAAACAGGCTGTATCAATAACAACACACATATCAATTCCCTTGGTGAAAAATATAGAAACTACCTGAGAGGCTCTTGTACCCTAAGCAAGAGCAAAACCAGCCACATCAAGACAGACCAGTAGGAAAATCTGAGTCACTTTCTCACCATAATCCCCACTCTAAGCACAGTACCAATCAGGAAAAGTCCCTCAGCTT
>NW_006285313.1:66505-66779 GCF_000327345.1 Myotis davidii
CACAAAAAAAAAAAAAAAAGAACAAGAAGAATGGCTGAATGGATTGCAAAAACAAGACCCATGATGTGTTGCTTACAATAGACTCATATTATCTTTAATAATACAGATAAGCTGAGATTGAAAAGATGGAAAACGATATTTCAAGTTAATGGTTACCAAAACCATATATATTTTAATATATATTTTATTGATTTTTTACAGAGAAGAAGAGAGAGGGATAGAGAGTGAGAAACATCGATCAGCTGCCTCCTGCACACCTCCCAGAGCCTGGCTA
>NW_006285313.1:71068-74015 GCF_000327345.1 Myotis davidii
CAAACATTTCCAATGTTTTCCAGGAGCTACACTAGAGACAAGCTTCTGGCTCACCTCTCTCTAGTGTGGGAATGAAAGGATGCTAATTAACATTATAAAAAACATATAAAAGTCTAAAACTCAAGGGTGAAGGTGAAAAGTCAAAGTCAGATTCTTTAATATTATAGTTCTATTACATGTCATTTACTACTCTAGTATAAAGGTAAAAAACAAACCTATTAAAAATAACTATAACTACAATAACCTTTTATTAAAAACCCAATATAAAAAAGATGCAAATTGTAACAACAACATAAAGGTAAGAGGGAGACACAATAATATAAAGTTTTTTTATGCTATAGAAGTTAGCATCTTTAAAAGGGATGTTAAAACTACATATATTTTTATAAGCCTCAGGGTAAACACAAAGCAAAAAACCTTTAGTAGAAGCACAAAAGATTATAATAAAGTAGTCAAAGCCCACCACCACAGTAAGTCATCAAACCACAAAGGAAGACAGCTAGAGAGGAAACAAGGAACAAATAAAACCTGTAAAATAATCAGAAAACAATGAACAAAAAATGTCAACACTAAGTCCTCACCTATCAGTAACTACTTTAAAGGTAAATGCATTAAATTATCCAGCAAAAAAAAAAAAAAGAAGAAGAAGAATGGCTGGATGGATTGCAAAAACAAGACCCATGATGTGTTGCTTACAATAGACTCATGTCAAAGGTTCGATTCTGGTCAGGGGCATGTACCTTGGGAATCAAACCTGTGACCTTTCAGTCCCCAGGCCAACGCTCTATCCACTGAGCCAAACCGGTTACCACACCAAAACCATATTTGCCAAAATACTTTAAAAATTACCTGTGGCCCTAGCCAGTTTGGCTCAGTGGATAGAGCGTTGGCCTGCGGACTGAAGGGTCTCAGGTTCGATTCCGGTCAGAGGCATGTGCCTTGGTTGTGGGTATTTCCCCAGTAGGAAGTGTGCAGGAGGCAGCTGATTGATGTTTCTCTCTCATCGATGTTTCTAACTCTCTATCCCTCTCCCTTCCTCTCTCTGTAAAAAAATCAATGAAATGTATTTGTTTAAAAAATTACCTTTGGACAGCAGATACACAAGTTTTTAAGATTTTCTTATTTGTATTTTTCTAAATTTTTCCAATTAACATCTACACATTTTTTGAAAATTAAGGATAATTTGTGGAAATGTTCTTAATGCTTTGTATTGGATGAGAATTTTACATTCTTATCAGTCTAAAATCCTCAGCCTAGCATTCATTCTACAGGAAACACAAAATTAAGAAGAGAGTGCTGTTTTATTAACTACTGTCTGAAAACTGAAGTTATTTTATTCATTCTAGTTTTAAACAATAAACAGATTTATAATAAGATCAAAATAGATGAACTATATACTTTTTAAATTACATTGCCTCCTAAGCAACCCTAATTGCAATGAATGAAGGGTTGGATATATACAGTATTAAGCTAGCAGACACTACTCCTCATTAAAGAACCTCTTAATTTTGTCAATAAAATAAATTAAGCAAATGAGACTAGATGGCTGAATACATATGAATCTGTGACATTTAAACACCATCATTCCAAATTATAGATGTAGAAAGATTAGGGAAATAGACAATCACCATTAGAACACCACAATGATAATTGCTGCAGGCAAATTCCACTAATAGATGGTAAACTTGAAAGATAAATAGGATATTTGCATGGCTTAAAAATGCCTCCCTAAAACAGTTATTAATGAAGGGGTTGTTTTAACATATGTCAACAAGTTATTTGATAATCTTCTTCCCAGATGGTGGAGTCTAATTCCCCTTTCCTTGTATGACTTTATTGTTAACTTAGTGACTGCTTCTAATGACTAAAGTATGAGAAGGAAAAATATAACTTTAAAATAGAGAACCTGGCATACGCCATGTTAACCAAGTGGCATAATAAGCCATGTTAATACCATGTACCTCTGAAATGATGAGTTGAGAAGGGCACAGGATCTCTGTTGTATTCTTGCCAGATTCTATAACCTCAGCCTAATCATGAAAAAATGCCAAACAAACCTATACTGAGAGGTAGTCTACAAAATACCTGACCTGTATAGATCCAGAGACAAATGGCAGGGGAGATGGGGGGGAGGCGGGGGTTAGAGAGAAACCAAAGGACTTGTATGCATACATATTAGCATAACCAATGGACATTGGTTATGGGGGATGACACTGGGGTGGTGGGGGCTTGCCCAGAGTGGGAATGGTTGGGGTGGTAGGGGGGTCAATTGGGGGAAAGGAAACATGTGTAAAACTTAGGTAATAATAATAATAAAACAAAAACAAAACAAGGAAAGACTGAGGAAGTATCACAGAATGTAGTAACCAAGAAGAAATAACAACTAAATATTCTGGATTGGATCTTAGATCAAAAATATCATATTTGTGGAAAAATTTATTCTGAATAAAATCTGTGGTTTAATTGATAATACTGTTTCCTATATTACTTTCTTAACTTTGGTAAGTTCACTGTGGTTATATACGATGACTAGAGGCCCGGTGCACAAAAATTTGTGCGCTCAGGAGGGTCCCTCAGCCCAGCCTGTGCCCTCTCGCAGTCTGGGACCCCTCAGGGGATGACCACCTGCTGGCTTAGGCTTGCTCCCCGGGGGATTGGGCCTAAGCTGGCAATCAGACATCCTTCTGGCAGCCCGGCAGCCCTCGGGGGATGTTCACTTGCCAGCGGGGAGCAGACCTAAGCTTTAGTCAGACATCCTTAGCACTGGTGAGGAGGCAGGAGAGGCTCCCACCCACACCGCTGTACTGGCAGCCATCAGCCCGGCTTGTGGCTGAGCAGAGCTTCCCCTGTGGGAACACACTGACCACCAGGGGGCAGCTCCTGCATTGTGTGTCTGCCCACTGCTGGTCAGTGTGTGTCATAGTGACCAGTCATTCTACTGCTAGCG
>NW_006285313.1:83750-87285 GCF_000327345.1 Myotis davidii
TCGGCCTGGCCAAGCCCCCCAGCAGGGACCCTTACCCTTAAGGGTGTGGCCAGCAAAGGTGAGGGACTGATGGCTGTTTGCAGACTGGCCACAGTCCCTTCAGGGTGGGGGTCCCCACTGGGGTGCCTGACCAGCCCAATGAGGGGCTGATGGCTGTTTGCAGGCTAGCCAAGCCCCCCACCAGAGACCCTCACCCCATGAGGGTGTGGCCATCCTGGGTGAGGAGCTGATGGCTGTTTGTAGGCTGGCCACAGCCCCTTCAAGGTGGGTGGTCCTGCTGGGGTGCCTGGCCAATCTGGGTGAGGGGCTGAGGGTCGTTTTCAGGCTGACTACGCCCCCCAATGGGGACGCTCACCCCATGAGGGTGTGGCCATCCTGGGTGAGGGGCTGATGGCTGTTTGCAGGCTGGCCACAACCTCCAGCCACCCAAACTCCCAGTGGACGCTGGCTGGAAGCAGGGATTTGGGATTTATTTAGCTTCTATAATTGAAACTTTGTTGCCATGAGCGGAGGCCTCAGCTGGCTCAGGGCTGGCAGGAAGCTTGGCTTCCTCAATCACCAGGGCAACCAAGCCTCTGGCTTGCTCCAGCTCTGTGGCTGCCAGCCACCATCTTGGTTGGGTTAATTTGCATGTAGTCACTCTGATTGACTGGTGGGTGTGGCTTGGGAGTAGGGAAGGTATGGTCAATTATCATCTTTGTCTTTTATTAATGTAGATGACATCAGAGTAAGCTGATGAAGGATATTTGAGTACTCCCTGTTCTAACAATGAGTTAATTATTTCAATAATCTACATATGAAGGACTACTGTATTACTCCTTGTCCCACCTTACTTGGTGGCCAGCTTGCCTGATGTCTTCTTCAGGGTTTCCTGCCCTCTCTCACTGTGAGGGGGCAGGATTGCTTCTTCCATGGCTTCATCCTATATGTCAGAAACTACCCCAACTACCTGTGCTTTCTCTCAGCTCTGCTCTAAGAATTTACGTAATCCTCCTCTAGCAGTCTTGTCATTCCTCCTTTGTGTCTTCTATTTCTAAACAGACATGGGTCTCAGGTCTCGTACTTTTATCTTCTTTTACTCACTTTTATGCTTCTTGAAGACCTCCTTTGCATTCTTCTAGTATAAATCTCTTGCCAGGTCCCATTTGGCCCCCTCTCTCCATCAATTTCTCTTGAGAAACTTATCATGGGACAGGCTGTGCTCGATAAAAATCTATGTGCTCCTTTACATTTCCCAGCCTCCCTAGCAATTAGGCTGCGGCAATATGTTAGTTCTGGCCAGTGAACTATGAGAAGACATGTGTTATTTCTGGGCTAAGGCAGTAAAAAGCTGGTGTTTCTTTCCCTCTCTCATTCCCTCCCACGCTCCTCCCCTCCTTCCTTCCCTCTCTCCATACCTTCTTCCCTTGTTCCAGTTCTAGGTCTCTTCCCAAACCCAACAATCCACCCTATTCCATTTTTCTCAAAAGGACCCACCTTCCCCTAATTGCTTTTTGGTATACCTTCTATTTACTAACTAGAATAGTTTTATTTTCCTTTACCTTCAATTTTTACTACCATTACAATTGGTCATCTGAGAAGACAGTCCCTCTTACCACATTGTCTGGGCCAGGTTCTCTAGAAAATAATAGCCTGAAGCTCCATGCTAATGTTTTATCAGGTGGAGCAATCCCAGAGCAGCCAGTTTGATGGAAGGGGGAAGTGGGGCAGAACGTACGAAATCAATTACAAAGTGGCATCTGCCTGCTCTAGCCTTTATGAAGAAATGAGGGCCAGCTTCTCGGTCATCTCTGGAGAGGTGGTATAAAACCACCGTGCGTAGAAACAACCTGAAGGGGTGTAAATGGCACAGAATTTATCTGCCAGCTTGTTTCCATCACCTGTCTCTCCCCGATCAAATTTTGGCCAATGTTTTCAGGTTGTGTAAACTGATTGCTCAAGGCGGTCCCTGGGAAAGCCCCTTCTCATGCCCCATCTTTGGTTTTTGGTGTTTTATCTGAGATCGGCAGTGGTGGAAGGGACCCTATGTTCTGTGGGTGTGGTCAGTTTGTCCCAGGCACAGAAGCTGAAGTGACCCCTGCCCTGGAAGAAGTTGTGCTGGAACCTGAGAGCTGATGCTGGGAGATGAAGAAAGTTAGGCAGTGGTGGCCAGGGATTTCCATCCAACAAGCAGCCCAAGACCCAGGGGACAGGTGGGGCTGAGCAGATATGAAGAGGGAAATGGGCTGAGTCTGGTACAAATGGCATGAACTCTTCAGTCCCAACTGACATGTCAGATACTTTCTCAACTATTAGGGTTGCCAAGGCCTCAAAATACAGAGGGCTTCACTATATATGAAAGTCCAAACACTAACTGGCAGAAAGATCGAGTTGAAAAATTATAGATGACCAATACAAAAAAAGTGCCACCATATAACTAAAACCTTTAAAACATGTTTATCCCAGGTGTTCATTCATCCTTTCCTCGAAAGAAAACACAAGAGCCCCAAAGCCAGCTGAAAAAAATCTCTTCTCAAAATATGTATCTTCCATGGTATGTAATTCAGCAATCTTTTACATAAATACAAAATCTCCAATGCAAATACAAGATCATTTCAATTACCTGTGGGAGCTGGCAAACAGTTTCCAACAACTTTGACATGACATTTCCTTCAAAATTATCAGGGGCCATGAGTGTCAAGGAACAAAAAAGAACCAGCCAGAGATTCGAGAAGGCCCTGAGACTCAGGAAGCTCACAATGACACCAACCACTCCAGCCCTGCAGCTGAAATGCCCTTAATGACCGTGTATTTTTAAAGCATCTCTACCCAGGTGGCAGAGACAGACTGAGAAAGGGACAATCAGCCCGAGCAATTCATTCAGCTGCCACCGTGGGCCATGTCACATGTTTCTCTGTGGGCCAGAGCGGTGAATTAAGGGAGACATGGGGCTACTGCTCAGACACCTGATTTAAAAATAGAAGAAAAGGTCTGGGCCCCTGCGGCCTCCCACTCTCACCTGGCAGGGTGGTGATTAGCTGTGCTTCCTCTGAGCCATTCCTCTAATATCTTTACTGGCTATTTTCCATATCCCAGTCTGGAGCCTGGCTATGAGATAATATTTGTATGGGGTATGTGAAGTATTATAAAGTCTGCAGGCATAGTGAGCTCAGGGCTGTCTAGGGCACATGGTGCGATTTAGCTGTGAAAGACATGATAGACAGAAGAAGCTGTTATTAATTTGGGTTTGGTGGTATTCCAGTTCAGCACTGGGACCTCTGACAATATAAGATGTCTGTGTTCTTGGAGCATTTTCTAATGCCAGAAAGGAAAACAGGTACTAATAGGCCCATGCCAATCATGGGCTGGAAAGATGTGTGGGTCCATGAAGTCTTCTTTCTCTGATTCATAAATCAATTGCCTGCATAAAACTAGACTGTGGTCACCACTTCCTATTTCAGTCCAAGTGTGGTTGTCAAGAAAAAAAATGCATTTCTGAGAGAATGAGGCCATGTGACCTTCAACAAGATACTCAGTAACTTTATGGCTCAGCATC
>NW_006285313.1:87382-88978 GCF_000327345.1 Myotis davidii
AGTTTTGAAAAACATGATATACAGAAGAAGCTGTTATTAATTTGGGTTTGGTGGTATTCCAGCTCAGCACTGGGACCTCTCACAATATAAGATGTCTGTGTTCTTGGAGCATTTTCTAATGCCATAAAGGAAAACAGGTACTAATAGGCCCATGCCAATCATGGGCTGGAAAGATGTGTGGGTCCATGAAGTCTTCTTTCTCTGATTCATAAATCAATTGCCTGCATAAAACTAGACTGTGGTCACCACTTCCGATTTCAGTCCAAGTGTGGTGTCAAGAAAAAATAAAATGCAGTTGTGAGAGAATGAAGCCATGTGACCTTTGACAAGATACTCAGTAACTTTATGGCTCAGCATCCTTATTTGTAAAATAGGTTTAATAATAATAATTCCTACCTCACAGGTTGTTAAAATAAGTGAGTTATTTATAAGTGCTTGCTTATAGTAAATACCATATAAGGGTTTGGTAGGCAAATGAATGAATGAATGAGTGTACAAAGGAGCTACTGTACCTCTTTCCCATTCCATCTTTAGGAAGTAAATACCTTCATCTCCAATAGAATCCATCAATTCTTTTCAACTCCTACATTGGTCCTATGCTAGTAAGGACCCTTCAATATACCTAAATGCAAGAATCATCTTTGCCCCAAAGTTGATAACATTTCTGTCAAGATTTGAGAATGTGGTGATCTATCAGATATTCTATTCTATGTCTTTAACTTGAGATTGGGACCATATGATTCTGTCCTCAGGTTCAAACCTAGAGAGTTTCTTTAAACACTTATTTTTTTAACTAGTGTCTTGGTGCAAGGATTCGTGCACATTGAAAGGAAATTAATTAGAAGAAATATTTTAATGTATTCACCCTTTCTCTAAAATAGAAGTATCAATCAAATACATGATCGACAATGACAGATCAAAACACATGTGCAATTGGCACCAGCAAAAGCTTTATATGTATCATGCATGCATGAGCCAACATAGCCTTTTATATAGAGAGATAAATTTGCTTAATTAGACCTGCTTTCTGATTTAGCTAAACTTTTTCCAGCCCAGTGAAGCACCCCAACTTCTCTTTCAGGTAATTGTCAGCAATACAGCAGTAAATATCAACATGAAGATTATTATTGTAGATCACCCAGGGAGAAAAAGGGGGTAAAATATTTAACTGTAGCAGTGTTTGGCTATAGTCTGTGCAGTGAGAAAACCTGAAGTCATTTTCAAGTTCCACCATTTCTTACTTTTTTTCGGTCGGGTCAGGTTTCTAAATTTTCTAGATCTCTGTTGTCTTGCTAATGTAATGAAAATAGGATTCTACCAAGTCTCCTATCTACTTACTCCAGGGTCAAATGAGGATCAAATGAGATGAGGCAAGGGAAACACTTCACAAACATTTGGTTGAACTGTAAAATATTTGCACCTGGCTATAAAGCAAGTTGGACTCCTGGGCTGAAGAAACTGCAAGGACGCTAGTTGCTAGGGAAAGGAAGCTGAGCATTGCTATGTGACGTCATTACCTGGCACCCACAGCGACCGTTTCGGGCTGGGCTGGGCTGGGCTGTGGGCCGCATTTTGTGTCATGGAGTCTTGGCAGCA
>NW_006285313.1:89799-96575 GCF_000327345.1 Myotis davidii
GACAGATCATAGACCTAAACATAAAATGCAAAACTAGAAAACTCATAGAAGTTAACAAAGGAGATATCACAGATGATCTTTGGTATGGCAATGACTTTTTAGATGACACCAAAGACATGATTTTTGAAAGAAATAATTGATAAGCTGGACTTCACTAAAATTAAAAATGTCTGCTCTGTAAAAGACAATGTTATGAGAAGGATAAAATAAATCAGACTGGCAGAACACATTTGCAAAAGACACATCTTATAACCATCCAGAACACTCACAACACCAAATGCTGGCAGTGAAGCCACAGGAACTCCCATTCACTGCTGGTGGGAGTGCAAAATGGTATCTCACTTTGGAAGACAGTTTGGTAGTTTCTTATAAAACTAAACATACTCTTAACATATAATTCAGTAACTGTCCTCTGTCATAGTTACTCAAAGAAGTTGAAAACTTATGTCCACACAAAAAACCTACACATGAATGTTTATAGCAGCTTTATTCTCAATTGCCAAACTTGGAAGCAACCCAGATGTACTTCGAAAGGTAAATGAGTAAATAAACTGTGGGGCAACCAGACAATAGAATATTATTCAGAGCTAACAAGAAAGGAGCTATCGAGTCATGAAAAGACATGGAGGAAACTTCAATGCATATTACCCAGGGAGAGACCATTTGAAAGGCAGTATACTGTAGGGTTCCAACTTCATGACATTCTTGGAAAAGATCAATGGTTTCCAGGAGTGAGGCAAGAGAGATGAATAGACAGAGCACAGAGGATTTCAGGGCAGCTGATCTATTCTACATTATACTACAATGCTGAATCCAAGTGCATAGGGTGCACAACCCCGAGAGTGGGCTCTATGTAAACTATGGACTTTGGGTGATAATGATGTGTCAGTGGTAACAATAGTACCACTCTGGTGGGAAATATTAATAACAGAGGAGTCTATGCGTGTGTGAAGGCAGGGGGCATATAGAAACTTTATTTTCTGCTCAGTTTTGCTGTGAATCAAAAACTGCTATTTATAAAATTTATTTATTTAAAAAACAAAAAAACATCCCAGGTAACACAGGTAAAATGGCCAGAGACTGTGTCAGGCACATGGTAGACAATAAAGAGTAGCTGCTAATATTTTATTTATTAATAATAGTGTTATTTAACAAAAGTCTCAAAATCATTAAAAACTTTCAAAAATACGTATCAGGCACTGCAAGACCTTGAGAATTTCTGAAGACCCACATACCTACACATAGTCATTCTAGCTTCTATGTGACCCTGGTACCACGCGGCTGAATCCTAACAGTACCAATCAGGCACCAAAATTTAATCAGCATGCACAACGCCCTGACAGAATGAATAATTCTGGTCAAAAAACATGAACAACCGATTTTAATGATCAGATAAGAAACTTATTTCCAGCCACCCACTGTGAGAAACTAATCTTCCTCCGTGTCCTAATCTACTGACACACACAGTCTTGGCTGAAATAAGCTCTTAATAATGAATAATCTCACTATGAGTATAATTCTGCTGAGCAGAAAATGGAGGATTATAAAACATTTCAGAGAGAATTATCTTGGCCAAGTCTTTCATTTGTGTGAGCTGTTGTCCATGCCGGAGCCCTCCAAGTCCTGTTTCTTAGCAGCCCTGGCTCTATTGAGGACCACCTGTGATATGCACAAGAGAACCAATGGCACCACTCCCTTTCAAAATAGCCATAACGATAGGGGCAGAAATAGAATATTGGGGACCAGCTACCTGTAAGAAATATTAATCATGCTCTCTTAACTGTGATGGTTTCATTCTGATTAAAGAAGGCACATTCTAACCTGGCTGGCAGTTGCTTGTGGGACCTGGGAGCTCCTCTGGAAACGCAAGCATCCTCCCCATTCGGAGCTGCCTGTTATCATGGAAAGATGAACAACTTTGTTGCCGAAACCAGAATCGCCAGCCCTTTGAAGGTCCCCAGTCCTTTTGCATATCACTTTGAAGATCTCCAGCCCCCATTACCTATAAACTGCCCATTTGGCATACCCTGTGGCTATTTCCCCAAGTTATCTTTGTCCTTCTACCCAAAAATAAGCAGCTGACTTATGGTGGGGTGCAGAGAAGATTCTGGGGGATGACCTGCTGCTCTCCCATACTGCCAGCAGTATTGGAATAAACACTCACATAGGATTCAACCCTGTCTCTGCTTAATTGGCTCAAGTAGTGACAGGCAGCCCGGACCCATTGATTATCCAGTTACAATAACTCCTCAGGACCTTTCTTCCGAACTCATAGGAAGGCTGATGAGACCAGCAGGTTCAATCGGTCAGATATAGGCAGGAGAAGCGAGCTGAGCAGCGCAGAGAGGAGGAAGCAGAGGAGAGAAAACCAGTTTTCAGGCACCTGTTGTCCGCTATGGCTACCTTCCTGCAAAAACTAGCCTTAAAGTCAATCAGGGCGGAAAACTGTCAGCCAGTGTGACATTTCAGCTCTATCCCCTAATGCTTTGGGGTGTGTGTGCTTGTGTGCAGATAATATATAGAAATACGGTCCACTTGTGGTTCTTTTGGGTTTGGAGTTTGAAGGATTTTCCAAGTAATAAAAAAGCCTGGCCACCTGAGGCAAAGAAATTCACTCAGTGAGCAGAAAAAAAATCCTGCTGGGAGAAAAATGAACTGAGAGCTCCCCGAGGAAGGCCCTACTACTGAAGACAATTCCTCTCCTGGAACCACACAAAGCCCAGAGAAGGACGCCCCAGAGGAGGTGGGGGCCGGGGCGCCCTGCGGACAAAGGCACGGCCATTTGGGAATTATGTGAACAGAATTATCAGGCCTGTGAGGTCTCCTCCTAATCCAGGCCCAGGCTGAGTGTTATGGGTTGAAATGCATCCTACCCAAAAAGATGTTTTGAAGTCCTAACCAGGCTGTACCTCAGAATGTGGCCTTATTTGGAAAGAGGATCATTGCAGATGCAATTTAAGATGAGAGCTCTCACCAGAACCCAACCACCTGGCCACCCTGAGCTCAGTGGCCCAACTCCAGAACTGAGCGAAAATAAACGAATGTCTAATGTTTAAGCCACCTAATCCATAGCATTTTGTTATGGCAGCCCTAGCAGACTACCATGTTTGGGATTTCAAGAGACTGAAATATGTTGGTTTTATTAGAATTCCATAGAATACCACAAGCATTAGGAAATATTACTGGGGCTCCTAAAATAAAAACAATTATTAAAGTAGAAACACTCATTGAGTGTCCAGAGCAGTGGTTCTCAACCTGTGGGTCGCTACCCCTTTGGGGGTCGAACGACCCTTTCACAGGGGTCACCTAAGACCATCGGAAAACACACATATAATTACATATTGTTTTTGTGATTAGTCACTATGCTTTAATTATGTTCAATTTGTAACAATGAAATTGGGGGTCACCACAACATGAAGTGTATTAAAGGGTCGCAGCATTAGGAAGGTTGAGAACCACTGGTCTAGAGTATACCATGTTAAGTCCCATTGTCTCCAGTTTCCACCATAATCATGGGTTTTGTTCTTTTAACACTATGAATCCAGATGCTTAAAAGAGCTGTCCAGTAGTGACAAGCAAGTCAATGGTAGGGCAGGAATTCAAAGTCAATTGTGTTTAGATACCAAGCCTGTTTTCTCTACCTCTAACCAAGTTTGCCTTCCTATGAAAAGAAAAATACACAATAGTCTTTAACAGAAGTCAGAGGCAGCCTTTACTGTCAGCACAAAGATGCAAAGGAGTCTACTAAATGCCTCCATTACTCATGCCTGAAATTATGCCATCATTATTTCATGTGCACCGAGTGTTGTCAGTTCCTAGCATCTCTTTTGATTTGTGAAAACTCACCTACGGATAATAAATAAAGCTCCAAATGCTTTAGGCCCAATGTGTGTGTCTGGTCTGTTCAACTAACAGACATTAAACACCTGCTATCCACAAGGATTGTGCTCAACTTGTCAGGAACTCAAAGATACATGAAACTTTCTTCTGTAGAACCTCACAGTACAGAGCCACCTGCTAGCAAGAGGAGAGAGGTAGCATTTCTAATGATTAAATGCACAAAGCACTCTCAAGTAAATTCACTTAAAAGGGGTGGTATTGACACGTGGTTAAGAAAATGTCACTATCAATCAGGACCCTATACAAATGTGAGCACCTCCATATTTGTTCCTGTAATTTGTTTGTTGTTCATGCATGTTCTACTTTTGAAAAAAATGTAAAGAGCTAATTAAAAAACAACAACACCTTGTCAATTGATTCTGAATCTGAATTGAACCTGAATGTCTCCCAGTTGATATTGCTGACTCCAATACAAAATCTTCCTAATTTCCTTTTACCTTGACCAGTACCTACCAAGAAAATAGAACTCTATTCCCCCTCATCATGCATTCATGCACTTTATTCTTTATTCTGCAGACTCTTCTGAGCACCCGGTACTGGTAAGGGCCTATATTTGGAACTTATTAGTATCCAAGGATCATTCAAATAACATAACAAATTTACAGACAGGTACTATGAGGTTACCCAATAGAGGGAAGGATGGTGTCTTGCTAGAGTGAGACCAGGTTAAGTCTCCCTACCTGCCTGTGACGGAGCCACCCCACAGCACATTAACACACAGCTACAGAGAGGCACACAGCCCAAACCTTAGCAGAGCACATATATCACACAGCACTAGTGCTCTCGTCATACAGTCATCTAGGGAAAGCAGGCTTAGGAATGCAATAAGGAAGTCAGGAGAGCTGTGCGGGGCACACTGTTAAGACGATGTTCCCTCTGGGAAACGAGGGCGGTAGAGATGGCTGCAGGCTGATGCAGGCAAGGAAGGACTTTTTTCATTATGAGCCACATACTCGGGTTTACGCAGACATTTGATTTCCTACCAGGAGAGGTACTGCTAAGGTTTAGTTTTCATCTTTCCCCGGTGCTATTCTCCTGACACTTATTATAAGTCAAGTTGCAATACTGCACTGTCCTCGAGGAGAAATACTCTCTCGCTGTGACTGTCATGTCAGAAGGCAGAGGAAGTGAGCTATTTGTTTCTGGTGTAAATTTCTTCTCACTTCCTCCACCACCAAGTCAAAGAAAGAGCAAGGCCAAGCACTTCCAAGTGCTGGGCACAGCAGTGAAGGGGGCGGTGTCTTCTCCATGATCGGTCCACTACCTAGCAATTAATTCCTAAACCCATCACATAATGATTAGCTCAAAAGGACACTGGAAATGAACACCACTGCTCAATTTGCATATTTAATTGGATTAGACTGCTGACTTTCAGATCCTGGCAATTAACAGGTCTCCATGTCCCTTGTCCAATACTTCAGTGATTAATCTCTTATTTGGGTGCCTGTGTTCACTCCCTGAAACTTTATGTTAAAAAATTCATTGTTCCATTTCAGCATCCTTATACGGCCAGGCTATTGCAAAATGCTGACCTCTTGCTATCCTAAATAATAGTCACTTAGTGAAGAAGCTGTGTAAGATTCTAGATAATGAGACATAGGTTTATAACTACAAACCCCTTATTTTCATTTTTAAATATGAAATCAATTAAGCGGAACCAAATGAATCTGCTCCCTTGTGAATTACATAAGGTCAACAAAGAAGGCATTCTTCTAGTTGAATATAATATTTGCTCATCTGTGGGCTAATGAAAACCAGCATTTCCCATAATCCCCAGATGAGGACTTATATTTCCTGGTCCTGTGTAAAAAGAGGCCTGAGATTAAATTTGAACAAGCTAAGTTTGAGATGCAAAACAAGATCAGCAATAAGGCAATGCAGGCCTAAAATAATCTTGTTATAAAACACCCCCCTTGTTCTTCTTGGCCAACAAATCCATAAAGTCTCCAAAGCTTTCTGGGATGATTCCAAACCAATCTACGTCTACTAAAGATATCGTATAAGATCACCCAACAACCAGAAGGGACCAGGAATGGGCATAGAGTAGGTGGCTCCCTTAATGGTGTGATTAAAGAATTTTAAAAGACAGGACAACAGTCTCCAGAGTAGGAGAGAGCTGGCTGTATGTCCCAGTTGTGTCAATTAGCATCTAAATGTGTATTTTCAATCAGGGTACTAACTTTCCCTAAATTACAGGCACATCATTCTGACCAACAGGGCTAATAATGGCACCAGCTACAGAGGGCATGGCCAAAGAATTAATAGAGGTAATGCAAGGAAAGAACTTAGCCCAGTGCCTGGTACATAAAAAGAGCAAAAGTAATATTAGTGATTGTCTTAACACCTCATTGTTCGGCTATGAAGCCCACTGTCCTGAGGCCTTGTAGATTTTAAACTTCCAAAAATTGTTAAAACTCCAAAGGCAGGGTGGATAGCAATGGTTATAGTACCAGCTTAACATCAAAAACTGTGTCACCTGGAACTCAATATAATCCTATATAGGAAAAGCCTAATATGCTAAGTGCCCATCCAGTTGGCCATTCAACCAATCAAAGCATAATATGCTACTGACATACTAAGGCCGCTCAACCGCTTGCTATGATGTGCACTGACCACCAGGGGACAGACAGTCGACTGGTCGACCAGTTGCTATGATGTGCACTGACCACCAGGGGGCAGACACGCGCACACACACACACACACACACACTCTCACATGTCCCGGTGCCTTTGAAGTCGACTGGTCGACCAGTTGCTATGAAGCGCACTGGCCACCAGGAGGCAGATGCTTAATGCAGGAGCTGCACCCTGGTGGTCAGTGCACTGACATATGGAGAGTGCCACTCAGTCAGAAACTGGCTCATGGCTGGCCAGCGC
>NW_006285313.1:96718-105838 GCF_000327345.1 Myotis davidii
AACATCCATATTTATTCAAGTCAGCAAAAATAATTTTTTTAGCTTTTCACTAAGGAAATGGGGATTACTTTATATTAAGGTTGTCTCACTATTATATCCAGGACATAGGCCTTTTTAATTAAATCTTTATTGTTGAAAGTATTACATATGTCCCCTGTTTCCCCCATTGACCCCTTCTAGTCCACCTCTGATCCCCACCCCAGGCCTTCACCACCCTATTGTCTATGCCCATGGGTTATGCATACATGCATACAAGTGCTTTGGTTGACCTCTTCCCACCCACCCACCCACCCACCCACCTCTGCCTTCCCTCTGAGGCTTTAAAGGAAGGTTCTGGCAGCTCAAAAACAAATCTTTCTTTAAAAATTTTTATCTCTACTTTTCGGTATTTTAAAGCAATTTGTTCTTCTATTAAATTTTTCAGACAATTCCAAAAGGCAAAAGAAATAAAAATCTTTCATAACCCTCCCACACAGAAATCATCACTGGTGTATTTTCTAAGCAAATATATATACAGATAAATACATACACACATAGAACTGTAAATATACACACATGTAAAATATATATATACATGTAACTATAAACTGCTTTGTAATTTACAACCTATTTTTTTTCACTAAATACATGATGTACGTCTTTCCGTGTTAATAAATTAAGAACTTAAATTTGACAAAATTTTTAATAATTCCATGTTCCAGAAGGGTCATGCTATATTTTACCAAACCTTTCACAAGGCAGGTAAATCATTTTTTTTTCTTTTTTTCATTTATTCATTATTTACTCAGAAACTAGGGATAGAGCACCTGCAACAGGCCTGACCATCTTAGAGCATGGAGCTATAACCACAAGCAAGAAAGGGACAATTTCTGTCGTTGTCACCCTTACAATCTACCTGGGGAGAGAGTATAACATCAAACAGGATAAGGGGATACAGAAGGACAAGAGATGACTATGTTTGATAATCAGTAGATACACACATATTTTATACATGATTCTTTGCGCATTTATCCAGTCATAGAAATCTGGTGGCCTTATTTTTTTATTATTAAATTATGATTAATTTCCTACTCTATACTTGAGAAGCTGAGCAAGATGCTCCCAACATTTATAAAATGACTTCCAGGTTGGGCTCTCAGTGCCCATACCCTAGGAACCTCTCTGGATCAGGTAAAAATAAGGAGAAATGAATTTTCCACAACCCCTGGCTCCTGCTGCTCACACCGAATGTCAGCCTTTGACCTCTCAGCCAGAGACAGCACCACTCATTCTAAATGACTTTTCACTAGTCTGGTTTCCATGGGTACTCTTCGCTGTTCAAAACAAAAGGTTACATAAGCAGCTAATATACTGCATCTTTTGAACATACACTACTATTAATGAGTTGCAGTGCTGGTTGTGATTAATATTTGATAGCCACCCGCCTACTGTCCTTGTGAAATATTTGCTTTTCCTTTCTTACAAGTGCAGCTTTTAAGTGGCGCCTTTATTCCCCATCAGCCCAGACAGGTGTCTGAGCACCAAGCAGCTCAGGACTATATGAGTTGTCAGGCTCTACAGTGAATTCAAAGATGAGTAGTGATGCTGGAGATCAGCGAGGATGCGAGGAAGAAAACCCTGCTCTGTTAGCTTGGATCCAACAGCTCCATAATAAACTGTCCCTGCCAGCGCCTTCAAAAGGGCCATCTGCCAGCAGAAAGGGCAGAGAGACCTTTAAACAGCACCTGGGAGCCTGAGCACCTGTGATGTGAGCCCACAGCTAATACTTACTGAGTGCCATCTAGTGCAGGGCATCGGGCAAGAGTCTTGAGTAGTCTCTCACAACCGAACTTGGAGGGAGGCACTCACGTGACCCTTTTTGGAGATGAGGGAAGTAAGGCACAAAAAGTTAAGAAATTTCCCCATGCTGTGAAGCCAGTCATCAATTCTGCCAGCCTGGCTCCAGAGCTGGTATGCTTAAATACCACAGTATAAGCTCATGTACACACACACGCGCGCACACACACACACACACACACACTCTCACATGTCCCACACAGATCACAGAACACACACACATACCACACACACATCTCACAGAGATCACATAACACTCATACATCCCACACACACACATACATCCCACACAGGTCACATAACACACACACACACACACACACATCCCACATAGATCACATAACACACATACATACCACACATTGCCCATGCTTAACTAAGCACAGACCACACTACACACACGTCTATCTCACCCCACACCACACCCCCCCTATACACATATTCCACAAATCTCATGCACCACACACACACACACACACACACACATGACGGACACTCACAGCACGCCCAATGTGCCAGTTCCCCGCCCCGGAAATGTGGTCCTAACACTTCAGCTTGCCATTCAAGGCCCTCAGCTATTCCATCTCCTTGGATCTTTCCCATGGAAACAACCCTCTCAGGCATACTGATGGCCTCCTTGTCTCTGCACACTCCTGCCTGAGTCTGAAGTTATCCCTCTTCCTTCTCCCACCCTGAACCCAAACAATCCACCCTGGCCTGGCTCAGGCCTGGCATGTGTAGGTGCCTTTGACCCACGCAATCCCCCATCCCAGCCTCACCATCCTCTAAACTTCTACAGCATGTAGTATCTGCACCACCTTCTTGGCATTTTGATGCATGTCATACCACAGTGTTGGCTATGTCAAAAGATAAAAAATGCTGTATTATAGTCTAGGTGCCTAGAGACCTTCTGCTTCTTTATTATTCAGTGGCTGTCATTGCTTTAGAGAAATAGCAAAACAGCATTTATTGGCTTTGAGGTTCGAAATAAGATTTGGAAACTTGGAAGTAAATGGAATCTTAAGAGCAAGGTGCTTTTGATTTCTGAGAAAGCAGCTTTCTGAGAGGAAAAAAGGTTTGTTCAATTCTAAAAGCTTGCCTTCAGCTATTAAGAACTAAGGCCCAGGAGATATATAATGTTTATTTGATAAGCAGGGTTTTAGAATGAATGTATAATGACATAAAAGGAAGTTTTCCCATCCAAGACAAGTTAAGTTGCAATGGATGCGGAAGGAAGGAATGCTAGAGAGGAAAGGTGACAGTTGAAACAGCAGCGGGTGTTATCAGACCCCACAATCTTCAGCCTAGGTTGTCACAGGCACCCCGGAGAAGTTTAGGGACTAGAGCAGTGATGGCGAACCTTTTGAGCTCGGCGTGTCAGCATTTTGAAAAACCCTAACTTAGCTCTGGTGCCGTGTCACATATAGAAATTTTTTGACCTTTGCAACCATAGTAAAACAAAGACTTATATTCTTGATATTTATTTTATACATTTAAATGCCATTTAACAAAGAAAAATCAACCAGAAAAATGAGTTCGCGTGTCACCTCTGACATGCGGGTCATAGGTTCGCCATCACTGGACTAGATAGTAGGTGCACCCCACTTTCCAGAGGCAGAAATCTGGAACAACAGGAGACACGGGTGAATTAACCTCAA
Organism: Myotis davidii; assembly: GCF_000327345.1. Lineage (NCBI taxonomy): Eukaryota > Metazoa > Chordata > Mammalia > Chiroptera > Vespertilionidae > Myotis > Myotis davidii. The sequence continues at coordinate 100,213 of NW_006285313.1, forward strand.
AACAGCAGTGCAGTGTGTCTACCATGATAAGGATTAGGGTCTTCCCCATAAGTCTACCAAGGTACCACAGATCCCGGGGGGTGGGGGGCGGGGGGAACGGTAGGAGCTAGTAAATATTTAACAACGAACTCCGTTGAAAATAAAAATCTCTGATTTGTAGGGTATGGTAGCCAGAAGAATGCACTCAACCCCCCGCCCCCCTCCAAGATATCTCTGTCCTAATTCCCATAGTTTATGAAGATGTGACTTTGAGTAGCTAAAGGAACGCTGCAGATGTAATTGAATCAAAAACATTGAGGTTATCCTGGATTATCCAGATGAAAGAGCAGAGAATAAACTTGTATATGTGGTAATTTGCTACAAAACAATGGGAAACAAATACATAGTTTTTCAAATGGTGTGAAAATTCCCCAAGGCCACTTTCAAGCTACCAAGGCGATTTCATTGAACACAACACACGGAGAGTCACACAGTCATATAAGCTGCTACGAGCTGCCTTCGGCACGCCAGCTGCATGAGGGAACATTTGGAATTTCGTAGGCCTCAAAAAGTCCCAAAGGGGATGGGAAAGGCTGGTGGATTAATGGGATCCCGAATCATGATGAGAGAAAACATCAGCACGTCTAGTATGGGGCCCCAAAGCCGGGCCCATGCACAAGATTAGAAGCCGCTTACACAGAATCTATAGATCAGTGGTTCTCAACCTTGGCTGCACATGAGAAACACCTAGGAATCTTTTTAAAATCCTGATTTCTGGGCCTCATCCTCCGGAAATTCTGTTTCTTTGTTATGGGGTGGAGCCACAACATTAGTAACAAAGAAACAGAATCTCCCGAGGATGAGGCCCAGAAATCAGGATTTTCAAAAAAATTCCTAGTGATTCTAATGTGCAGTCAAGGTTGAGAACCACTGCTATAGAACCTTCCCATGTATCTAGAATAAAAAATATTTAAAGACAAATATCTCCTTGTTATATAATTATCTCTTTTGGAACACAAAAAGAAGTACCAATAGAACTTCATAGCTTGTTTGTGCATCAAAGGAGAAAGTGCCTTCTGCATGGAAAACCATGTCAGAAGCCACCAAGCCTCACTCTCATTATGGACCAAATGAGTTTTTGCCAAAGTAGAGGTATTGTGTTCTCAGGTTCCTGAATATCAAACGTAAGAGGGCACCTAGGGACTTCCCAAACATATATTTCAAGGATAAAACTCATTTATATTCAAGATATCCACTTATTATTCAACAAAGATGATTACAAAACAAGACAAATGGATTATTCTACCTTAGAGGTGCTATATAGAAAAATATCCACAAAACATACAAAAGTAGTTGAGAAAGGCAAAAGAAGATACAATACAGAGGGTGTAAATGAGCTCTCCAGAGGTGACTCTTGCTACTGTTTCTCATCAGTAAAAAGTATGAATATAAAGGGGGAAAGATTAAAAGGGCATGTCTTCAAAAGGGAGAGGGTTAAAAGCAAAGGTTCTAGAATCAAATCCCATAGATTCTATTCTACTATTCTACATCTGTCCCTTACTTAACCTCTGCATGCCTTGGTTTTCTCATGGTTAAAATCAGGATAATGAAAGTGTCTATACCAAGTGGCTGTTGGGAGATTAAGAAAGATCATAGGAGGACAGTACTTAGTGCAGTATTTGGTACCCAGCAAAGTATCCACAGTTACTGTGGTTATTTAAAATATTCATAAAGTGCCCGGCTGGCATGGCTCAGGTTCATGGCCTATGAACCAGGAGGTCACGGTTCGATTCCTGGTCAGGATACATGCCTGGAGTTGCAGGCTCAATCACAGTGTGGAGCGTGCAAAAGGCAGCCAAACAATGGTTCTCTCTCATCATTGATGTTTCTCTCTCTCCCTCCCTCTCCCTTCCTCTCTGAACTCAATAACAATATATTTAAAAATATTCATAAAGAACTAAACTATCCAATAAAGTATCCCATAGCCACATGCGACTATTTAAATTTAAAATGTAGATTAGTGAAAACTAAATGGAATTAAAATGTAAGTCCCTACATTGCACTGTCCCTACCTACCTCAAGTGCTCAATTTGTCACATGTGGCCAGTAGCTGACAACATAGGAGAGGAACATTTTCATCATCACAGATATTGAAGTCTCTACTCCAACAGACAAGTAGCAAGTTCTAGAGCCTCTCTCACCTGGTTGAAGGTGAGACAGAAACCTCTCTTTCCACCTCCAGGGGTACTACAAGGTTCAAGGCAGCAGCAACAAGCCTCTCCCAAGAAATCCTCTCTTTCAAGGCCATGCGTCCCTCAACCTTGTATCCTCTCCAGATGGATGTTGAGCTGCTGCTGAGTGGACTTACTTTACATAACTCAGCAAGTCCTGATAGGCGGTCTTCACTCAGCTTAGGGTATAGGGGCACTTAGCAACCATCATATTATTGGCAGGAGGTAGGGATTCTGCCAGATTTCTATTTGATTGGCTGTCCCTTCCTACTTCATCAATGCATGCCCTCTGGTTCTGATTTCACATGAACTAAAAAACCAGATAACCACACTTCCTTACCTAAAAGTAAGACTCTAGGAAGAGCTTTTATCCTTTGCAAGAAGGTCAATGCACAAACACTTAAAAACTTTTTTTATTTGCTTCCTGGCCCCTGCCTGTATTATGGAGAGCTGAGAGCCACATACTCAGCTAATGGGAAAGGCTTCATTTGAAATATCAGAGGGCAATGAGGGTATATAAAGTGACTCTTTGGAAGTGAGTATAGGAAATAGAAAAATAATGAAAGATATACAGAGAAATATTTCCAAATAGCAAATGTGTGAGGAGTGCAAATTTAGACAAATGGCCAGTTCTACTCAATCATGAGCAAATGATATGAAATCATTCACCGATCAGCAAAATCCATTCTTCAACTATAAAGCACAAATTCACTTTATATGTTCAGTTCAGTATATTTAATCATGTATGTGTTTTAATGTGTAACCAAATACTTTGTAGGCTGGGCCAGCTTGAGGGAAAGAAGATGAAATCACCTAAATGGGTATAACTCACGTGAACTTAAAAGATGTATCTCTTGCTAAGCTGATTTATCTATAGGAGTGCATGAGGAATCAACTAATTCAGGTCATGTAGAACAAGTCAGCTGATTTTGGACTGTTGGACATACTGTATCACTCACTAGACATATCCTAGTTGCCCAATGAATGATGATTGCATTATAGCAATAATAAAGCCCATGATTGCCCATAAGGCAGCAGGAAAGCCACGTTTAAGCTGAAGGAACTGGAGTAAGATTATTTGGACTCATATCTTGGCCTCGCCATTTATTATTAATATGACTTTTAAGCGAGTGCTTAAATTTTCTAATGTATAAAATGAAATTACTAATAGTCCTTGCCTTACAGAATTTTCTTTTATAACAGCTTTATTGACCTATAATTCACATACAATAAAACTCACCCTTCTAAAGTGTATAATGCATTTTAAAGTGGTTTTTAGCATATTCACAGGTTGTGCAACTTTCACCACTATCTAATTCTAGAAAATTTCATCACACCTAAAAGAAACCTATATCCACTAGCTGTCACTTTGTTTCCTCCCAAACCCCCATCATCTTGTCACTGGCAAGTAATAATCTACTTTTTGTCTCTATGGATTTACCTATTTAAGACATTTCATATAAATAGAATCATATATGTAGTCTTTTATGACTAGTTTTTCTCACTTAGCACAATGTCCTTTATGTTCATCTATGTTGTAGCATGTATCAATATCTCATTCCTTTTTATTGCCAAATAATACTCCATTGTATGGATATATTACATTTTGGTCATCTATCAGTTGATGGACATTAGGGTTGTTTCTACATTTTCTGAATAATGTTATGACGAACATTTCGGTACAAGTTTTATGTGGATATAGCTTTTCACTTCTCTTGAGTATTTATCTCTAAGTGGAATTTCTGAGGCATTTGGTTTTCACTTTTATTTCTCTAATAACTAATGATGTTAAGCATCTTTTTTGATTATTATCCATTCATATATATTCGTTGGAGAAATGTCTATTCAAATTCTTTGCCATTGGGTTATTTGTCTCTTAATTGCTGAGCTGTAAGATTTTTTTTAATGTATTTTTATTGACTTCAGAAAGAAAAGGAGAGGGAGAGAGAGATAGAAACATCAATGATGAGGGAGAGCCACTGATCAGCTTCCTCCTGCATGCCCCATACTGGGGACCTAGCCCACAACCTGGGCATGTGCCCTGACCGGGATTGAACCGTGATCTCCTGGTTCATAGGTCAATGCTCAACCACTGAGCCACACCAGCTGGGCTGAGTTATAAGATTTTTAACATGTGTTTGATACAAGTCCCACATCAGATAATGGTTTGCAAGTATTTCCCCCCATTCTGTGCATTCTCTTTTCACTTTTCTGATGGTTAAATTTGAATTTTGTTGATGTCCTATTTTATCACTCGTTTGCCTATTTCGTCACTTGTTTTTGAGAAACCATGGCCTAACCCAAGGTCATTAAATATATGCCTATGTTTTCTTCTAAGAGCTTCATAGTTTTAGCTCTTATATTTAGGTCTATAATCCAATTTTAGCTAGTTTTTATATGTGATAGGAGGCAAGATCCAAATTTATTCTTTTGTATGTGAATATGCAGTTGTCCCAACACAAATTGTTTAAAAGACTATTATTTTCCCCCATTGAATTGTCTTGGAACTCTTGAAAGTCAATTGGCCATAAATGTAAGAGTTGATTTCTAGATTCTCAGCTCTAGTCCATAGATATCTATGTCTATCCTTTTGTTCAGTACCATAGTGTCTTAATTAATTACTGGAGCTGTATAGTAAGTTTTGAGGTTGGGAACTATGAGTCCTCTTTGTTCTTCTCTTTCAAGACTGTTTGGACTATTCTAGGTCCCTTGCATTTCAATATAAATCTTAGGATCAGCTTGTCAGTATCTGTAAAACAGACAGCTGGGATTTTAGAAGATATTGTGTGGAATCGATTTGTTCAGTGCTTTGTAAGAAGCTGAGTAAGAGGACTAGGATAGAACCTCAGCAATATAGGTTCTTGGCCTATGAAAAACTGCTTCCATTCCTAAGACTGCAGTTTCCCCAGCTGAAAATACAGGAGTAGGCTATGTTGATTTGGAATATTCCATTCAAATGCAAGACTCTAGGGTGCTATGTCTGCCTCATGACTGAAAATAATCTCAGCAGTTTGGTAAAAATAAAAATAAAAATAAGTCAGCTTTTTAAAAATCAACAATTTTGACCTATCAACATTCCTGGACACCTGAAAGACACAATCATTCTGGAGATAAGGAAGATCCAAGTTTGTAAGGATTCTTTTTTCTGCTGGATGAAATGTAAGCCAATTTCAACCAAACAGCTTATTAAAGACCCACAGTTATTAATGGACTTTTATGTTGTTGTTGTTGTTGTTGTTTTGCATAAAAGGTGTTTTTAAAACCCTATTTGGTATAAAGCCACTTAAAATAAAACCTGAATGTATATTAAATATCTATTTCATCGAGCAGAATACAAAAGCCAAAGGGAACATATGTCAATTATTGTTTTAATGAATATAGATTATCTGAATGATTAAATATGAAATACATAATTC
>NW_006285313.1:106426-115417 GCF_000327345.1 Myotis davidii
AAATTGATAAAGGACTTAAAAGTAAGACAGGAAACCATAAACAATATTAGAGGACACCCTAACCGGTTTGGCTCAGTGGATAGAGCGTCAGCCTGCGGACTGAAAGGTCCCAGGTTCGATTCCGGCCAAGGGCATGTACCTGGGTTGCGGGCACATCCCCGGTGGCGGGTGTGCAGGAGGCAGCTGATCGATGTCTCTCTCTCATCGATGTTTCTGACTCTCTATCGCTCTCCCTTCTTCTCTGTAAAAAATCAATAAAATATATTTTTTAAAAAATGTCTTGGGGGGTCAAAAAATGTTTTAGGGTCATTGATTGTCCATCTGAATATTCTATCCTTTTTGCAACTCCATGATGTCCGACATCTTGCTACCAGAGTCCATTATTATTTAACAACTCTATTATTTAAGGAAGGAAAATGAATGGGAACCTTTTAAAACAGCGGCTCTCAACCTGTGGGTCGCAACCCCTTTGGGGGTCGAACGACGCTTTCACAGGGGTCGCCTAAGACCACCGGAAAACACATATATAATTACATATTGTTTTTGTGATTAATCACTATCCTTTAATCATGTTCAATTTTTAACAATGAAAATACATCCTGCGTATCAGATATTTACATTATGACTCATAACAGTAGCAAAATTACAGTTATGAAGTAACAAGGAAAATAATTTTATGGTTGGGGGTCACCACAACATGAGGAACTGTATTAAAAGGTTGTGGCGTTAGGAAGGTTGAGAACCACTGTTTTAAAAGGAAATTTCAGCAAGGGCTGAAGTAGAAATGGTTATTTAACTTAACCCTTGGTGAACCAGCTAATCCAATGAACACATCAATGCTTAAATATTTTGACTAATTGAGTTATTGTTGTATAGGAATCAATGGCTTAAAAGTAAAGATATTTTCTTGGCTTAGATAGGCATTTGGCAGATTTCATAATTTAACCTGTTTGAATGAAATTGTCTTCAATATTCTCAAAAAGTCCAACTTGGGGCTATGTTCTTTTTCCTTATGCATCATCACCATCAATGCTACTGATAACAGTGGTAACAGTCTATAGCATGAATGTCTCAATTGATCATATGCCATCCTTTTATAGTGTATCTCATATTGATATTTAAATATTGAACTGTTTACTATTACTTACTTATACCCTGTATTTTCAACTAAAGTTTAAGAAAAAATAATAAACCTTATTCATTTTGTATTCCACCCACATCTCTCAAAGTGCCTAAGATATAATAGGCTCCTCCCCCCCCAAAAAAAAAATTAGTTTTCTTCCTGCTTCTCAAATAAAATATTAGTTTTCTTCATGCATTTATGGACATATGTACTCATTGTGTTAGATAATGTGAGTCATAGCTTAACCAAAATTGGTCGAATAGCATTTAACATGTTAAGAACAAAGCAATAAGAAATCTCAGATGCTATCCCATTAAACATCACAACAGCCTTGAAGAGATCATTTGCGATTCTCATTTACAGAGAAGTTTGAGAATCATAGATGAAAAAAAATGTTCAATGTTACACATCTAATATGTTCTGTGGCAATAATGCAAAACTACATTCAAAACCCATTTCCAGTCCCTATCAAAAGAGACAACTTCTGAGCCCTCTGCCAATTCATTATGAGTTTCTATGCTTTAACAAAGAGGTGAATGAAGCATTTCTCATAAGAATGTTCCATTGAATATGTTCAAAGACTGGAGCAGTCATTTATAAAAACCTGATGAAAGAGATATTTATTTTAGTGCATGACAGGAAGATGCACATTTGCTTATTTCTTCATATCATATCCAATCTGTTTGTTGTCTCCTCCCCACCTAACTGGTGAGAAACTAATGCTTAAATATCATGGTATTTCTCTTTCCTGCTCCATGAGATCATTTAAGAATTCTAAGGGCATATAACAGAGTACCTAGAGAATGTCTGTATTGTTAGGCCAAGTATATAACATTTTTGCTGTCCATCCCTTGTGGACTACAGCTATGTCTGGGCACCAGTCCTAGGACTAATTGGACACTCATCTCTACGTTGGTTCAAGAATATTCGTAGTGGTTCACCCTTGGAGTTCTGAGTCCTGACAGAATTCTTACCACTGCTTTCCAGACCACTTCGCATAGTATACAGTGTGTATGATGTCCAAGGAAGTCTGAAGTATCTGAGTGTTGCACATTGGTGAGGAGATTAACTACATAGGTAGAAACCTCCTCTCAAACCCTATGTCTACACTTAGTCTCACTCCATAAGATCTGACCACTGTCTGCCTCCTTCCACCAAATATGTGTGCTCATCCTATTCCCTCAGGAGTCATCCAGCTAAAGTATCCTCAGTGGGAACAAAGCAAAAGCTCTTGAGAAACACACACAGACCTCTCTTTCCTTAAGGAAGAATGGGAAGAGTTTTACCACAGGTTGGCTTTATTTTCGTGATCTTAATTTTATAATTAGGAGTTTACATATTTTTTCTGGCGATAGTAATATGGTAGTGTTGTGAATAACTTTTGGTACCATGAGTTTAAATTTTTTCATGGAAAAAAATAATGGCAACAAAGGTGCCCATTCTCTAATTACCAGAACTTGTGAATATGTTACCTTACATGGCAAAAGAGATTTTACAGATTGATTAAAGTAATGAACTTTGAGATAGAGAGATTATGATAGGGCCTCATGAGCCAAGGAATATGGGCAACCTCAAGAATCTGGAAAATCAAAGAAACAGATTCTCCCTTAGGGCCTTGGAAAAGGAATACAACCCTGCTACCATCTTGATCTGAGCCCAGTGGAACCAGTGAAGCACAAAAGTATAAGATAATAGAGTTGTGTGTTTTTTAACCCACTGGCACATAAGAGACTTCTTCAAGTAAAGCTCACCACATAAGCTTCTTGCCTGGTTTGTATATCCAACACTGTTGTGCTTACAAAGTATAAAATATGAGGGCTACACCCCAAAGTGGAGTTTTAATGCATGTGTTTTTAATGCATGTGTTACAAGGCCCTCTACCTCTCCACTCCTCATCCAACCTCATCTGCTTCCACTCTAGAGTATGTGGTAACTTAGAGAAAAACTAGACACCAGTCAACTCAAAAGTCCTCAAGTATTCTGAGGCCAGGTGATACCCAATGGAACCCCATGGAGATAAACTCTATTGTCTTTCAAGCTTGACTGTCACCAAGTCAACCCACATCCCACCATGAACAGCATCATTCTCAGATGTTAACTTTCTTAGGACTAATGTTCTTTCAGATACACCACTATTTCAGCACAAGATTTCAAAATTCTCTAGCCATTCTTAATTTTCCAATACGCGAGTAATTTAGATTCAAGGTTGTATTTTTGAGGATCTCAAGTCACTTAAATGTTACATGTTAGAAAGTAAAACTATATTACTATCAAATGATCTTAAAACACTCAATCAAGCAATTCAAGATGTGGCAAAAGAATTATAATTAAATTAGATGGGAAAAGAGAATTTTTAAAAAACTGTCACACAAATATGGAGCCAGATACACCTTTTACTACTGATAAATACCAGCTCTCTGATTGAAACAATAAATATAAGAATAGGAAGATTTATAAAATCATCTGTTCTTCTAAATAGTTCACTCTGCACCTGTTTGCTTTTTAGGACTTCCTGTCATGAATAATGGGCCTATTACATGAATGTCAACAATGCATGCAAATATTGTAAATCATAAAAGTATATTTTTCCTAAGTATCATTGTACTTGGTGAGAGAGACAAAAGAATAGAACTTTTCTAATATGATACTGATGCTTACCTATTTCTATACTGGGCAATATCACTATAGAGATGTTTACCATGAGATCCAAAATGACCAATATGAGCAACACAGAGTAAAAACCACTATAGGATCATGGCCAGATCAGACAGACAGCTCTGGGGACAAACATGGGTGGGAGTGGGGAGGGGATTGAGCAATAAAGAAAAAAAGAGAGAACTCATGGACATGGACAACAGTGCAGTGATTAAGAAGAGTGGGTAGAAATGGGAGAGGGCATAGAGAGGATAAATGGTGATGAAAAAAATAAAATAAAAAAGAAGACAAAAATAAATAAATAAAATGACAAATATGCAAAACAAATAGTATGGGAATCCACCTCCCTGAGTATAATGTTTATTTTTACAGTACTATACAAATGTACAAAACACTTTCAAATTTATCTCATTTGATTCTAAAGGCAATCTGTGCAAAGTAGATTCACATTATTGTTCATGTTTTATAAAATTATAAGGTTTAGCCCTAACCAGTTTGGCTCAGTGGATAGAGCGTTGGCCTGTGGACTGAAGGATCCCAGGTTCGATTCCAGTCAAGGGCATGTACCTTGGTTGTGGGCACATCCCCAGGATATGCAGAAGGCTAGCTGATCAATGTTTCTCTCTCATTGATGTTTCTAACTCTCTATCCCTCTTCCTTCCTCTCTGTAAAAAAATCAATAAAATATATACTTTTAAAAATTATAAGGTTTAGAAAAGTTAAATAAAAACTCAAAGTTATTTATTATTATAACTGTAATAGAGGAAGCTAAAACCAAGTTTCTATTCACTGACCAAAGGTTCTACTGAGCACTGTTGGCTTTTTAGTGGCAGAATTAAGCCAGTGACTAATGAATATAGACACATGTTGCTGGGCTTACAAAAAAAAAAATTAATATGATTTACAAAATTGTTTATCTAATTTATTATTTTCTCCTAACGCTCTTTTCTATATTCAAGACAGAAATATAAATAAAATGGCAGATGAGAGAGAAGAACTTGATGCCAACTGTGTTTTCTCCAACTACTAGAACTAGAATTAGTGATTTTATTTTTTTAATATATTTTATTGATTTTTTACAGAGAGGAAGGGAGAGAGATAGAGAGTTAGAAACATTGATGAGAGAGAAAAATCAATCAGCTGCCTCCTGCACATCTCCCACCACAAGCAAGGTACATGCCCTTGACCGTAATCGAACCTGGGACCCTTCTGTCCGCAGGCCGACACTCTATCCACTGAGCCAAACCAGTTTCGGTAAGAATTAGTGATTTTAATGGTAAGAAAACGGGAGTAAGAGGTAAAGGCCCTGGATAAGACTGTGTCTTAAAAAAATCACCTGGAGAGGAAATAAACAATAGAGCCAACTAACAGCTTTTTTGAATTGAATCAAGGTTCTGAATAGAACAGTTTCAGAGTTTATGTAAGCAAAGGTTAAATTAGATATATTGGGTAATGCTTGTATAACCTGTCGTGCCAGCCACTGTTGAAATATAAACTCTACAGGGAGCAGTAGATTCTTTAACATGACAGGGCAATGTACACGAAATATTTTCCTTCTAAATTCTCCATGACATTCCGACTGCTGGGTTGTAGTTTGGTGCATTAGTTTGTGTAACTTCTACATGGACTGATGGCCTTTCCAACTCACCTCAAACAGTGAATATTTCCCCTGTGCCAAAACCTTTCAGGAAGATGAAGAAATCATTGCAAATAATTTAATTCCCTTTGCCTGTCATAAGGAAAAAAATAAGACTTTTGCTTAAAGAACACCTGTCAGGTGGAAAGAAGGGAAGAAGAGAAATGGTATATGCCAAAATATATTTATTGATAGTTAATTAAATAAAAGAAAACTAGATGCAGTCTAGCTGAGTACACTGTTTTAAAAGACTTAATTCTCTCAAAAGGGTTGTCCACATAAATTATCAAGCAGGTTGGACGTAATCAACTTTCCAATTTCAATAAAAATAAGCACAGTTGATTCTGTTTTGACAATTTATCAAGAAATAATGTTCTTATAAAACTTCTGCAGTTAGTAAAATAGATACCACACTTCAGACTCCTGAAATATTTGGTCCCTTCTTAATCCTTTCATCATTTTTTCACCGTTGTGTTGGCAGAGACCATATCCATCTTACTCAAAATTGTAATCCCTTTGCTTAGCACATTGTAAATATTCATAAGGAAGGAGTAAGGGGAAAAGGAGGAAAGCAGAGAGACCCAACAGGACCAAGTTCATAAAGTGTTTTGTGAGTTGGCTGGTTAATCACTTCAGGGCAAAGATCCAGTATTAGTGCTTTGGCTTATTCATAGCTACATTCACAAATTAGCAATTACGCACCAGACAATGCACCCTTGTGCATAAGGTGTGAGTGTGAGTGTGAGTGTGAGTGTGTGAGTGTGTGTGTGTGTGTGTGTGTGTGTGTCATTTATAGAAGCCAATCAACAACATAACATCTTTAAGAAAGCTTCTTCTCATAACATTTTATGAAAAAGGTAATAAGTTGATGTGAGAAATGATTGGTGACTACTCTATGAAGGTGAGTTTAGCTGCTTAATATTGATTTCCTCAACTCTGCTTCTCCCCACGTTAACATTTATCTCTCTTGTGTGACCTTTCTCTCCTTTCTTCAGCATCACATGAAACAATGATGCAACCTTTAAAGCAAATCCCTGAAATCCATCTCCTAGAGCTTCCACTGGGACTTGATTTCATCTTTTGCCATACTTTTAGTCTTCCACATTTCACTCTGGAATTTTTCCTTTGCATACGGCTTCACTACCATGGCTTAAAATTCCCAATTACGCTTACTATTGGATCTAGAAGCTCAAAAAGTCTCAACAGCCTATCAATCTATCTCCTTCTCTCCCTCCCTGCAGGTCTCCCTCCCTCCAGGTCTCTCCCTCTTTGCCCTTCTTCACTTCACAATCTCATTTATCATCAGTTATCCTCTCTACAGAATGACCTTAAACATCTACATCTGGCTCAAAACTCCTGCACTTTATAGTTCCAGCTGGATAGTTTACCAACAATGTAAACTTAAAACACTTCCATCTAACTCCTCAATTCCATTAACAGTATCATGACTTTCCAAGTAACATGTTTAAATTTCAAGCACCTGACTCTTCTCTTCATGTACAGTCATCTCCCATTTCCTGCCGACCAGTCCTCCTCTTTTTATGTCATACTGTTTCTTTCTATTCCCACCGACACCACTAAAGAGAAGTCCTTATTAACTTGCAGTAATGTATTTTTGATGATAGATAGATAGATAGATAGATAGATAGATAGATAGATAGATAAATAGATAGATAGATATAGATTTCAGAAAAGAAGGGAGAGGGGGAGAGAGATGAAACATCATTGATTAGAGAGAATCACTAATTGGCTGCCTCCTGCATGCCCCACACTGGGGACTGAGCCTGCAACCTGGGCATGTGCCCTTGACCAGAATCAAACCCAGGACTCTTTAGTCTACAGACGGAAGCTCTATCCACTGAGCCAAAGTGGACAGTCCTTGCAGTAATGTCTTTAGTGTTTTCCACTGCTCTGGGACCTCCCTGCTTTAGTCTATTTTACATTTCCATGTTGGGCATGTGGATCCACTGCTCAAAAACTTTTCATGGCATGTGCTTCCCATTGGTCCACATCTCTCCATTAGGTGGAACTAATCTTGTTAAAGTTTGCATACTTTGGAGATTCATTTTCTTTTCTTTTCTTCATTCTCAACCCCTGACTACTATGAGGCAACAACCCAGGAAAATCATGTCTTCTCTGTAGATCTAAACTTTTCCTTAATTGAAACATCCCAAGTCAAAGACTTCAGAATGGGTTGGGATGCCGAGTGCAAAGAATTCCAGTAAGCTTCTTGAGGCACAGGTCTGGAGTCTCTTTTATGAATGGAAAGGGGTAACTTGCTAGTGCTCACAGGTATTAGGATTAGATCCTACTCTCTCCCACTTTCTGAATTCACCTTTCCCCCCACTTCAAAGCAAAGAGGTAGTCTGCTTTCATGAAAAAAACAAAAAAAAAAAAGTGCTTTTGTGTCAGACATCTTGGCTTGAACCTTCCCAGCCTCCATTTCTATCTGCAATATGGGGATATTAATTAAACCTCCCTCACAGGGCCATTGTGAGGATCAAGTAAGATCTCATTTGTAGACTGTCTACCAAGAAATTCTTTCTCTTCTTATGAAAATCCCTGTTAATGAGGAAATATGGAAGTGGGGCTGTGGGCCTTAAAGCAAGTCTTGCTAGGGTACACATTTTGGAGGATAAAACTCTAAGAAAGAAAGAAAAATTAAGTTCCTATCTTAAAGGACAAGTCTGAGGATAAACTGTTACATTATTTGGTAAACATAGGATTAAACTGCAAAGTCTTAAGTAATGGAAACAATGGTGCGGTCTTAGAAACCAACATAATCCACCAAAGACATGGCGTGGGGGGTGGGGGGGGGAGTTCTGGCCACCCTTTTTGAAAGAGTATTATGTAGCAGGAACTGTGTTACTGTTCTTCCTACATTATCTCACCCTTTTTCTTCACAGCAATCCGCAGAAGGGAATATTGTCCCAACCTTTTAGAAGAAACTGAAGCTGATGCAATACATAATGTTCTATTGTTCCCACCACCAATAAATGGCCTGAATTCTATTCCAAACATCTCTGAGTTTCTACTGTGTCCACTCTCCCCACACAGCCTACAGAGAGATGACAAGGTATAGGAGAACAGCAGGGAAATTTTTGGAGAGTTTCTGTCCCAGATAGCTTCTATTTCTTATATATTTAAGGCCCGTCACCTATGTCGAGATGCGGGGGGTTCCCATATAGGTGCTGCTCCTAAGTGGGACATGCACAGGTGGTCTGGACCTTCCGCTTGAGGCTTGTGCCAATACCTTCTGGTCAGACACTTTCAGAGACAGCACCGAGATCGGAGCCGAGCCGGAGAAACTACACGCAGACAAACAGGTTAGATCCAAGCACACAGGGGGTTTATTTACCAGTTCCTGATGGGTCTCAGACGCTGGGAAGGATCCACCTGGCGATGCTCGCTGATACACACAAAGGGGTAGATAGCGCCATTGGCTGCTGGCTCTTTCGTCAATCGACAGTTTATTGGGCAGAGTTTTATGCTGGGAACGGAGACATGAGCACACAGAGGTCCTCAGGCTCTGGCGACAGGAGAGCTGTGCGCTGCTGGGGCGATCAGACTGTCTGGG
>NW_006285313.1:116091-135467 GCF_000327345.1 Myotis davidii
TAAATTTCCTCCTTTTCTCTACCATCTTCTCTGTGTGGATTCATTCTTTGATTCCAGTGGACAAAGAATCCGGTTCCAGTTCAAAAATTTCGTTTCACAACAGCCGTTCCAATCATTAGGATTCTGATTTTGGAGATAACTGGCTGCCACTTGGTAACTGCTGATCTGGAAAGTCATTCCTCTCACTCTTCAGAGGCTTCTTTTTAAATGAAACCAACTGTCTACCTTCTTATCTTCAAACGTTCCCATTTTGCCCTGGCTGGGTTGCTCAGTTGGTTAGAGTATCATCCCTCTATGTCAAGGTGACAGGTTTGATTCCAGGCCAGGGCACATACAAGAATCAACCATAGAATGCATAAATAAGTGGAACAACAAATCAATATCTCTCTCTCTCTCTCTCTCTCTCTCTCTCTCTCTCTCTCTCTCTCTCTCTCCTCAGTCTTTCCCTGTCCTAGATCCACCTCAAAGGCTCCTCAAGTTCTCTAATTATAGCAGAACACCTCATGGCAATGAGAAAATTCTGTCCAAGAGTCTACCCAAGGAAAATTTGAGGAGGGAGTGAAGTTAGGCATGGGGCGGGGAGGGGCGTGGGAGAGAGCGTGTGGGGGGAGGAATCCTGGAGGCCATATGGCTGCAAAACACACAATAAGCAGAAATGAATGACTGGGGTCACAAGTGATTTAATTACTTTTCTGCTGCATTAAGTGACTATTGAAAGAACTTGGCTCTTCATGAAACTTCCCAGGAAAGCAAAGCCAAAAGCCTTCTTAAAATATTTCCGACTTTGCTAGTACAGTTAGCTGTAATAACCCTAGTCTCGCCCTTCGATTTCCCTTCCTACCTGCCCCCTTCTCTTTCTGCAAAGGGCAAGTAAATGTGTCTCAGGACACAGCTCCGAGTCTGCAGTATGAATGGCTTCACTCCTGAGTGCTACTGGCAGAATGACACAGTGAATGGGACATGGGGAGGGGGAAAAAAATCTCCATTGTTTTGCACAACAACAAACCTGTGCTTAATCTAATGCAAACATAATTACCTTTGCTTAAACAAAAGGGGAAGACAAATAAAAAGGAAAAAAAAACTTGATGTTTACAGCATAGGCTGTCTGCTCAGAAATGAACAATTATGTGGGCATCAGATAGACATCATATTCCGCCTTTCAGTGGCTCTTTTTTGGAAACAAATCTGAAAGCATTAAAAACACACACAAGAAAAAACCCAGTTACAAACTAGAGCTCTGAGTCCCAGTCATTTTCTTATCTTCAGAAATCCCCATTTTGCCCTGGACAGGTAGCTCAATTGGTCAAAGCATCATCCTGAATTGCCAAGGTTACAGGCTCTATCAGGGGTCAAGGCACATACAAGAAGAATCAACCAATGAATGTACAAACAAGTGGAACAACAAATCAATGTTTCTCTCTCCCTTCCTCTGTCTCATATCAATCAATCAACCAATCTTTTTTTTTTTAAGTTCTCACTTTAGGTTCCCATCATTGCTCACTTCTTGAGTTTGAATAGCAATAGAAAGTTGGCACTTTGGAAAATGGCATTAAAGTTGGGTGTCAGGAAGAGGAACATTTAACTTTTTTTCCCATTGACCTTTGCATGGGATTGACCGCTTTGATATAGTCCCCACCAGAAGATGAGTCAGAAGGAATAGTCATTTATTCATTCAAACAATATTTCTTACCAAGAGGGTTGGGGTTGGGGTGAACTAGGTGAACGGATTAAGAGATGCAAACTTCCAGTTATAAAATAAATAGGTCATGGGGATGTAATGCAAAGCATAGGGAATCTACAATAATAAAAGTGTAATATGCTAATTAGACCAAATGACCGAACAGCAGAACAACTGTCTGGATGACCATCCAGATGACTATCCGGGACCATGCTATGACACCCACTGGCACCAGGCCAGCCAAGGTGGGTGTGATGTGATTGGTTGGGGGCCTGGCCATCGCCCCATGACTGCCCCGCAGAGGGAGGCCCAGGCTACTGGCTGGGAGACTATCAACTGGGGGGCTCCACAATTGCCCCAAAGAGAGAGGCCCAGGCCACTGACCAGGGGGCTGTAGCAGGTGGGCGGGGCCTCCCTCTGTGAGGGAAGCCTGAGTCCCAGGTGCCAAAGGGAAGCCAATGCCAGCAGCCAGGGGAAGGAAGGCCTACTCTTGCACAAATTTTGTTCACCGGGCCTCTAGTATACTCAATAATATTGTATGATGACAAATGGTAGCCAGACTTATCATAGGGAACATTTCATATTATATATAAATATAGAATCGCTATGATATATAATGAAACTAATAGGCTATTGTGTGTCAATTATACATCAATTAAAAATATATTTAGCCGAAGCCGGTTTGGCTCAGTGGATGGAGCGTCAGCTTGCGGACTGAGGGGTCCCGGGTTCGATTCCGTTCGGGGGCATGTGTCTGGGCTGCGGGCACATCCCCAGTGGGAGATGTGCGGGAGGCGGCTGATCGATGTTTCTCTTTCATCGATGTTTCTGGCTCTCTGTCTCTCTCCCTTCCTCTCTGTGGAAGGTCAATAAAATATATTTTTTAAAAATATATATATTTAGTCAATGTACTCAATGATAGCTTCTGTCCTGGAGTGAGGAATACAGAAATGAGCACTGTCCTCCTGGACTATATTTCCAGTGGAAAGAAAAAAACATGGAACAAATAATTATACAAATAAGAACAGAATCTCTTTCCTTCTATCACTATTCTGAAAAAAGATCTTCTAAGGTCTCATATGATCACTTTGCTCACCAGAATAATCTAAGATGAATGGCTATTTTAAGGCCAGCTGACTAATAATCTTAATTACAGCTACAAAGTCACTTGTGCCATGTAACACCACAGAGCAGAGTGTATGGGGACTAAAATTCCGCCTGCCACATGGAACATTTGTAATGCAATGCAATGAAACAGCTAACATATCCTCAGACTGACAGATGTCTGTTGCTACTTCCCAAAGAAAGGGCACAGGGAGACCAAAGTTTTGCCCTTCTGTGTTGCAATCTTGAGGAGGAAACTGGTCTTGCAGAACTTGTTAGGCCATAAAAACTGTGAACAATGCACTGCCCTGGAGGGGAGGTCATTATCGATGGCCTCAGGACAAATCATCAGATATGGCCTGGGGACCCCCAACACCTGGGGGCCTTCCTGTAAGCCCACAAAAGGGGACAGAACTATATCTATCTTCTGTAACAATCTCACAACTTCAATTTCTCCCTTTTGTCCCACTCTCTTCCTTGAACCCTGGCTTTATAGCTGTGTGATGTCAGAGAGGTTACTTAAATTCTCTGAGCTTCATTCTTCCTATCTGGAAAGTGGGAATAGTAATAACAGAAACTCAAAGGGTTGTTTTGAAGGCTAAATACTATGAGAATTTAGAATAACCTCTGGCAGATACTAAAATTTCAACAAATGCACACAAAATTATAGAAGTGGTAGCGTCGAGAGCCCTAATCTAGAGCTTGCACATCTCACCGAGGTTGCCACTAGTTGGCAGAAGTCTCTATATGTCCCCACATCCATTCCCTGACCAGAATTTAGCTGGACCCCTACTTAGCCTTGCTCTTAGTTAAGCTCTTTTGTTTCCCATTTCACAGAATGTCTTCCTCGTTAGTGTCCATGTTCTTAAGATTCTATTCCCAGTGACTCTTTCATGACTCAGCACACTGACTCCATTCCCCACAAACCAGTTTCCAGGCCCCAGACTCCAGATTGAAAGTAGACCCTGATTTCAGTCAGCCCATGTTGGTTGGATATGTCTTTGATTGCTTTTCAGCAGACGTCAACCCTCCCCTCATTTGGTAGAAAATAATGGAAAAGAATAACAAAGAGAAGTGGAGTCTTCCTCCCCCAAGAAATCCACAAAACCAGTGTAAATTACCAGGAGCAATTTCAGGAGGCAGGTCAGAGCTGGGAACCTTCAGGAATTTTAGGAGAATTTATCTAAGCAGCTCCGCTCAGATAAACAACCAATACAAACTAGGAATAATCATTGGCCACCCAGAGACAACCACCTAGAAAACATTTCTTCTTGTTAACGTAATCAAAAGAATGAAACATTAGCTTGTCTCTCCCTTGTCTGCAATGGCATGGCCCAGTGGAATGCTTTCTTGACTCAGACGAACACAGGATTGCTCTCCAGTGCCCTGGGCACTATGAGCATCAATTGCTGTTATTGATTCTGTGTTAAAAATGCAGGCCATCCTGCAGAGGACTGGGCTTAAAACAGCGCACACTAATGAATTGTCACTATATAAATTCAGCTCAGGATTACCCTGATTGAGTGAAAGTGGATTTGAATATTTCTCTCCAGAAGAATTAGAGGCAAACTCTCCATCTAACCATATGCGTGTCACTGAGATAAATGCCTAATCCCACAACGCTTTCTTTTGTGTTGTCAATAGCCAAAGTCAGGTAAGAAAATAACTCTTCAGACAGGCTCGGTGTTTTGCAAAACAGCCCTACACTCAGCCATTTCCAGTCAGCCCTCCCAAAGTCAGGATCCGTGACAAGAAATTCAATTCGACAATGTGACCAATATTTTGGCCAATCTCAGTTGAGTGACTGAGTATATCAATGGTGTGTCTATTTTCGATTTCATGCTGGCTTCTTCTGAGAGTTCATGGGTAACTAAAATATAACATTCACCTTCTACTTCCTCTTCCCAAACCATCGAAGTAATTGATGAGTTTCTGTGGTGAACTGAATTGATCACTAAAGAGCATTGAACTCTCCTGGGACTGAGAGACCCCTGATCTGACACTGTGTTATCAGCTCATGCTGCATACTTCAGCTCAGAGCACCAATATCATGGAGGCCGGCACAGAGTCCAGACTATATAACTGCACTGCTCAACGCCTTCCTCTGCTGGGGGCTTCTCCAGTGGTGCAGATTTGGTGCAGGAAAGGGATCCTGGATTCAAAATGGATCTCTGCATTGCTGCAGAATGCATAAGGAAAAAAGAACCCGAAACCCAGTACGTGCCTATGGCTTTGAAAATAGTGGACTTTGGTTTTACTTCAGATTCTTCTTTGAACAGTGAATAAAAAGATGATAGGATTTCTATAGAGGTAGCAATTAAGAAGATTAGGATTCTTTGTTCTACAAAAGATGAGGCTACAGAGAAAAGTCACCAGACTATTCAAAAATCTTGGAAGACTCAGACAGAGTGAGGATTGGCAAAACCAGAAAAACACAATAAAACACAGGGACACAGGAATTTCATATTATTTTCTGTTAATGTGGAAAATTTCTTTAATTTTTATTTGTTAAATCTAAGTTAGGAATAGTAGTAATGTTGTGCAGAACTAAAAGGCACATTTGTCTTATGATTAATTCTTTCTTCCTTTCTAAAATAGATATGATTCCTGATGAAAACCAGTGTTTCATTTCATATTTAAATTATGCTCCATTGAACATTTTATTAATAATAATTCACTATTTAAAATGTATATTTCAGTAATGAGAAACAATTCACTAGGCTTGAAAGAAGTGCATCTTATTTAAAGTAGAAGAAATCTCCCTTTTAATTATGGTGAAAGTTCTCTAACCAGACATGTTAAGCACTTTCCAAAGGGCCCTTGAAATTTATTTTAATTTAGAACTGTTTTAGATTTACAGAATTGTAGTAAATAGAGGAAAAGAGTACCCATATACCCAATACCATTTTCCATATCACTAACATCTCATATTATTAGTTTGGTACATTTGTCATAATAAACAAATGTTGATAATATTATTATTAAACTAGAGGCCCAGTGCACGAAAATTCATGCACTTGCATAGTCCTTCAGCCCAGCCTGCACCCTCTCGCAGTCCGGGACCCCTCAGGGGATGTCCACCTGCCAGCTTAGGCCCACTCCCCAGGAGATTGGGCCTAAGCTGGCAGTCAGACATCCCTCTGGCAGCCCGGGAACCCTCAGGGGATGTCCGCAGTCTGGCTTGTGGCTGAGTGGAGTTCCCGCTGTGGTAATGCACTGACTACCAGGGGGCAGCTCCTGTGTTGTCTGCCCCCTGGTGGTCAGTTCACATCATTGTGACCAGACCTTCCTGGTGATTCTGCTGTTAGGGTCAATTTGCATATTACCCTTTTATTATATAGTATAAAGTACATATCATATTTTATTCAAATTTCTCCAGGTTTTTCCCCCTAATCTCATTCTTCTGCTTCAGGACCTCCTGTAGGAAACCATAGTACATTAGTTGTCAAGTCCTCAGGCTTCTCTGTGCTGTGATAATTTCCCAGACTTTCCCTCTTTTTGATGATCTTAACAGTTTTGAGGAGTACTAACTAGTTAGGTAGCAATGGCCCCTCAGTTCAGATTTTTCTAATCTTTTTTCTCATGATCAGAGAAGGTTAATACATTTTGGGAGGAAGACCACAGAGATGAAGTGCCATTTTCATTACATCATATAAGGGCACATATTATCAGGAGGATGTCATCCTCCATTACCTGTCTGAGGGAGTTTGTCAGGGTCCTCCACCAAAGAAGTTGCTCTTTCTTTCACCCTTTGCACAATGCATATTTGGGAGAAGGTTACTATGTGCAGCCCACCCTTCAGAAAGGGGGAATTATGCCCCCACTCCTTAATGGCAGAATACCTATAGGAATTAATTGGAACTTTTCTGCACCAGAATTTTTATCTATTCTCCCCCCGCCCGCCACCACGCACCCCAATTGACATAATCAACAACTTATCAGCATGGAATGTACTCATGAATATTTATTTTACACTTTGTGTTATAATCCAATACTAATATGTTTATTTTGTGGGTCAAATTGTTCTACCTTTGGCCATTGGCACTCTGAGTTGGCTCCTGTGACACTTTGACACCTCCCCCTCCCCACATCATTGTGAAATTGTTCTGGTTTGTTTCCTTGAGCATTTCTTTACTTTTTTTATTGTTGGCATTATTATGGACGCCCCCCCCCCCACTTTTCCTCTCACCCAGCCCCCAAAGGCTGATTCTATATATTTCCTACTCCAGTCCTAGAATTGGCCATTTCTCCAAGGAACTCTACCTCTTTTTATTAGAGAGGAATACATTTTTCAATTTGAGATAGGGCTCCTAAGGAAGAATAAATAAAAGTACAACTCAAGCCCTAGCTAATTTGGTTCAGTGGATAGAGCGTCGGCCTGTGGACTGAAGGGTCTCTGGTTCAATTTCAGTCCAGGGCACATGCCCAGGTTGTGGGCTCAGTCCCCAGTAGGGAGTGTGCAGGAGGCAGCCAATCAATGATTCTCTCTTATTATTCATGTCTCTCTCTCTCTCTCTCTCTCTCTCTCTCCCTTCCTCTCTGAAATCAATATTAAAAATACATTTAAAAATAATAATAATAAATAAAACTACAACTCAAGTCAGTGGGGGGTTGATATCTAATAAAAATACTTTGTATTTTAAAAATACTATAATTTTGAAGTAGATATGAATTTGTTTGATCATCACAGTCACCCTAAGAGGAAGCAGGGTAGGCGGTACTACGCTACTTTGACCATAATAAAATTGAGGTCTTGAGACTTTCTGTAGTTACTCACAGCCATGTAGTAAATGACAGGCAAATCCAGTACAAACATCTAGATTTTTTAGTTTATAATTCAGTGCTATAGTGTCACTCCAATATATGCAGGTGAATAAATATGGTTTCCTAAGTGATGATGCCAAACCTATTTGTTAGCACTGTAACAATGTCAACAAGTTGTTATTGAGAAAATTGGGAATATTCAGAGAAAAGTCCTAACCTCTGATATGATAGGAAACAGGTAAGATTTTTCCTGGATATATTCTTTGGTTAGCAAAAAAATATTGGACTGTCTGGAACCTGGGATTGAGTTATTGTGCCACCTCAATGAATAGTTTCAGTAGAAGACTCTTCATGTACAATAAAGTAATGCAACCATTCCGTACTATAGTCTGAATAAGACATCCAATTTTCACCAACAAAGAAGAAATTCAAATTCTAAATCAAGACTTAAATAATCAACCAATTTTTAGCCAGCACTGTTTTTTAAAATGCTATACATATCCACATGAAAAAAGATGTAGGAGAATTCATGTTGTAGTGAACTGGAAGTCTTGAATATATCCATGTTATTAGACAAATTGAAATTTGTAAAATCATGCCCTGAATCCTGGGAAATGATATAAATTATTGCTAGCCAATGTCAGAGCTTTAGGGAGGAAAAACATCAAAACTATAAACTTTTCTATGTCTTATTGAATTCTGTGAAATGAAAAAAAATACAGAAGTGAAAAAAATGTAAAAACTACCCAAATAAGTCATGCAGTCTTAAAGGGCTATGTGCAACACTTCGTATTTATTGAATTTCCCTTTTCATTAAAACTCCATGCCAAGTCACATAGTCACTTCTTCCTTGATGCCCCTATTTATGTATCAGTCCCTAACCCCATACTATTTTGAGGGCTAAACTTAGAATTTATGTCTCTGTATCTATTTTGTTCATCAGTTTATTTTGTTCATTAGATTCTACATATAAGTGAGATCATGTGATGCTTGTCTTTCTTTAACTGGCTTATTTCACTTAGCATAATACTCTCCAGGTCCCTCCATGCTGTCTCAAAGGGTAATAGAGTCTTCTTTTTTACAGCTGTATAGTATTCCATTGTGTACATGTACCACAGTTTATTATCCATTCATCTTTTGATGGGCACTTGGGATGTTTCCAGATCTTACCAATTGTAAATACCAGTAGTGCTCCTATGAACATAGGGGTACATTTATTCTTTCTGATTGGTGTTTCAGGCTTCTTAGGATATATTTTTGGAAATGGGATCACTGATTCAAATGGCATTTCCATTTTTAATTTTTTGAGAGAACGCCATACTGTTTTCCATAGTGGCTATACCAGTCTGCATTCCCTTTTCTCCACATCCTCATCAGCACTTGTTGTTTGTTTGTTGATGGTAAACATTCTGACAGGCATGAGGTAGATACCTCATTATTGTTTTAATTTTCATCTCTCTGCCAGTGAGAGCAGCAAAGGCCTCATGCAATTGCCCGGGGCCCAATGATTAGTGACTTTGAGCATTTTTTCATATGACCCTTGATCACATGTATGTCCTCTTTGGAGAGGTGTGTATTTAGGTTCTTTGCCCATTTTTTAATGCTTTCTTTCTCCTAAGCTCTAAGGATCTCCATGAGACTTGTAACCAGAGGAGCAGCAGGCAATGGCAGCTCATCCCAGGCTAACCCTGTGAACCTATGTCGAACGGCCCATCTTTAGCCTCTGTAATATGTTTCCTGAGTCCATGCAGCCAAGCTGGCTCACTTTTGCCTCTGTGACTTTCTTTCTAACAGGCCCAAGCAGCTCTCTGAGCAACCACCTCAAATCTCTTTCACTGTTCTTTTGCCTTGCATGCCGAATAAACTTCCCCTTGCATTCGAGTTCTTGGGTCTGAATTCTATCTTTGCTGAGCCCAACAACCTGGAGCCCACAACACTGGTAACAGTGAGAACACTTCTGTGGGATTGCTGAGGCTGAAGAGAGATTGAGGGCCACTGTTCTGAGAAGGAGAAATAATGAAGAGGAAAGGTGGTCCCAGGTGGAGAGAAGTTAAAAGCAAAGGGAACATACAGAATCTGTGAGAGGCATTTAAATCTGAGAATCAAACTAGCTCTTCAGAAGGAGCTTCTTTTCATCTTCTGAGCTGCCACAGCCTTTTGAAACTTCTGTGACTTTGACCTTTCATGACTGCCGGACACAGCCACCTGCCTTCACCCCTCACCCAAGCCTCTCAGCTGAGGTGCCAGAGCCCAAGCCCCCGGGTCCCCTACAATTGCACGAGGCCTTTGCTGCTCTCACTTCAAAACTGGCCAGATTGTGAGATGGCTGTCTTGCAAGAAAAGGTTTTTCTCTCAGTGCCAGCCTTTTTGGTGAGAGACGTAATACATCAAAGCAGAGAAAAGTAGCAATCATGCAGGGAATGATTTCAAAAACGTTAGTGAACCATTTAAAATAAACTCATTTGAAGGTAATTTAGCAACACCATTTTCACAATTAAGAATACTATGTTAGCATGCAAATACACAACATTAGTCCCATGTCAGGGTGGAGTGAAGTGAAACAAGCGAAACAGAGGGGCTCTGGAAACAGGAAGGCCATTTCGGTGATTTCTCATCACTCCATGGTGCTCTTAGGCAGCCTAATGAAAGAATGAATTGATTTAAACAACATTTTGTTGGCGCAATGGGGTTTGAGGAGTTAAATTAACTTGATGGTTAGTTGTAAGAGCCAGGTTTAGAATTGGGTTCATGTTGTTGCTAAAATTAATTTTTATCCTTTCCTAAGTTTTATTTGGCTATTTTTTCTATTTATTCCTCACATATCAACTGAGGGTTTCCGAAAGCAGCAGAAAAATTCAGCACTTCTTTTGAAGTATTTACATTGGCTTGAAGATGTATATGTAAAAAGGCAAAATTATACTCTCTGGGAAAACAAATTGGACTCAAACGGTTGCCCCCAGGAATTGCAGTAGGAGCTCATTTTCCTTTGAAGAGTAATGGGAATAACAAGCTGGCACGTGGAGTAAGCCAAGACAACAATTCTCAGTCTTTCCCTTCACCGTGAAACAGCTGATGAATCACATCCACACTACACATCCATGGCTGTACCAGGTCACAGATCTGAGCATTGCTAAGACGGGCTGCAGACTGGGAGCCGTTCTCAATGCTCTGGCCTCCTCAAACAGGTTTCTCTCCAGCTCAAGAAAATATATCAAATTCTAATAAGTGAAAGTGTATGATTCTAGAATAACATTATGTAGGCTCAAATGTTTTTAAGTAGGTCACCCATTTTGTACCTTAAGAAGTACAAAAAAGAAAATAGATTAAAAAATAATAAGTATAAACATGTCAGGTCATGGCATATACATTTTCTGCTGCAAAGTATGGCTCTTTTTATAAACTTAACTCTAGTTTTTGAATACTAGCCTCAAGAGAATACTAAAATTAGATGTTCTTTTAGTAAAAACAGTATTGTTGATAATAATTTTTATCATAATTGAGCAGTATTGAGTTGCATATTCCAGGCACAATTTGCATAATCTCTATTAATCCCCACACAAACTCTCCAAGGTAATATTGGTGTATTCTTTCTACTTTAAGGAGAAACAAATGAGGGTTTAGTAAGGAGAAACAAATGAGGGTTCAGACTTGCCCAACATTATACATTCAGCTGGCAAATGGTAAAACTGAGATTTGATAAAGGTTTATATCCATTGTGACTTGATAGTTACCTGTCACCAGTGTTCATGAAAGAAAAAAATGGAGATATGAATATGATGCTTTCAATTTGTTTGTTCTCATACAAGACCTCATGCATCCAAACACTGTTCTCCTCCAAAGAGCTCTCCTGAAGGCTACACACATATTCCCACCAGGATACACTTGCTTAATGTTAGCCTCTGTAGAGAAAACCTTCAAGTCCAATATCTGAGTCACATGGGAAAATGTGTTTCATTTCCTCCCAATCTTTTTATTATTGTGCAAATGTAAATTTAAAATGATTTCTCTATCTTGCTCACCCACCTAATCTCCATGGAAAGTTTTCAAGGAGGACTGACATGTTTTTAGCAAAGACTGTATCTTTAAAACATTCATGTAGCATCTGAGGAGACTATTTTGAAGGCTACAACAGATGTTCAAATTTTAAATTCTAATATATCCATTTTTTCTAATCTTTACTTTTAGAGCAGTTTTAGGTACACAGAAATACTGAGCAGAAGGGACAGAAAATGTCTGTGTACTGTATTCTACAATACAGTTTCCCTTGTGATTAACATCTGCGTTTGTGTTGTACATTTGAAACAATTGATGAACCAATATTAATACATAATTAACGAAACTAAAAATTTACATTGGGGTTCACTCTGTGTTCCATAGGTTTTCATAAATTCATAATGTCATCTATCCATTAGAATATGATACAGAATAATTTCACTTGTGTACCAATGATTCATCCCTCCCCCCTCCCTGCTGTCAAGCCATTGGTAACCACTGATCATTTTACTGTGTCCATAGTTTTGCCTTTTCCAGAATGTCATATAATTGAAATAATAACCTAAAGCCTTTTCAGACTGGCTTCTTTCACTCAGTAATTTCATGTAAGGTTACGCCATGTCTTTTCATGGTTTTAGTATATCTATTTTTAATTTAACAGCATGTCAAAAGAAAAAGTATAAAGATATCTATCCTCCAGAGTATCTCTACATTTCAAAAAGTGCATAGGAAAAAAGACTGGAAGGGGGTTGGCAAAAATGCGTTATGAAATGTAGTTTCCTTTGCCTATTTCCATATTTTTGTTTTTGCATTTTTATAAAGAGGTATGTCTTTAAATATTGTTCCAAAAAATCAAAGAATAAAATCAACCATATATCTTTATTTTTCTTTTCCCCTTATTTGGCATTCTAAATGGTTTTCTTCTGCACCCCTTTCCCCGTGTGTGTGTGTGTGTGTGTGTGTGCATGCGCACACACACACACACACACACACACACACACTGAGCTGAGTTCTTTGAGAGAGAGAGAAAGACAAGCAAGAATACAAAAAGACAAGGGAAAGAAACACACTTGGGCCTGGCCAGTGTGGTTGAGTGGTTGAGTGTCAACCTATGGACCAGTAAGTCACAGTTCAATTTCTGGTCAGAGCACATGCCTCGGTTGTGGGTTTGGTCCCCAGTAGGGGGCATGCAGGAGGCAGCCTATCAATGATTCTCTCTCATCATTGATGTTCCTCTCTCTCTTTCTCCCTTCCTGTCTCTCCCTTCCTCTCTGAAATAAAAAAAAAAAAAAAACATTAAAAAAACACACTTGGGAAGAGTGAATAATATTTCAGATAAGCCCATGAGTATTCATAGTCCCATTGTGGATTTGTAAACACACACAGCCAAAGAACACAAGCTTCATGACGATAAATTAAATGTAACTTAGTTCTGCTGTGAGGCATCTCTGTTCCAGGTAGACCACACCTCTGAACCCAAATCAGGTCAAACATGGTTCTCATTACAGCTGTACTTCACTGAGCCCTTCCTTTATATCAGACACCATGCTAAGCACTTTGCATGCATTACTTTATACAATCCTTATAGCAATTCTAGGAGTCAGACATTTGACCGATGAGGAAACCTGGGCTTAGAGAGGCTGAACAAAAAACTGGATTCAAACCCAGATCTTACTCACAAGCCTGCTCCTACCTACTAACTACTGCCATGAGTTACAATATATAAAATCCATACGAATTCTTGTCCCCCATTTGATTTTCTTCTCAATAGTCAAGAGTTATCATGGGGGTGGTGGGTGAATGGGTCAAAGACAAGCATGTTGACACTCCCAGATATTTTCAGTGCTAAATGGAAGAATTCAGTAATGAATGTGTAATTTAAAAGCCACTGAATAGATAGATGTCAGATCCAAGGTTCCCTGCCTGGTGAAGGATTTTAAGGACAATTAAACCCAGATTCAAATCCCACCTCCAACTCTCCATTTCCCACATGACTGCTCCTATCTTCAATTGTTTCATCTATAAGCTAGAGAACAAGTAAAGGGATTACTGAATAAAAATCCACTCAACCAGCCCTTTAAAGATGTGATGAAGCTCTTCATTGGGCAGAGAAAGAAATGTGAGGCTTAAGACATTTGGCGCTGAGTGGCACTTCTGCTCGGTTCCTGACTCCACCAAGTAGAGTGACCTTGGGCAAACTTCTTAACCTCTGTGTCTCTATCACATCATTTACAAAATGCAGATAATAGTGCCTGGCCCTGCACATTATTATGAGGATTAAAATGGGTAACTAGTAGAACACATAGAACAATGCCTGGCTTATAAGAGTAAGAAGTCATTATTCCTCAGGTTGGTTTTATTCAGACTTTCTCCAAGGATTTTGGGTGGAAGGTTGAATACTCAACATAAGAGATAGTAACTTGGAAGCTGTTCCTATATGAGTGAAGGGGGTTCTATTAAATGCTGGCATATCTGCAAGGTCAGGGAGTTGGAGGCAATAACCAGGCATGCTAGAAGAAGGTCAAGGTCATAGTGAGGTGGAGACTATGTGACCTATGAGTGCATTCATAGAACATGTTCTAAGCAGCATAGGTTGGGAGTGGTGGCTTGTTGAAAAGGACCCTGACTTTGGCACAGAATAACCCTTGGATCAGATCCTGGTCTCACCACTTAACTGTGAATTCCTGAGAAATTAAGGGGCCATTTCTGAGCCTTTGATTTTTCATTAGTGGAGCTGTTTTGAGGATCAAGTTAAGGGAGCTAACGGATGTAAATTACCTAGAAAATAACTGGCTGGCCTAAAATAGGTATTTATTCATCCCTTGCCTCTTTGGGGAACTAATTGTGCCAAGAGAAAAAGATAAAAGACCTATAACAGTCTATAAATTATTCCCATCAGGAAAAATCATGTCACCACACTCTATTTTCCCTTCTCAGGTCCTCTTTAACAAGCTGTAGCACTGTGGCTAACCTCCAGTCATGCATTTAAGAAAGGCCCGGCAAGGAATTGAGTGGCCATTTACTGTGACCCAATGTGGTCTTTCTTACGGCATCACACCGTTCAGTCATCTTAGCCTTTCTTTTCTAATTGGGATACGCTTTTTCTCAACTGATCTCCATGGCTACACTTTCCCACACACCTCTAGGTCATGGGACCCAGAGAACAGGGAAGCACTGGATTTTAATTTTCATATATGGAACCAACACTCGAGTGACCCTCCTTTCCACACAAGGGAAAAGTTCCCCTCAGCTCAAGAAACTCAATTCAGCTCCTATCAAGCTAACATTTTAATGGAATCTAGCTTTTCAAAACTGAAGGGGAAAGCGGTCTGAGTGTCCATGAGGATCCTCTGGCGGCAGCCTCCTGGCTGAAGCCCAGCCTGCCTGCCTGGATTTCTCTGGGCCTGGGCAATGAGCTCGAGCTGGGAACTTGAACCAGTAGTTGGGTTGGACTGATGTTCACAGCGTTCTCTCAGCCCCATCTATCAACTGGAGTCTTGAACCCATCTCCTTATTACTACATCAGAATCCCTTGATGCAAGACCATTTCCCCACCAGATGCCAAGAACTACTGCTTGGTGTTAGGTATTATCTTTTCTCCCTCAGATGGTACCTTAGAAGGAAATTCTTGTAACAGACTAAACATGAATTTCTCCCAAATTCCTTAAAAGTGAGCTATTCAACCTCACACTCATCAGGAAGGTTAGTACCCCAAAACTGAAGAAGCACAAAACAAGTGTTTTGGTGAAGATATGGAGAAATTGGAATTCTTCCATATAACTCTTATAAGTTGGTGGGAATATAAAATAGTGCAGTCATTGTAGAAAATAGTATGTATTTTCCTCAAAAAATAAAAGTACCATATGACTCAGCAATTCCACTTTTGGGTATACACCCAAAAGAATTTAAACCAGGGTCTTGAAGAGATAGTTGTACACCCAACATATTCATTGTTTTAGAAACGCAGACATTTGTAATATTATAGCAGCATTATTTATAATAGCCAAAAGATAGAAGCAACCCAAGTGTGCATCAATGAATAAATGGATAAGCAAAATGTGATATATACACACAATGGAATATTATTCAGCCCTAAAAAAGGAAGAAATTCCAACACATGCTACAACATAGATGAACCTTGAAGATATTGTGATAAGTTAAATAAGCCAGGCACAGAAAGAAAAAATATTGTACGGTTCCATTTATATGAGGTATGCAGAGTAGTCAAATTCACAGAAAGTACAATGGTGGTTTCCAGGATCTTGGGAAGAAGGTAATATGGAGTTTGTTATATTATGGGTATAGAATTTCAGTTTTTCAAGATTATTTGCACAACAATGTTAATGTGCTTAATACTACAGAGTGATGCGCTTAAAAATGGTTAAGATGGTCAATTTTGTGTGTCGTTTGCCACAATTAAAATTTTAAAAATATTTCTTTAAAGTGAGGTATTCAACTTGCCAGCTGATCACTTCCCCCTGTGCTAACCATAGGTATTGCTGTCCCACCAACACATAACTTGGTCTACAGCTCACTCTGTGGTCATGCCCATGAGGCCAGGCATCTGGAACCACAATGCGTTTGACCCATAGTTTCCTGCAAAAGAAATAAATTGCCCCTGAATATAGAATGAAAATTGGGAAAGAAATCATATGACATTTGAGGTTAAAGAATGAGAACAGAGTCAGAAACCTAATAAACAAACAAAGGAAAGGAAAAGTGAGATGATGCACACAAGAGGAATTAGGGAGAATGAAAAAGGGCTTTGCAGACTTACTGAAGAAAGAGAGGCTCAAGAGAAAATGAGCTTCCTAATGAAGGAGGAGGCATACTAAATTAATATGCCTTTGAAATACTGACCTCATTCCTTAAAGCTATTGCAACCCTAAAAATAAAGAAAAGACACTTGTATAAGTTAGGAGTAATGGAGCCTGTGAGGAATTAGCTGTCTATCAAGACCAATAAATGGGGATGTTTAGAGAACTGGAACAAATGTACACCAGCAGGTTCCAGTGCCTTACTTACAGGCAATTGATTGAATTAGCACTTAGAATTTCTCTTCTAAAAAAAAATATAAACGCCTTTTGAAAGATTGAGGGAATACTATGGTAGACTACACAAACCAAAGTAGAGAGGCCCTTGAAATCATAGACGTCTAAGTATGATTGTACTAATAATAGAAACAAGTAAACACATAACAAGGCCCTTATTAGAATGAACACTTACACTGAGCTGCAGGGTGTGTTTTTTTCAATCAAATTGATGGGAGTGTTCATTAGGGTAAGCTCTTATTCTACCTCTTCTTCATTATTTTATTAAATCAGCAACTTAGGCAAGTCATGTTGCGAGTTTCATTTTTGGGGTTCTTTTTTCTCCTCTTCGTGTTTTACTTAAAGAAATTTTGGCAGATTGAATGCATATAAAGTTTGGAAAATGCTGAGTAAAGTAGCTGGTGGGCAAGAAATATTAATCACAACTAGCATGATTATCATTCTATCCAGAATTGATAGATTATCCCAATATCCTCCTTGAGTCTCTACTTCCTACTGCCACATTTGCTGTTCAAATTGTTTCTCTGAAAAGTCACTGTACTCACGTGGCATGGTGGTTAAATAGCGGCACAGGTTGAGTGACTTCTGAAGACAGAGGTTCAAATCCCAGTTCCTCCACTTAGTAGCTGTGAAACGTGGGACAAGTCACTTGACTCCTGTCTCTATTTCCTCAACTACAAATGGGAAAAAATGAGACCTATCTCTCAGGGCTATTTTAAGGACTAAATGGAATTATATATATAAAGGACTTAGCATAGTGGACAATCAACAGCAAACACTCATGAAAGGAAAGTTAGTTATCATTGTCATAATAACAATATCACCCCTTGATATTATAAAAGTGAAGCTCCTTTTTTGTGTGAAAACAGGCTGGTCAATGTATACTTAAAATAAGGGTTAATTTGAAAAGCAAAGCTATATATTCTGGCATAATATCTTTGTTGAAATCTCACCTAAGAATCTATGCCTTTTTTAAATAGAAGTAGAAATAAAAATTATTTTTAAAAATAGAAAATGTGGAGGTGGTGAGTCATTCACACCTTAGAATAAAATAATTTAAATTCAAATGTTTTGCTCCTAACAGCTATTAAAATCAGTATAGAGAAGAGGGTGGTTTTAATGAGGGAGGAAAAAGTCATCAGGAATGATGAGGTGACTGCCTCTGAAAACAGGTCCAGGTCTGAGACTGCCATGGGGTCAGAATATGAGGGAAGAGAAACACCAGAGGAAATAACGGGGGTACCCACTCACGTATACCTCTCTACAGTGGAGCCTTGACTTACGAGTTTAATTCATTCCATGATGGAGCTCATAACTCAAAGTACTCATATGTCAAACCAAAAAGTGAACAAGTGAGACACGTGATGCTGGGCTGATGTTGTGGCTTTCACTGTGACGTTCGCTGCACCAACTAGCGGTGGGGTATCGGAAGCTGGCTCGTAACCCGAATTTTAGCTCACAACTCAAAGCAAAAAATTGGCCAAGAGACGGCTCGTATCTCAAAAAAACTCATTAGTCGGGACACTCATAAGTCAAAGCCCCACTGTATATCCAATGACTCAACCATGTATCATTTAGCATCTACCATGTGCAATGCTTAAGTGTCTAACCACAGACATAAAGGATCCCTATGTTTGAGGAATCCACAGTATAGTGGGGTAGATGAACTTGTAAACCAGTACAGTGCATAAAAAATTGCTATAATCTCTTATTATATTCATTATTTCAGAAAGACTGAATGACTGGGTGATGATGAGGTAAAAGGTAGAAAGAGAAGGTTAAAGTCACTGACGGTTAAAGTCCTAGAAAAAAAAAGTGTCATATGAGCTACCTCATCAATTCTCAACAGAGAGTAAACTGGAAGGGGCACATTTCAGGTAGAGGGAATACGGTATGAAATAACCTGTTAGAGACCTGTATGATTCCCACATAGGTTAATGAAGAGAAAGAGGGAAGGAAGAAGAAAGTATGCCAAGTCGGTAGGTGCCAAACTGAACCCAGTGACTAATTTTTAAGCAAAGAAGTGACACAATCATATTTGTCATTCAGAAAGAGGATTCTAAGCTATTAAAATCAGTATAGAGAAGAGGGTGGTTTTAATGAGAGAGGAAAAAGTCATCAGGAATGATGAGGTGACTGCCTCTGAAAACAGGTCCAGGTCTGAGACTGCCATGGGGTCAGAATATGAGGGAAGAGAAACACCAGAGGAAATAACGGGGGTACCCACTCACGTATACCTCTCTACAGTGGAGCCTTGACTTTCGAGTTTAATTCATTCCATGATGGAGCTCATAACTCAAAGTACTCATATGTCAAACCAAAAAGTGAACAAGTGAGACACGTGATGCTGGGCTGATGTTGTGGCGTTCACTGTGACATCTGCTGCACCAACTAAGCGGTGGGGTACCTGAAGCTGGTTCGTAACCCGAATTTTAGCTCACCAAAAAATTGGCCAAGAGACAGCTTGTATCTCAAAAAACTCGTTAGTCGGGACACTCATAAGTCAAAGCCCCTCTGTATATCCAATGACTCAACCATGTACCATTTAGCATCTACCATGTGCAATGCTTAAGTGTCTAACCACAGACATAAAGGACCCCTATGTTTGAGGAATCCACAGTATTGTGGGGTAGATGAACTTGTAAATCAGCACAGTGCATAAAAAATTGCTATAATCTCATATTATATTCATTATTTCAGAAAGACTGAATGACTGGGTGATGATGAGGTAAAAGGCAGAAAGAGAAGGTTAAAGTCACTGAAGGTTAAAGTCCTAGAAAACAAAA
>NW_006285313.1:136142-142110 GCF_000327345.1 Myotis davidii
TAAAAAATAGCTCAACATGTTCATTCCCCTGAACAGCTGGAAGGTTTCCTCCTAGCGCTGCTAAGCATTAATAACATTTCTGTGGGTAAAACCAGGAAAGTTGAGCTGGGAAAAAGGTCCTTCTCAGATTCTCCTGGTGAATACCTTGCCCCCTAAAAGCTGACCAGGATCAAAGAGACAAGTCAGAATGTGTTAATGCCATACCCCAGAGAACAGGAAACCCTACATACTGGGCAAGAAGGAACCAAGAATGCCATGAAAAGATCCCTAAACCCTTTGCAGAGCCACTGGAAGAGACTAGAATAGTACCTCCATTCCACAAGATAGTTCTGTTTGGGGCAGAAATAGAATATTGGGGGCCAATATTCAATTGTAATTAATATTACAATTGAAATATTAATCATGCTCTGTTAACCATGATGGGTCTGTTCTGATTAGAGAAAGCACATCCTAACCTGGCTGGGAGTTACTGCCCTGGGACATGGGAGCTAACATCAGAATGCAGTCCATCCTCATTATGAGAACTACCTATCATGGAAAGATTTACAACCTCGTGGCACCTAGTCCAGGAGGCACCTACTCTTTACAACCCCCAGCCCTTATTACCTGTAACCTGGTCCCAGGGCACCCAGGGTGCCTGGAGGTGCCGGCTCTCTGTGACACCCCCTCCACCATCCCATATGAGTTGGAACCTGAAATGATTATCCCGTGCCCACTTTCCCATACCTGTAATTCCTAATTTCCCATGTAATCTCTGTCTTTCTACCCAATATAAGCAACTGGCTTATGTAGGATGCAGAGCAGATTTTTGTGGATGACCAGCTGCTCTCCCATAGTGCCAGCAGTATTGGAATAAATGCTCATATATGATTCAACCTTGTCTCTGTTTAATCGGCTGAAGTAGTGTCAGGCAGCACGGACCCCTTGGTTGTCCGGTTACAGTTCTAAGCTGGGGTTCCAAGACTGTGATTCGACAAGCCATCCAGATATAGACTATGTGATCATCTAGCAAAAGAATAGAGTAAGAGGCAGCTGTATAGTGAAGGCTTACTATGCACACAGACTGAAATGCTTACTATCTGATATCCTCATAACCGCCGCCCTATGAAGTGAACACCATTCCTTCCATTCCCACTTTAGAGATAAGGACACAGGCTTAAAGAAGTGATGTCGCCAACATTTCACTGCAAGTGGCATAGCCAAGATTCAAGCAGGGACCTCTTTGCTGCCGAAACCAGATCTCTTAACTATATCTCTCTCTAAGAGACCAACTGTTCAACTGTTCAATCAGTCATTATAATGCACACTGACCACCAGGGGGCAGATGCTCAATGCAGGAGCTGCACCCTGACGGGCAGTGTGCTCCCACAGTGGGAGTGCCACTCAGCTGACCGAAAGGTGCCAGCTGCATGGCTCACAGCTGGCCGCTACAACCCAGAGACCGCAGTGGAGTGGCAGTGCGCCTACCAAGGGGTGGCGGCGACAGGAACAGCAGGCAGCGTTGGACTGGTTTCAGTCCGATCCCTTCAGGCCATGCCAAGGGACCCCCCCACCGGTGCACGAATCCATGCACCAAGCCTCTAGTTATGAAATAATGTCCTTACACCTGCATCAGTTCAATTTTTGAGTTTGTGCCAACTTTGCTCAGAAACTATAATAAATCCACCCCCCCACCGGTGCATGAATACATGCACCAAGCCTCTAGTTATGCAATAATGTCCTTGCACCTGTATCGGTTCAATTTTTGAGATTGTGCCAACTTTGCTCAGAAACTATAATAAATCTGGTTCAATTTCCTTTTGGATCCAAAGACCTGATTACTCATGAAGCCCACCATGAGATAACCTACCAATAAACACATAATCCCACATAATGCTTCACATTCTACCAACCATATGACCCCACAACTCATGAAGCCCACCACGAGATAACCTACCAATAAACACATAATCCCAGGTGTGGGCTTTGGTATTTGAACTAGAAAGACAGATAAATATTATTACTTGGGAGTCCTACAATTCCCGAATATTATATATTTCTGTAATATTTCCTCTGGGTTCTTTCAGAAGTAATCTGGGTTTTTTTTAGCACCCCTCCACTTTTTGCCACTTCAATCTGTTCTGAATAGAACGATATTCTCAATCGGTCAAAGGTGCCAGTTTCTTTTACAGCCCAGGTTCTGCGCAATGATACTAAATAATATAGATGACGTTTCATTTGATGACTGCTTTATGCTTCCTGCCGCCTCTGTTGGGCGGAGACACGTGGACTTCCCCTGTAAATCTTGCCAGCTTTCAGGTCTGCGGCAGCTATCTCATTCTCCCCTGGAAAATTTAAAACCTCTGCTTAAAACATTAACTTCTTCTTCATTTAATTTTTTACTGCTAAGGGTTTACAGCTGACTTTATGGCCCTGGAATGATTAATTTTTAATGCCTTTCTTTCTTTCTTCGTTGATCATCCTCCTCCGTTTTCAATTTGGATGCCATTGTACTTTTCTAGAAAGCATTTGTCACTTGCTGGCTTGCCTATTTCAGGCAAGGGAAGGCGGCTAGCGCCGAGGGGAAAGCAGGCATCCCTGCAGGAGTAACTGAAAGATAGTATCTGTTCGCCTTTCAAGTGACTCCTGTGAAGAGGCAAGCACACCCTCTAGCATCAGAAACTCTCCCAGTTCCAGGTCTTGGCAGGCAATAAGCTCCCTGAGAGAGCTATTGTACTAAATCCTGCATTGTCATGCGCAAGGTATGGATTGAAGCGCATCTTTCAAACTACTAACCCATGATTAGGGAAAACAATTAGGAGAAACATACTTTAAAAAACAATTCATACCTTCCCCAGCCACCTGAAAAAAACACACACAAATAAACACAATAAAAAGAAATAAAGTGGATAGAGCATCGGCCTGCGGACTCAGGGGTCCCAGGTTCGATTCCGGTCAAGGGCATGTACCTTGGGTGTGGGCACATCCCCAGTGAGGAGTGTGCAGGAGGCAGCTGATTGGTGTTTCTCTCTCATCGATGTTTCTAACTCTCTATCCCTCTCCCTTTCTCTCTGTAAAAAAAATCAATAAAATATATATTTTTTAAAAAAGATGACCACTTTAAAAATAAATAAATAAATTGAAATAAAGGATTTGTTTTGTAAGTCAAAACTTCCCAGATTTTTTTATTCACACAATAGATAGCCATTTAAACGTTGTAGAAAGTTTACTGACATGGAAAAAGAAAATGGTCGCTGTATATTCAATGAAAAAAAGAAAAGCAGGTTACAAAATAGGTGATAGGATTTTTAAAGGTGTATTTATGCATAAAAAGACAGGGAAAATGAACAATGGTTCGCTCTAGGATGATAAAAATAAGTGTTTATTTTTGTTGTTTCTCTGTGCTAAGTTCTCTATAGGACTACATATTGCTTCTGTAATAAAAAAAATAAGTTATACTTTAAAATAGAATTACTTTACATTTAGGGTAATAACTGAAATTAAATAAAAAACCAGAGACCAAATTCTTGACATTATAAAGGAGAAACAGATGTCAAAAATAAGCTAATAATAATATTTTATCAATATATTGAGGGGCTAGATGGGAGCATTATATTCATCACTCTTGAGATTGTAAAAATTTGATCCGCATTTACAAGAAAACAGGGGCTCAGAAAGTTACATAAGTAGCCCACGATTTGCACAGAGTAGGCTCTAGGTAGATAAATCCCAGGCTGCTGTGCCCCTATGACTTCAAAATGTATGCTCGTGGCGGGACTGGGGTGGCTTGGTTGGAGCATTGTCTGAGGGGTTGCAGGTTTGATTCCTGGTCAGGGCGACATTGTTTCTAGATTTGCCAAAAGGCTAAGCCCAAGGCAGGTGGCTTAAAACATACTCACGTCTGCTCCTTTGACAATGTGTTGAGCTAATTGAAAATTGTGGATAGAGAAACTGCTATCCGGCTGAGTCAATGTTGGCAAAGGGCACCATTACTCAGGGGAAATGTATGTCAAATCACAAGTCAGCTTCTTCTCAATCCCTATGGACTGGACCTAGCAGGAGCCAGCCTTTATATGAAGTACAGTGGGGCCTTGACTTACGAGTCACCCCTCTTCCTCACTCTAAGCATGTCCTCAGGTGACGATTAAAAAAAAAGTAAGCTCCTATCACTATGTCATATGGTCTTAATTGAAGTACATTTCTACACACAATTGAGCTACCACATAGATTCATTTCTTTAAAGAAGTATTGATTCCTAGCCCCAAGACTAAATCAAAAGTATATTTCTAAACTTGTTCTCAGTGTTGCTTTTTAAAAAATATATGTGCATATAAAAACAATATATTAATCCTTTCCATTATAGTTATGAGTGTGCAACAATTTATGATGTATTTTTTCACATCCATTAGTCTCCCTATTTGATTTAGTCGCTGTGTAACTATAATATCATCAAATTATATTTAAAACATTTAAAACCTGTACAGAAAAATAAATCAAAAATGAAAACCTCTGTTCCTACTTTGTCTCTAACTAAGGTGTATAACTATTTACAGAACTGGTTACCAATCACATAAGTGATAACAAAAGTTATTTAACTGATGAGTCATTTCTCCCAATATTATAAATTATTGGTGTTATCCTTTGTTGGGTGAAACTGTCACTAGGTGACATTCAGCCCCAGTCTGAGCCACAATTTGATGGAAAACCACAATCAAACTTTCCTAAACCGATCTCCATTAGGTCAATTGTAGTCAAAGTTGTAAACTTCTCTTACCATCGGTAATGTACTGCTAAGAGTGCCGAATCCTCTCCTAACTTTTGCTGACATAAGAACTGGTTACACAAGAACTAGTTTTTTTGCTAGTACTTATAATGCTGTCTAAATATTTTCTGTTTTCAATGACTCAATCATCAACTAAGTCACAGAAATCATTTAGTGGCTTATCATAGTTAATTAAGTCATATCTAAACCTTCCAGCTTCTGAGCTTGAATCTTGGTTATTCTGAAAAATATATACTGCTATATATTTTGTTTTAAATAACCTCAGTTTCCTCAACTGTAAAATGGGTTTTATGATGGTTACTGTAGCACTCAAATAAGTCATTATACATGATGCCTAGCATAGAAGCCTCATGTAATCCTTAGCTTTCACTAAATGAATACCTTAGCTCTCACTAAATGAATATAGTTGGTGCCCATGATGGATGGGTATTCCATGGATTTTGAAAATTGAGCTCATTATATGGAAAAACAATTCACCCATCATGGCTTAACTCATTCCACAGCCTACCTCTTAGGTCAGGGATGCCCAACATGCCGAGAAGCCTGTAGTGTTGGCCATTGTTACAACATCCTCCTCCATTTCTCTCCCCTCTCTAATACCCCACCCCGTTCTTCCTGTTTCTCCAAAGCTCTCAGACCCAAAAATCCCTTAGATGCTCCAGTTCCTATAAGCAGCAACAGAAGGCTGTCTCCAGGACAGGGCACCCTCTGCCTCAGTGGACCACAGCTTCACCTGGGATGGGCACAAGGGGCATTAGCTTGTCAGGGTGTAAGCACCCCTGCCAAAGATTCCCTACCGAGGATAAGCTTGCTTTGGCGTGGAGGAAATGCAGGGGGCAGGAGCCAGGCGCACTGGCTGGCAGGCAAAAAGGTAGCCCCCAGTGCTACCCACCCCAAAGCAGGGCAAAAATGGGTGAAAAGAAGTTATATGTGGTCCTGGGAGGCATTTATAGCGGAGCTCCAGAGCCAGGACTTTCTGGGTGTGTTCAAGTACCAATCAATCAAATAAATGGCCAGAACAGAGTTCAGTGATGTCCTTCAGGGCCAGGCATTAACTTTTTAAGTGATAGATTGCAGGAATAGCCAAGAAATCCCAGGGACGAACATAAAGGTCAGGTTGGGGGCAGGAGAAACACTCGAGAGAAATAGCAGTTATTTTCCAACTAATATGAAAATGCTTCACATTCTACCAACCATATGACCCCA
>NW_006285313.1:145076-154376 GCF_000327345.1 Myotis davidii
TATAACATTATTAATATTTGGTTTTAACTATATATATACAATGGGGCCTTGACTTACGAGTGTCCAGACTAACGAGTTTTTCGAGATATGAGCTGTCTCTCGGCCAATTTTTTGCTTTGAGTTGCGAGCTAAAATTCAGGTTACAAGCCAGGTCCAGATACCCCACCGCTAGTTGGCGCAGCGAACGTCACAGTGAATGCCACAACATCAGCCCAGCATCACGTATCTCACTCGTTCACTTTTTTATTTGATATATGAGTACTTTGAGTTACGAGCTCCGTCACAGAACGCATTAAACTCGTAAGTCAAGGCCCCACTGTACAGGTATCAGTAAAGAACAGGCCTGTAGAGAGAGAAAGACAGACTCACCATCTGTTATCAGTTAGCATCCCAGGCTTCTGCACCCATCATGAGAAGAGCACTTCCTGCATCTCCTAGCAGGTAGGAGACTGAACATTACATATTGATGCATCACTGGCAAATGACAGGTATTTGTTCTAACTAATAATGCAGGGCCCTCTCTAATTAAATATTTATTGGATTTTTTGTATAAAAAGATAAATGAATGAATGACGATGGAACACACTGTACAGAAAACCTGCATCTGAAACAGAATTCCAAATCTTTGGCTTGAAAAGGCTTTAAGTCAAATGTCCCTGAGATGTTCCCCTGGCCTGACTTTTGAAACAAGCCTTGTATGATTTTGTGCATCGTGATGGGAAGTACACAACAGTCTGGTTACACAAGAGTTGATACAAGCTAACAGCGTTTAGGGTTTTTCTTTTTTGCCCTTGATGGACAAAGTTCACAGTCCACAGGTCCCTGCGAGGCAAATATCACCACCCAAGTATTTTTGGCATAGCATTCGTTATCTCGCTCCGAAGCTGTCAGGACCAAAGCAGTGACAGCGTTACATTTCATTGCAGGATGCCTGTCAGGTACAACCCAACTGTTTTGCTCAGTGGCCTCTAAATATGTCAGTCTTCCCAGGTTTCTGGGAGCCACCCCACCCCATCACTCCTCCAACCTCCAACACCCGGAACAAACTTCACCAAGCTCTGTCAAAGGAAATCATATAAATATTAAAAAGACTGAAGGGCTGATCAGAACAGACATGTGATATTATGGGATTTGTAAATCAATTTATGAACCGTGTGATAAACGGTATAGGATTCAAGAGGCAATAACCATTTTATGGGGGAAGATCATAAACCTGTCAAATGTCCTACCCCTGTGCACCTAAGAGACGATTCTGGTGCCAAGAAGTGATACGATCTAGACCTTGTAAAACAAAGCTAATGCATTTCTAATTTTACTAGTAGTATTTTCTTTCATAGCCCCCCTCTGAACAAGAAATACACTTTTTCTGGCATCTCCAACATGGTCATTAACAGCTGAGTAGAAGTAACTTTCTCTCAGCAGGCCAGCAAAAACCTGTGCTGACATTTTGGCATTCATTCTGTACCCCAGGATTCCTGAAATTGGCATTCCCAGGGGCCTCAGCATCTTTTTAACCACTGGTCTCTTTATCCCTATCAGATACTTTTTACCATTTGATCACTTGTCTATTTTTCCAGAAACTCATAGGAGATGCCACTCTGACAAAGCAGTACAAGCGCTCCCGAGCTTACATCAAAACATATAGGACAGAGGTCTCATTACACAAGGAGTCCCGGCTGCACCTGAGTGCTTTATTGGCACAACGCTGTTAGCTTTCAGCAACTGTCCCAATCCATTTTGGTGTTTTGACAGTTTGGGTTTCTACTGAGGTCAATGTATACATGAGACTCGGGCATTCACAATAAGCTGTTTGATCTTGGGCAAGTCACTGCATCCCTCTGAGGAACCATCTAACAGGGATACAGAAACCTGCCATTGCACCAAACAGGATGCGGGTAGTAGCAAATGAAAAAATAGATCTAAATGCATTTTTTGTAAGCTGTACAAAGAAAGCAGAATCATATAACAGATAAAGTGAGGGCTCTGGGTCCAAAAAACCAAAGGGTTAGAACCCTGACTCCCTATTGTGTAACCTGAGCCTCAGTTTCCTCATCTATACAAGGGGGCCATAATAATTATCTTACAGGGTTCTCCTGAGCAAGTATGCTGCATAGGAGGCACATAAAACATATATATGCACACACATACATACACACTGTGGGGGGCAAAAGTAGGTTTACAGTTGTGAGTATGCAAAACACAGTTTATTCTTGTATTATTTATTTGGCAATTATTTTATTACTTTCCATATGAACAACTGTTTCCAAACCTCCACATTTAACCAAAAGTCTTTTACATTCTTTTTCTAAGTTTGCCTTCATAATTCCCCTATTTCTGGCTGGTAAAAATTAGATGACATTGTTCCCTCCTTTACTGAGGGTATGACCTCCCAGAGGCTCCTCTTGTGACCTCTCATAAGATTTCTTTGACTTAAACTGACAAAGCCAAGGCCTCTGGGAAGACACAGCCCTACTGGGGATTTCAGTTCCCACTAGACCCTGAACCGGGGGCATCATGCAAGACACAGTCAGGCAATCCTACAATGTGATTCTAGAGGATGTGCTTCTTACATCACAGAGTAACTGGGAGTTTGCCTAGTCAATGTATCTAACAGTCACCCGATCGTCTATAGCAGCGGTTCTCAACCTGTGGGTCGCAACCCCTTTGGGGGTCGAACGACCCTCTCACAGGGGTCGCCTAAGACCATCCTGCATATCAGATATTTGCATTACAATTCATAACAGTAGCAATGTTACAGTTATGAAGTAGCAACGAAAATAATTTTATGGTTGGGTCAAAACATGAGGAACTGTATTTAAAGGGCCAGAAGGTTGAGAACCATTGGCTATAGTCTTTTCTGAAAAGCCAATCTCATTTAAAGGGAGCTTTCACTTTGGTCATCTTCCAACACAGAAATCTTCAGTTCTCAGTAAAATTCTAAAAAGGCCCCAGATTCTTCAGTCCATATGGTTTGAGTACCTTAATAAATAATGCCTTATTTTTTAGAAGTATTCATTCATTGCTTCCCTAGAGAAGGTATAAAAATTAAGCCATATTTTGGACCCAATAGAAAGATAAACAAGTTCTATATCTCAAAGTCCACAACATATTGAGATAACTCATTTTTTTGCCTAGGTCAAAAACATTATGCCACAACCATAAGAACTTGGT
Source organism: Myotis davidii (assembly GCF_000327345.1). Taxonomy (NCBI): domain Eukaryota; kingdom Metazoa; phylum Chordata; class Mammalia; order Chiroptera; family Vespertilionidae; genus Myotis; species Myotis davidii. The sequence continues at coordinate 148,248 of NW_006285313.1, forward strand.
TACAAGTGTGGTTCTAGGACCTTAAAATGTAAATAATAAATGCATATAGTCAACTATGAATATTAATAAAAATAAATGTGACACTTCTACTTAGGCCATTGCAATTAACAGGTATTTTCATGGTCATTTCTCATGTAATTCTTCCAATGAGCATATGAAAAAGGAAGAGCAGGAATATTGTCTCCTCGCTGATAAAAGACAGAGGCTGAGAGAGAAAGAATGACCCTCCCATCAAGGAACATTTGTCATTAGCGGATTTAACTAAATATCTCTGACTCTAAATCCTATGCTATTTGAACTATCCCATGATAGTTCTGTCATAGCCTACATTTTTTAAATTATGGACATTGACACTTGTTTAATAAACAATAAAAGAGCTTTGTGTTCACACCTGGAACTTCCTTACTATTCTTCCCCTATCTGTTGACATCAGTCCTCTTCTTCCTACATCCACCCAAAGGAAATAAAAGTTCAAACCAGTGATCGAACAGGGGCTTTGTGCATCTTCTCTCATGCACTACACACATATATCAAAGAATTCTCCCGGAGCAGTGAATTCACCACTGAATGGAGAGGCTGTTCCACAGGGGGAAGCCGTGTTCAACGAGATGCCCTTTCTTCTGAAGAGGGCCAGGAGTTAGTCATTCTAGGCCAAATGGACAGACAGGAACAGCGCTTGCCATTTCCTTTGAAGATGTCAAAGTGCTCAAAGGGCTGGAAACAGCAGCAGTTAAGGGTTCTTCAAAGCCTCCTAAGTGTCAGCCATTTTTACACCATCATCTCCAATGGGAAGCATCTCATTAGGGGAACCTCCTGTCAACTTGATAACAAAATGGAATGTAATTCATCTTTGAACCCAACCAGGCTGACAGCAATTTTGATTTCGCTTCCTTCTGAATCAATTCCCCTAGCACATTTATACTGAATACCACTAAATAGTTTATAGTGTTCTGGCAAAGCCAATGACACGCGATAGTACTTACTCAGCAGCTGGCATCTGCATAAGCTGGAAGGCTACTCAGTGCCACTCTGAGGAGGGCGTATGGTGACTGGTCCCATTCCACAGACAGACATATCCAGATGTGAGCTGGGGTTTGCAATTCAGGGGGAAAAAGCCAATGGAGAAACTGTTCACATGAGTTATATTGCAACTACTAGGACAGCCCTCGTACACCCGAAACTCTAAATGCTGTTCTTTGGTAAGCAACCAAGGTCTTCTACAAAGATTTCTCCTCACCTCAGGCTGACTCTCCATAGTGGGTAAACCACTTTACTAGCTCCCTTTTGATAGTCACTGCTACCCCCACCCCTAGGCCTAAAAGAGCATGTCTAGACATGTAATCCAGGATTGTCCTCTACAACAGAGCACTCCACCCCTTGTCCTAAGTGAAGACCTGGAATAGCACTGTCCACACACACTCATGCCCACATATGTCTCAAGACCACAGTGGCTGTCTACATGGCTACTGGTTTTCTACAGTGGTTCACACTCGCCTTCAGAAGGAAACCAAACCCCAATGTTTAGCTTTCATGACCTTATTGAGTTTGACCATCACTCTCTGGCCTAGAATCAGAACCTCACAATCAGAACTCTGGCCTCATAGAGTCCCTTCACCAGCCAAGCTAATTAGCCTATGTAGCCTTATGTCTGCTCCCTACTTCTTATGCCTCACCCCTGGTCTGAATTTAATTCTCTACCCTCTTACCCAGTTTTCTTCAACTTCCTGAACCCACGGCAATCTCCACTCTGAACTCTTAAAGAAATTGTTGTTTCTACCAATTTCCTAGGCACATGGCTTTAAACTCTTACATCATTTCTTAACTTTCTTGTGAGCATGTCTTTTCCTATCAATTACATTCCATGAGGTGAAGGTTTTGTGGTAAGCTTTTTTTATCCTTCACAGTTCCATGCACCTATAGATACTCAATAAATACTTCCTAAAGTGAATTTATGATGACTAATTATTCATCCAGATATTGATGAAATGGCAATGGGGGAGCAGACTTGAAATGGGTCATTCGTCACTTCTCCTATTGTATCAGATTGTGGAATTTTAATCAGAGTGATTCCTGGCATCGTATGTGGTTGTTAAGAAGATCAGGATGCAGTTTTAGCTCAAGGGTTTTGATTGCCTGAGACTGAATTTAAATGATTATAATTTAGATGGCCATACTTTGTACTTCAAAATAACTTTACTTTTGCACTCTGCTCATTAAGGCTTAGCATAGCTAGCTGGGAAAACACATCAGACCAGCATCAATCTGACAGTATTTTTTACTACCCCATTTTCTTCATCTACTGCAAAACAAATAATGATTTGCTAACCTGAGTTTTCTCTCTCAGTGAAATGAGCCTGGTAAGAGCAGAGTTTCTCTAAAAACACCAAGGCTTCCTCCACCACCACCACCACCCGCTCCCACCCCCCGTCCAACTATAGCACATCTATACTCATTGTACCTGGAAAGGCAGAATGAAGACAGGTGCCATTTTTCTAAGAAAACCGAAATGTAGTAACCTACCTAAACCACAAAACGATCAAAAGTCAGGGATTGGCAAGTAAAATTCAGAAGAATTGTCTGCATTATAAAGAGATATGCTGGGGGGTCCAATAAATACATCAAATTCCTAGCATTCATGAACTTAAAATCAAACAGTTATGGTTTCAATTATTGTACTCACAATCAAACAAAAAATATGCAGTAATCTCTCATGTCCTAGAGGTACAAGTTTGAGTCATACTGGTGAAGTGATTCTTATATGCAGCATGATTTAACTCAATGTCAGAAACTCTCTCAACCCCCATTTAACAGATGAGAATAACATGCAAAGTATATACTTTCATGGAATTCACAAATTTGCGCATTCCTGAGACTGCCTGCACTGTTTCCAGTCAAATTCCCAGGAGTAGGTATCTTAGACACAAGCTTTCTTTAATAATGTCTTTCTTTTGGTGGCTTCTGAACTGTAATAATTTTTCAAGTTTCCTTCTGCCAGGAGGAGAATAGGGCAAAAGGCCACAGAAGTATGCCTTAGGAAAATTATTTTCACGGAAATCAAGAATAGAGAAGGGTATTCTCTCCCAACAGATGGGACCTGTCACACATCAGCACATTCACCAGCCCAGAGAGCATTCCTATTAGCCATTCCACAGCTGTCGTCCTATGAAAAGGGCATATATGATTTCACAAGCATCACCTTCCCTTAAGACCATGTAAGCCACTTACATGCCTAGTAGCTTCTGAGAAAGGAGTAAAATAGATAAAATGTAAAAATCAGAAAAAAATGAGGGTGTCAGAATCTACTTCTATTTAAAGGGATTATTAAATATTTTGTATTAGACTAAATATGTTCCCTTTACCCACCCCCCACCCCAAAATGTGGGGCTTATATGGGATATGATTAGTCAATAAAGTCAGAAAAGAAATTCATTTTCTCTTGAGAGGGGAAATTTTCAACTATCAGATACAGCTTACAAAACCAAGCACACTGTAAAACAGGGCAATAAAAATTAAATTAGGCCAGTGAAATTAAAAAAGAAGTAGATAGCCCTAACCGGTTTGGCTCAGCGGATAGAGCGTCGGCTTGTGGACTCAAGGGTCCCAGGTTCAATTCTGGTCAAGGGCATGTACCTTGGTTGCGGGCACATCCCCAGTGGGGAGTGTGCAGGAGGCAGCTGACCGATGTTTCTCTCTCATCGATGTTTCTAACTCTCTATGCCTCTCCCTTCCTCTCTGTAAAAAAATCAATAAAATATATTTATAAAAAAAAAAGAAGTAGATATAACCAGTCTCCTAAGATAGTTGACACCAAAACTGATCACTAAACTTTGCTTCAAGCTTCCTAAAAACTGAGTCAAAGAATTCTTAGCATCTGAACAAAAAGCATGTAATTCCATCCACCAATTCATGGTTGACTCCTCCTCCATCTAGTAATTTGCAGTTTCAGTTTGAAAGCTGTGATTTCTTAATCTAGAGGTTGAAAGGAAATAAAATTTGTAGACCCAGGTTTCATGGCGTAAAACCTACTTCTTGACTTTAAACTAGAAAATCTCTGGAAGCTGAATTAACACTGAGGCCACGAGGGTGCAATTTAGGAAATTACTGCTTCACAGGCTCCAAAGGCACCCCGATGGAATAAAAGATTACACTGAATCTATGCTTTATTAAATTGCACCTGGGGGTTCTATACTATTGATAGTACCCGTCGGGCACTGGAATTTACCTGTTTGTTGTTGTTCTCTGCAGAACTAAAGGTAATTACCTATTAGCATGAGCTTAGAAGCCAAATATTTTTTAACCAATTCTGAGGAAGAGGAAAAAAAGATTAAATCTATTTAAAGAACATAAATATTGCTTCCCTGATTTTGGTTTCGATTATGCAATAGCTAATGATGAGTGGCCTTGAGGTTCATAATAGATCAATTTCTAAAAGCGAGTTAACATTTCATATAAATAAAAATGATTAATTAGTAAACTTATATGGATTTTGTTTTGTGTTTCAGGTGCCTCAAGTTGAGGATAGCACTTTACTTTCTGAATCTAGGACTCCTTAAAAAAAACAAAAAAACTTGAACTTATACATGAACTCTGAGAACTTTTCACTAAATACTATAGACTTTCACTGATCAATATGCAGGCACTAGCCACATACTAATACAGTTATTTGGATTTAAGTTGAAATTCATTAAAATTAAATAAGATTGAAAATTCAGTTTCTCTATCACTCTAGCCACTTCAAGTGCCAATAGACAGATTAATGGCTATCATATTAGACACATGAATGTTTCCATCATTGCATCAAATTCAATCGACAGTACTATTAAAGTCTACAAGATACACTTTAAAGTAAATGCTAAAATATCTATCATAATAAAAGCAAAATTGGCTAATTAGACCAGATGACCTTCCAGAAGAAGCTGGGGCTGCGAGAAAAGCCTGGGTCTTGGGTGCCAGAGGGAAGCCGGGGCCAGCAGCTGGGGGAAGGAAGGCCTACTCTTGCATGCATTTCATGCATCAGGCCTCTAGTTTATTTATTAATAAGGTTAAAATGGAATTATTTATTAATAAGGTTAGAAGCTGAATAAATTATTTGTTGCTTTTGTTTTAATGTGAACATCATGTTTCATGCTAACAAACACTCATTCCAATAGTCAGCAAAGTATGTTTTGAAATCCTACACCCTATTCTTGGCTCAATATCACGCATTGCAGACACACATGAGTTAACTCTAGTGAAAAAGAAACTCTAGTCACAAATAGCTACAATCCAATAAAAGAGGAGCTATAATAAAGGTTCCAAATAAGAATCCCTGGGCGATGAGAGTTGTGGAAATAGGAGTGGCATTGTAGCTGGATCTCAAGCAGGATGATGGTTTCCCAATTCCCAGAAGAAAGAGATCGAGGCTATTCTGGGTGGAGGAAACCGTTCAATCAAAGGCACAAACACATAAAAGAGTATGATGTGGCCGAAACCGGTTTATCTCAGTGGATAGAGTGTCGGCCTGCGGACTGAAAGGTCCCAGGTTCGATTCCGGTCAAGGGCATGTACCTGGGTTGCGGGCACATACCCAGTGCAGGAGGCAGCTGATCGATGTTTCTCTCTCATAGATGTTTCTAACTCTCTATCTCTCTCCCTTTCTCTCTGTAAAAAATCAATAAAATATATATTTTAAAAAAAAGAGTATGATGTGTTTGAGAACTAAACATTACTAGATCATGGCATGAAATTAGTGGCTAACTGAGAGGGGATCAGATTAGAATCCTGAACTGGGGCAAGACTGGAAACAGGCCATGCCATGGAGGTAGGGCTCCTTTGCAGGGGCTGTGGATTTCATAAAGGTTTTGGCACGTAGCACATTTATGCGATGAAACTAGCTTGATGTGAAGGATGGACTACACAAAATAAAAATGACTAAATGGAGCAATTTAAAGAAAAGTGAAATTTTAAACCACATGGCAACTTATAAGCAGATGTCAGTTAGAAATAATGTTCCTATACACATATTCACATTTATATAAATATGCTTATTGTTAACTAAACTTATTGTGATCATTTTGCAATATATACAAATATTTAAATCATGTTGAACACCTGAAGCTAATATAATGCTGTATATCAATCACACCTCAA
>NW_006285313.1:154767-159912 GCF_000327345.1 Myotis davidii
TCATTTATAGCTTGCAATAATCTTAGATCTGCATGAACCTCAAGGCCACTCATCAACATTAATCAAATTTAACACAGGTAGAAGAGCACATCACATGAAAACTGACACAGCTGACCATGCAGAGAAGACAAGAATCTGTGCAAGAAAAACACAGCAGGAAAATCAGTTCAGGTTTAAACAAACAAAAAAATTATTGAATTCTTGTCATAGGTTTTCATACACATTGTGTATGAAACAAAACATTATCTTTTAATTCTGAGCATCTCTCTCACCACAACACCACCAATTTCCTTTGAAATAGCACATTCTCTTTCAGAAATACTTGGAACTGAATTAACCTCTTAAACCTAAAAGGGACATCCAAGGTCATCAGGCTCATCTTTCTGCATTAGGATCGTAAGGTACCTTGTGTAGTATTTTTCTAATTTAACCATATTTATAGAGGTCCTACTGTGTACCATGCAACAAGAGGAGGCAACTGGGGACTTGACTTAAATGGATTATCTTAAAATAAGTTTCTAAGGGGAGAAAAATAGCAGTAAAATAAGCTTTGAACATAGTTTTCTGGCTCCCTACTATAGCATTCTCTCCACTAGAGTATGCTATCCTAAGGCGTTCGGAAGCAATTGCAAGAAACAGAAAACGCTTCCACTAACAATCCTAACCAAGTCATCTCATTCAACCAAAATTCTGGAAGGTCTTGGTTCACCAGCTTAACCATGCCAGGACTGATAGTCCTTGGCCTTTCCGTCATGCATGCTGTCTCATGGTCACAATATGGCTGCTGTATCTCCTGGCATTGTAACCTCTTTGCAATGGAAAGCAGTAAGGGAAAGGCAAAAAGCTCTCCTGTACCAGATGGGATGAAACCTTACTACATGGCCACCTAACCTGCAAGAGGGACTGTGACATGGAGTGGTTTAAATTGCTCACATTGTGCCTTAAACAAAACTAGGAATCTGTAAGCAAAGAATAAAGGAAGAATTCATATTGAGTAGGCCGTTTGTAATCCCTTTACTAGTACACACAATGACTGTCCAAGGAACTGTTTCACTCTTTTTAGAGAAGTTGCAAGATCTAATTTAAAAATCCAGTTGTGTATTTGCCATTAGCTAGGATGGTAGGGAGAATATATATACCTCACCCTTCACCTAGGTTGTGTTGCCTCCCACGTACCCAACTCAAACCTCCCACTTCTGTCACCCATTGGCTACAGGTGCAAGGCCACAGGCTGAGACTCCTCAGTGCCACACATCCCCCAGAACCTCTAGGAAGAACAGACAAATGAGTGATGTTTAATTGTTCTCCAGAACAAAAGGTATTTAGCATATGCTTCAAATGAAAAGTATCAATAGTAGAGCTAATAAGTGAAAAATTGTTAAAGAAAATACTATACTATCACATAGTATTTTTCTCTCACATGCACACACAAAAAAAATAATCCTTTTACCAACAAAAGAAAAAAAGTCTTGCTATAAGATTAGGAGATTTAAAAACCAATTAACTATACATCTTAGAGGAGTGACTTATTCAACAAATAGTGATGACCCTAAAAACAAAGATCATCAACTGTTAAGAAGGCTTAAGTTCGTCCATCATTGTTTTTAAGTTAAAGTAGGAAATCACACAAGTAATAGTATTTTATATAAACATAATTAGTCATTTAGCTTCTTTAGGTTAAGTTTACTTGTTTATAGAATGAGAAGACAGCAGCCAGTTGTCCTCTAAAGCCCACTAGAGATTGATACACACACCCTCCCTGTAAAGAATCACTTCTTATCAGTGCGGGAAGGTGGCCATTCAATCAATCTCCTGATTCTAGGAATAGAGTGTCCTTACCTAATAAGGAAGCCACCCTATTCCTGGGGTGACCAGTGGTCTGAATTTGCCTAGAATAGAGGGGTTTTTTAGGATTTAAGACTGTCAATGCTAAAACTAGGCCAGCAAACCTGTATGATTTGATCATCCACTGTCCCATCCCACTTGGGTCACGTGCCCCTTGTCCTGACCCCTTTCCTACCTCTCTAGTCCTGCACAGAGAACAGGATCTAAGGTAGAGCCCTATCCTGTAATCAGGCCCCAGGACTAAAATGAATTTCCAGTTATTCAAAATGCCCTTCCACATACTCCAAGATTCCATTCCTCTTTATTACATGACTAGAGTCCTGGTGCACAAAATTCATGCACAGTGGGGAGGGGGTGTCCCTCAACCCGGCCTGCACCCTCTCCAATCTGGGACCCCTCGAAGGATGTCTGACTGCCGATTTAGACCCGGTCAGGCCTAAAGGCAGTTGGACATCCCTCTCACAATCTAGTACTGCTGGCTCCTAACTTCTCACCTGCCTGCCAGCCTGATTGCCCCCTAACCACTCCCCTGCCAGCCTGACTGATGCCTAACTGCGCCCCTGCCAGCCTGATTGCTCCCACTGCCCTCCCCTACTGGCCCGCTTGCTCCCAACTGCCCTCCCCTACTGGCCCGATTGCTCCCCACTGCCCTCCCCTGCAGGCCCAGTTGCCCCCAACTGCCCTCCCCTGCTGGCCATCTTGTAGTGGCCATCTTGTGATGATGTCATGGCAGCCATCTTGTGATGATGGCATGCAAGGGTGTTGTGTGATGCCACCTAGGCTTTTATTATATAGAATATCTGATTCTGAAGGGAAAATTTAGGAAAATAGCTCATGAGATGTTCTTTGCTTAAATTTTATTTAGCTTTTACCAGCTGCTAACAAGCAGCGAGCCACATTTAGACAGGCTCAATTCCACCCCTTCACAGCTGTATCCAGGAGCCACAAGACTGAGGTGTTCAATGCATTGGATGTGCTTTGGCATTTGGGGCACGGACTTCATTATGATAAACCAGTCCAGCTCCCCGTCACCTCCCCTCCTCTGCAGAGTGGATCACACTGATCAAGTGCCATTTAAGTATGTATATGTTTCAGTACTTCTAATAATTGACCCAGGGAAATTAAAATAATATTTTCCTGTCCTACTTGTCAGAACCAGTTGAGCTATCTTTCAGAATGTGCTGCTGCAGGGGTGGGGTGGGGAGGAAAATTTATGCACATATTACTGCTGAAATTTCCTGGCGTTTTGCCTCCCAGAAGAGCAAATGTATGAAATATTTATTCAAAACTGGAAATATTAAGAATCAAATGAATTTAAACCATCCTAATTATTTTATGGACCTCTCTCCATACTTAAGGAAAGTCCAAACTGTGCCCATTTCTGCATAGGCTGTGTTTACCAGAACATCTTGTAAAAATGTAAAACTCTACTCAATAGCCAACTTGACGGATTGAATTCTATTAAAATAATTGTTCTTGGGATGAAGTAACTAGTTTAGTGTTGTAGGAACAAAGGCAGAGGCATGAAAGAACTTTCAGTGATACAGGACCTGAAAGATCATTCATGCTTTCACTGGGCAGTACTTATTTATTGAACATCTACTATGTGCTAAGCACTGTGCTAAGTGCTGCAAACAAAAGAGACAGAGTTTCTAACGTCACAGAACTTACAGTCTGGTAGGAGAGATAGATAACCACCCTGTGATAATGATGATAAGTAATATGAAGAAAAATGACAAATATTCTTATATCTTCAAGGAGTAGTATATCTCAGAAAATGGCATCTGAATTATGACATAAAGTAATTTGAGAGCGGAGAGAAGACTCCCCCCTCCCCCCATCATCTTTAGATGACCAGGACAGTGGTTCTCAAAGCCTGTGCCCCAGCATTAGCATCACCTGGGAACTTGCTAAAAAATTCATATTCTCAGACTCTATTCCAGAAAATGGAACTCTCGAAGTGGGGGCCTCCTGTCTGTGTTTTAGCAAGTTCCCCAGGTGATTCTGATGCATGCTTGCCTTTGAGGTGGACTGCTCTGACAATCTCACCCTTTCCCTTTAAGATCTCACTCAAAACTCCCTCCTCTGGGAAGCCTTTCCAGATTTCCACAATCGTGAGTGATCTCTTCCCTCCTCTAAAATCCTGAGACACATTACAGATAACCATTCTGAGGCACTTGGACACTCTGCCTGCTCATGTGCCTGAAGACTCTCCATTTAGAACCAGCCGGTTCCTTTAAGGCAGGGACTCTGTGATGGTTACTTGTATCTGTCAGCTTGACCGGGCCAGGGTGTACCCAGAGATATTTGGCTGAACAGTATTCCTGGGTATGTCTGAGAGGGTTTACCTGCATGAGATTAGCATATAAATTAGCGGACTCAGTAAAGCAGAGTGCCCTCTGAGTACAAGTGAACGTTATCCAATCCATTGAGAGCCTGAATAGAACAAAGATATGGGGAAAGGGAGAATTCTCACTCTGCCTGGCTTGCCGAGTGCCTGGCACACCAGTCTCCTTCCCCCAAATTTGGACCAGGACTTACACCACCAGTTCCTCTGGTCCTCGGGCCTTCCAACTTGGGATCAAACAATAACACTGGCTCCTCTGGGTCTCCAGCTGGCAGAGAGCACATTGCGGGACTTCTCAGCTCCACAGTCACCTGAGCCAAATCTAGTATAATACATATAATAGATATATTCTGTTAGGTTCTGTTTCTCCCCCACAGATGGCAACTATTCCATTTTAGCATTCCCCACAATTTGACAAGTCCCGGCACAGAGCAAACCTCTAAGACTACATGAAGAGATGATGCAGTAAGACCAAATAATTATCTCCAAACATATCAGGCCCTAATCCTTAGAACCTATAGATGTTCCTTTATACGGAAAACAGTCTTTGCAGGTGTGATTAATTAGGGATCTTAAGATGGGGAGATTACCCTGTAATTTTTGGGTGGGTTCTGACTGTCAACACAGGTATTCTTGTAAGGGAGAAGCAGAGGTAGATCTGATGCACACACAGACATAGAAAGCAACTGTGACCACGAAAGCAGAGAGTGGAGGGATGTGGCCACAAACCAAGGAATGATGGGAGTCACCAAAAACTGGAGAGGCAGGAAAGAGAGTCTCCCTTAGAGCCCATGGAGGGCGCGTGGTCCTCTGACACCTTGGTTCCAGCCCAGTGATGCTGGTTTCAGATTCCTGACATCTAGAACTGTGAAAGAATAAATGCCCATTGTTTCCAGCCACTAAGTTTGTGGTAATTTGTCACAGCAGCCACGGGAAACTAATACAGATAGCAA
>NW_006285313.1:160218-179885 GCF_000327345.1 Myotis davidii
AGATTCTGCAGGGGTAGCAAAAGTCCCTAACCAATTGCCTTTAAGTAAGGGAAACTTTCCTGAGTGAACCCAGCTATACCAGTTGGAGGGATTTAAAAAGACTGATGCTTTCTCTAGAGAAAGAAGAAATTCTGCCTGTAGGCAACAGCTTCAGAGGGAAACTAATACAGATAGCAACAGCTAACCATTGGTGATGGCTTTTTATTTTTTTTAAATATATTTTATTGGAAACCGGTTTGGCTCAGTGGATAGAGCATCGGCCTGCGGACTGAGGGGTCCCGGGTTCGATTCTGGTCAGGGGCATGTACCTGGGTTGCGGGCACATCCCCAGTGGGAGATGTGCAGGAGGCAGCTGATCGATGTTTCTCTCTCATCGATGTTTCTAACTCTCTATCTCTCTCACTTCCCACTGGGGATATGCCCGCAACCCAGGTACATGCCCTTAACCGGAATCGAACCCGGGACCCTTCAGTCCGCAGGCCGACGCTCCATCCACTGAGCCAAACCGGTTTCGGCGGTGATGGCTTTTTAATGTGTCACCTTGACTAGGGTACAGTCCTCAATTCTTCAAACATTAACCTAGGACAGTAATGGCGAGCTCAAAAGGTTCGCCATCACTGACCTAGGAGCTTCTGAGAGGAGATTCTGCAGGGGTAATGAAAGTCCCTAACCAATTGCCTTTCAGTAAGGGAGACTTTCCTGAGTGAACCCAGCTATACCAGTTGGAGGGATTTAAAAGGACTGACGCTTTCTCTAGAGAGAGAAGAAATTCTGCCTGTAGGCAACAGTTTCAGATCATGCCCATGAAGTTCCAATCTCCCTTCCTTTGGCCCATGACCATGAGGTCATTCCTATCCATGATCTCTGCCTGCCCTGGTGAAATCCTATTGGATATAGGGGTTGAGCATTGACACTGCAGCAGGCATTATGCATACACTGCAGTATTGAATCTTTATAACAGGATTAGATTAGGGGTAAACTGAATTACTCAAGTTCTATGGGGGATAGAGGGATGGAGAGTAGAGTTGTAGAGCTGTCATTCAGATGCCAGCAGTCTAATTCCAGAGCCTGGATCACTATACCAAGGTGCCTCCCACCAAACCAGAAATGAGCACCAGGCAGCAGAAGAGGCGCTGCAAGGAAATTTCCAGTCCTTGTAAATGTTTCAGGCTGAACAAGGGAAAACAGCAAACGAGGGAATTTACTTTAGAATGAGCATGAGTCCCATTAATTTGGAACATTCGAGGCAGACCTGGACTGTTTTCTAAGTAATTTTGAGAACTCCAGCCCAGCAGGACTCAAAGCCTCCCCCATAAGCAACAGAAGAGGCACTGCAAGGAAATTTCCAGTCCTCGTAAATGTTTCAGGCTGAACAAGGGGAAATAGCAGACGAGGGAATTTGCTTTAGAATGAGCATGTCCCATTAATTTGGAACATTCGAGACAGACCTGGACTATTTTCTAAGTAATTTTGAGAGCTCCAGCCCAGCAGGACTCAAAGCCTCCCCCATCAGAGGGGTCAGTTGGCTGACCCTCCTTAACACATGTTCTCTCCCGGGCAGCAACTGGAACTGAACAGATGTTCGGAACGGCAGGGAATGGACATCACAAGTGATAAAATAGAAAAATTCAGGACTCCTCCGCTGGGTTCCCATATACTCTCCCATATTCATGAGAAATAGGAGAACTTTATCAGCATTTGCCCCAGGGTGCTAATTAGACATGCTAAGAGTGAAATGTTCATATCTGGCATCTTGCAGCTGAAACGATGTTTGCTATTCCAGACTCGACTCATTAAACACAGGAGTTCGGTAAATCACTTACTTTCCCACAAGGAAAGCAGGCTTATGGGGTTTTTATTATTGTCACATGCTCATTTAATAAATTCAAACAATGTATAGTACAGAGAAAAACAGTCACGTGCATTAGAAATCTCACTACCCAAAGATAAACTGATGTTGACATTTTGGCGGCAAGTTTGCTGATCTCTTCTGACCTGGCTACGCTCCCTCCATAAAGTGGAAACAAGAAGAGGCTTTGGCGGGGTAGCTCAGTTGATGAGAGTATCGTAATGACGCACCAAGATTCTGGGGTTCAATCCCCGGTCAGGGCACATACAAGAATAAATCAACAAATGCATGAATAAGTGGAACAACAAATCCATGTTTTAATCTCTCCCTTCCTCTCTGTCTCTAAAAACTAAAGAACTAAAAGCATTTTTTTAAAGAAAACAGAGTGTGCCTCAGAGCGGACAGAGGAGATGCATGAAACAAATGAGGTAAAATGTTTAGCACCTAAGGTTCTCCCCCGCCAGTATGCTTTTAAAGCTCTGCTTTTCTAGGCTCTGGCTGGGTTTCAGCATTGAAAGTCCCAGCAGGGGTTCTTGTAAGAGAGAAGGAGAGGGAGATCTGATGCTCACACAGATGGAGGAAGCAACGGAGAAGGTCTTTGGGGCAAAGGCAATTTAACAGTGCAGTACCATAGTCACTGGAGTCCAGACAGGGCTGAAGCAGGATGCCACGAGTATTTTAATGACAAGGATAGTCATGTGGTTTCCCTTAGATTCGTATTTATGATCTTACACTGGAGTGAATGGGGAAGTCTCAAAGCCAGCAGTCCATCCTCGGAGGGGCCCTGTCCTGGTATAGAACTGCTAGTCATCCGCAAGCGATTTTGAGTTTCCAGCAAATTGCATCACCTTTCTGCCTGCCTTCAAGGTGAAGGACCGGGTAAGAGTCTTCTGGACTCCCCTGAGCTACAAGCCACTTTGACAGGCAGAAGAGAAGTTGGGCACTTTGCAGAGAGGCCCCTGTGGACCACTGGTCCCCTGCCATCTTGCCTGGCCAAAGATTATCTTCTCCTGCTCTGCTTCCCTTCGGTCTTCTAACTTCTCACATCCTGGCTGGCATTGGCACAGCAGGACACGTCTTGCCCTCATGGCGTCAGTTCTGCCTTCCAACGCTTAGTCTTGTTCTGACTCTGTCGAGATGAGAGGCAGCGGAGACCAGAAAGGTGTTTTCTTAACCAGACCCTGAGCCTGACGAGCTCACCCCTGGGAGGACAGGTTTGACAACTCACTTTCTGTGCCCCCAGTTTAACAAATCACTCAGTCTGGACATCCTGACAAATGTCCAAAGGATATTTCCTTTGGCTACAACTCATTCCATCCTTTCTAGTCATCCCCCAGCCCTCCCATCATCTAAAGGAGGGCTGGCCAACCTCTTGTGAGTTATGGTCCTTCATTTCCCTTTTTCCCCCCATTATTTTTCACTTGGCTTCTCCCGATTACTCTTCCCTGTGCTCTCCTGGAGATCCTTAATTATCTTCTAGTGTGTGCAAACCTTTGGACTAGCAAGCGCTCTAGGCTGTTTTCTTCCTCCTGGGAAACCAGCAGGAAATTCACCCACACCTGCTGCCCCAGCTACATTTCATATAAGCATCAGAGAGGCTGAGAAAGAGCCTCCAATCTTCAGGGATCACTGGAATCCCCACTGAGTCTCTAGTTTGAGGAATACACATACACACACACACACACACAAGTCCCCACTGAGTCTCTAGTTTGAGGAATACACACACACACACACACACACACACACACACACACACACACACACACACACACACACACACACCCTGTGGATAAGTAATAATCTGTCTTGTTCCCATCTGAACATGCAGAATGTCAGCCTCTGACATAGACCCCCAGACCCCATGAGCATTTCTGGGTGTCCATTTATATGTACACATGCCAATCCAGTCTGTACCATGTAGCTTTTTCTGGGCACACTGCCATCCACTGCTGTTTCTGTCTCCTCCCCGGTACTATAGTCTCCCAGCTGACATTATCACCCACACTCTGAAACTGAGAAGTGGTTTGTGGCACAGTGGAGTGGGATAATCAGCATGGCCAGGAACCCCCAACTGAGTGTGACATTAATTGGAAAGAGCATTCATGAGACAGCTAGCAGATCCTCCTCTCTCCCTCTGGCTCAGCTGCAAGTACATGAGACCTAAGGGATCAGCATTACTTTCTACTCATAATCACACACACACACACACACACACACACACACACACACACACACACAATGACCGGGGCCCTATACATGGGTCAAGTTCATCATGAACATACAAATACACTTCCATCAGCTGGGAGACTATAGTACCTGAGGGGAGAGCGTAGGTTCTACTGTGTATGTTACTTTAAAATGATTCATTTCAAACCCTGAGCATAGGTCTAGACCCTGGAGATTCAAAAGTGAAAGAGATAGAGCAGTATATTTGAAAGGATGCAGATTCCTGGATTGTTTTCCATCGTCTCAGTTCCATGACTCCCCAAAGTGCAGCACAGGACATATAAATACGTGAAAGCCCAGAGCTGGGTATTGTGTTACACTGGCCAGCATGGTTGCTTTAGTGAGTTTCCCTAGGACAAAAGCCCATATCCTGTCATAAGACCCATAGAACTTATTAGAAGAAATTGATCCCACTGATATGCAGAATTAACACAATTGGGAAAAAAGCTAAAAGAAATAGATCTTGACAACATATTAATGGCTTTTTTATAGAAGAAAATGAATTCAGGAGCAAATCATGGAAATGACTGAAGAAACCTGAGGCAAAGTCTTCCTCCTCCTTCTAAATGTGCTTATTTAGTAGAATCTGTCCTCTCTTCAAGATGGCTAAGGGTGCAATGGAGAATCCTGGGAGATGGTGTCCCATTTTAATGGAAGGAGTAGCCTCAGAAGGCTCAGAGGCTATGAGCCGAGTCACTTCTTAAGGGAGGTGGTAAATTTCCATAGCCTTTTAGGTCATTTGGCTGATATTTCAATACCAAGTCTATGTCTTTAAAGGGTATTTATAGCTTTAATGGCATTAAGGTGACTAAGCTCCCTGGGACTCCTGAACTTTTATCTGTTAGTGAGAAGCATAAATCACCTTGACACCAGATTAGTCAATGGAGGTGAAATTAATGGCTCAGTTATCTCTCCAGCTGTGGAGCTCAGCCCCAGCAAGGCCAGATTATCCCAAGCAGAAGTGAGCACCTTTAGAGGGAAGTGTAGGGGGGAGAAGGAAAGACGTGATGAGTAGCATTTTCACTCTTCCTTGGTCTGGACTATGCCTAAGGCAAAATCTGGGTCACCCACTTGAGATTTTTCCATCTAAAAGTCTTGCAAACATGCCCTGGCCAAGTGGCTCAGTTGGATGGAGTGTCAACCCATTTATCACAAGTTTGCAAGTTTGATTCCCAGTCAGGGCACATACCTAGGTTGTGGATTCAATCCATGGAAGGGAGGCAACCAATCAATGTTTCTCTCTCCTTTCTTTCTTTCTTTCTTCCTTTCTCTCTCTCTCTCTCTCTCTCTCTCTCTCTCTCTCTCTCTCTCCCTCTCTTCCCCTTCCTTTATCTCTACAAAAGTCAATAAAACATATCATCAGGTGAGGATTAAAATAAATAAATAAATAACTGACTGACTGGCAAACATCTAATGTTATAAAATTAAAACACCTCACCATCTCAGAAACCCCCGATCCCCTTGCCACACCTTATATAATTCCATAGCATACACTGTTATCTGATTTATGTGAGTGTATATTGTCCATCTCCCCCCATTAAAATGTGAGTTTTATTCAGTGGGGATTTATATCCATGTTCTTCATTAATGTATCCCCAGTGTCTAGTTTAGTGCCTGGAACATGGTAGATTCTCAAGTATTTGTTGAATTAATGATGAAGAATGAATGAATGAAAGAATCATAGATGGAAAGGACTACAAAGCCACCTGATGACCAACCCCTTCTCCTTCACATACTGGCCCTGATAATGATAATGAATAAGAAGAGTTACATAGGCAATCGTTCAGGGATCCATCAGGGAATGCACCTGGGAAAATTGGATCTTCATGCTCAAAAGGGAAGGGGAGAGGGGAACTCGATTAGGTCCTGAGGACAGAAACTCAGCCCCAAGTCTTGGTCTTCCTCATGGGTCCTGCTAGAGAGAAGCAGGAAGATTTACAGTGTAGTATATAGGCCTGAGTTGGTGAGTCAGACATTGACTGACCATACCATATCCTACATATTACTGACCACTTTCCAGATGCCAAGCCCCTGATTAAGCACATGAGATAGAGAGTGAACAGGACAGAGCCAATGCCTGCACTCAGGGAGCTTAAAGTCTATTAGGGGAAACAGCCATCCAACAGTTTCTTACAATTTTGTAGGTGCTATCAGGGGGAAATGAAGGGTGCCATAGGAACACGTAAAAGGGTCACTTAAGCTACCTGCAGAATCAAGAAATAAGCCATTAGAGCAGCAGTTCTCGACTTGTGGGTCGCCTTTCATAGGGGTCGCCTAAGACCATCAGAAAACACATATATAATTACATATTGTTTTGTGATTAATCACTATGCTTTAATTATGTTCAACTTGTAACAATGAAATTGGGGGTCACCACAACATGAGGAACTGTATTACAGGGTCGCGGCACTAGGAAGATTCATTTACAGTCTACTAGTTGCACTAGAGGAAGCAACATGTCATCTCCTCCATAATTTCCACTGCACTAGAGGAAGCAACATGTCATCTCCTCCATGGCCCTTTAATGCTTAAAATGCAAAAGCAAGTCTGAAAATAAGAGTGAAAGGAACACGGAAGAGTCTGGACTAGGAGGCCATGGAACTGATTTTTGGACCCTCAGCTTACTCTGTGGCCCTGACAAAGTCTTTCCCCTTCTCAGAGTTTTAATTTCTCTACCTTGTCGGTACTTTCAAATTCTGATCTTTTTTAGCTACTCAGGGTTCAGAATAGACATCAGATTAGAATCAATCCTTTGATACAAGTCATTATAACAATAAATAATATTTAATGATGTTTAGAACGTTGATGCCTGCACTATCTCATTTGCTTCTCTAAAAAATATCTGTGAATTATGATTGCATCTATTTTATAATTAATGACTTGAGGTTCAAAAGCACAGGAGCAGAATGTGACAAAGCAGAATGTATATCCAGGCCTCCCAAATTTAGAATTCCATTAGGGGACTCAGCACAGATGCTGATAAGCCACTCTCTAAAGATGGCTGTGGACAGGTTCCAACCTCAGAGGGAACAGAGGGCATCAGAAGAGGAAAAGGCCACAGCTGGAGCCTGAGCCAAAACCATCTAATGGGAAGCTGCCCAAGATGGGCAGGGGAGCAGTACCTGTCACTAGGCCACTCGCCTTCAGTAAGAGACACCCCTGTCAGTAAAGGAAACATCTCCTCCTTCACTCAACATGATGGGGACTAGGAAAGAGGGTGGAGTCTGGGTCTGGGGGTTCTCAAATTTGTTCATTCAAAAAACATTCATTTACAGTCTACTAGGTGCATATCCAAAGACAGCCCTTCCCTCAACACATACACAGGATGGGTTAGCATCATGGATAAGGGCACAAGCTACCTCCATAGGAGTCCTGGCTCCACTATTTACCAATTTTGAGAATTTACGCAAGATTTTTAAACTCTCTATACCTCTATTTTCTCATTGGTAAAATGGGAATGGCTGGAGATGAGTGAATAATGCACAAAACTCACTTGGCACAGCCCCTAGCACATTTAAAGGGCTTCATCAATGTGAATGATTGTAATTGTGACATAAGATATGTCTTAAAGCCATAACCGGTTTGGCTCAGTGGATAGAGCATCAGCCTGCACACTGAAGGGTCCCAGGTTCGATTCTGGTCAAGGGCATGTACCTTGGTTGCGGGCACATCCCCAGTAGGGGGCGTGCAGGAGGCAGTTGATCGATGTTTCTCTCTCATCGATGTTTCTAACTCTCTATCCCTCTCCCTTCCTCTCTGTAAAAAATCAAAATATATACATATTTTTAAAAAGTATTTCGTCTTAATAGCATCAGAATGTGTAAAACAATCCAGAAAACCCATACTGGAGTTCAAGGTATAGCTCTGGCAGCAGTGGGAAATGAGGCTGCAAAGGTGACGGTTGCTCAGTTCATAAAAGACCTTTAAACCTGCTAAGGAGTTTGGACTTCATCCCAGAGATACTTTAAGCAAGAAAATAACATGATCCAATCTACAATTCATAAATATATTATTGTTTTCTGCCGCAGGCTAGGTTTCCCCGGAAGTGGCTCTAACTTGGGGATTAGCTTGCAGATATTTCTGAAGGAGTGTCCCTGGGATCGACACTTATGAAAAAGTGAGGGTGGAAGCCAGATTGGGTAGAAGGAGTCAAGAGGCAGTGTCACCCCTACAGCGTGATCAGGAGCCACAATGCCCTTCAGAGTTGCCCCAAGGTGAGGTGAGAAAGCCAGGCATTCACTGGATGGGACCCCTGAGTAAGGGCCTGACCTTGGAGGAGAGGATCTTGGGTGCCTTCTGCAGGTGAGGTACCGGCGTGCTGACAGCTGAAGGATGTTGAAGACAGCACTGCTGACAGCAAGGGCAATTGAAAGAGGATCTGACCGATGCATCTTCACACCTGTCACACCTTTCTCCCTTTTCAAGAAAAAGAATAGCAATCTCCTCCAGGAAACTGAGCTGAAGGACTCAGATGTCCTACCAGGAGTGGAGAGCAAGGAAAGCAGCTTGCTCATAAGAGCGCACATGCACACATTCATGCCAGTGTCTAAAAATAGAGAATTCCTGGGAGAGAACCTCATTCTTTTATTCCGACTGGGTCTACCTGGCAGCTTCTCCTCTCTCTCCAGAGGCCCTCAGAGCCTTTTCAGCAGAAACAATTTTATTTATGATACTGAACAATCCCTGAAAAGAAAAAGAGCCCAGCCAGGGGGGAAAAAATGAGCAGCTCAGCTAGGGATCTTCAAGGCTCCTCAATATACTTCTTCCTCTTTTTCTGGGCAGAAATTTCCATTTATAACATTCTTACAGCTCAATTTGTCTCGTGTTAGTTTTTCATTATTCTCATTTTTTAAGCACACACATCCTCGCAACAAATCATCATTTTCTCTGATTCATGTGTTCAATTAGTCTAGATATTAACTTGAGCTGCCTGACCCATGGCAGTGAATAAGTGAGCACCGTCAATGCTGAAGTTACCTAAACTTTCCAGTATTAAATTAGCCTTTCACAGGTGTCAAATGGCTGGCATGGGGGATGACTTCTTAATGTTTCTGTTTGTGTGATATAGAAGCCTGAGCGTCGCTAGTTCCTTTAAGGCTGTAAACTCGCTGGAATGAGCTAAATCACAAGTGATGGTTTAGGAGACGAAGATGCCGGCATCAACATTAGATCCAAAATGCCAACGACAAGAGCGAAACAAAACTAAGGGCCTGAGGAACCTGGAGTGGATGTTTAAGAGGTAGAAGGCATTGAGGACAATATACCCACTCCCTCATTTTTTTAAGAGAAAAAAAAATAAAGTTAAGGAAGGTCCAGTGGATTGCCCTGGTGGCTCAGTCCGGTAGGGGCTGAGCTGAGACACAAATTTCTTGGCTCCCAGCACCGGGACCTTTCTCTACTCCACCTACAGGAGAGGAGTAATGGAGAATCAGGACATTTGCTGGACTTGAAAAATTTCAAGGCACATCTAGACAGGAAGTTATCAGAAATATATGATAACTGGTTTTGCCTTTTCATTTTATGACTCACCAGTGAAATGCTGGGTTGTTTTGAAGCCACAATGGAAGCCCCATGAAGGTTCATGTGGGGGTGGGAGAAGTCAATTACCACCCCTCCCCATCAGAGAGGCCTCGAGAAGGAAGCTGCTCCCTCTGGGACTTGGGGTAGTGCATTCTTAGAGCCTCTGAAACTGGAATTAATTCTACTTCCTCCATCACTTGACCCAGTTCACTTCCTTTCACTTTTCACAGCTTGCTGTCTTTTGTTCTTTTGTTTGTTTCCTTATTTACTGTCTATTTTCTCACTCCTGGATTAAGAGGTCCAAGAGGGCAGGAAAGTTGTTTCACTCCTCCCTCCACCCTCAGTGCATAGTGAGAACATAAAAAAATCCTTATTGAATGCATGAATAAATCAACAGGTGAATGAATGAAATGAACAAATGATGACCACTAGCTACTTAATACTACGTTTCCTTTTGTAATCATCAAGTACCTTTCTCTATCCCTTCCTATCAATCCCCATTTCCCTATCCCCCCCATTACCGTGTTCCATCTTTCATTTATTAAACAGAGAAATTGAGGTACAGAATGTCCATGTGTCCATGCCTTATTGCACAGCTAATTAAAGACGGAACTAGAATAGAACCCTAAAACTTCTGGACTTCCATCTCTTTCCACTGGACCATATTGCCTTACAAGCTACTTGAGTCCTCATCTCTCGTATACATACATGTGTTTAGGCAGTGTTTCTATGTATAAATATATTCATTTCACAAAATAGACAGATGAGCATTTATAAAAACGTGTTTTCTCAGTGGGCCACGAAGTCCAATAAGTTGCTCTAGGAACAACAACAAAAAAACTATTAATAACGTTAATAAACGCTACCTACTTTATGCCCCTGGTGGACATTCACAAAGTACTTTAGAACCCTAAGAACAGTGTCATAAAACTAATTTACTATTGTTAGATACAATATCACCAAATTTACTTGACTATGGCAACCCTGTTTTGGAACCTAACACCCATTCACATCTCTTATAATGAATGTTCCAAAGCATGGTTTGGAAAAGGCTAAGGTTGAGCAGGTAAAAACAACATGGAATTGCTGGTAGAGGTGTGACTCTCACATAAACGTTGGGGTTTCACTAAGCAGGAGCTTCAACCTTGTGAACAAACCTACATGTCCTTTGTAGACAAGCTCAGCTCCAACCTGTGTATTTAGAAATGGGACAGAGCCAGGGAAGAAACTACCTGTGCAGTGAGAAGGCAACAAAGAGCAAACTGCCACTGAGTCCTGGTTTCACCATATTCATACCTGGCTGAGTTAGACACTTGCCTGCAAGTCTGAACACTCTTCTCTTTTCTCTTCCATGGCCCATTAAGCCTTTAATTATCACTCTAATTAAAACAAATCATGAAAATCCTATAACCAAATGACCGGCATCTTGAAGTTTGGACAACTTGTAAGATCTTGCATCTTATAACAAGCAGAAGTTTTGAAAGAACTTTTATCAAACTCAGCTTTAAGATTCTAATTCCTCTACTAGAGAACTGCAACACAACTAGTTCTTCTGACTTGTAACATATGCATATATTTTTGTAGCACCTTAATCTCTACTCCTCCACCTACTAGCTGTATATCTGACATCAGGCAAGTTAATTAACCACTCTGTGCCTCCTTTTCCTCATCTGTAACACAAGTTGTGCAGGGACTAAATTAGCTATGACATGTGAAAACTTTATAATGGTGTCAGACACATATTTTTGTCTCTCAATAAAATAGCTATTATTTTTATAGTCAGCATTAGCATCAGCATCAGCATCATCATTATGCTGAATCTCCCTGGATGATTAGTTTTTTGATTGATCATTTCAGCATTCTGTTAGTCATCTGAGTGGAAATGGAGTTATTCCCATATTAAAGGCTATCTTAAAGGCTACATCCCCAGAAACTGAAGGAAAATGAAAGAAATGTGGAACCCACTCATACATAATTATTTTTTAACCAGCATTCAGGACACTAATTAGTAAGAAAATGGTGTAAAAAAAAACAAACACAAACAAACACGCTCTGATAGAACTATAGAAATGTGATAATTCTAATTAGTAAGTTAATTTACTTACTGTTCTTTTAGATTGTCAGCTTTAGCCAATAAGTAAACTAATTTTCTGATTATTGGCATAGAGCATTTAAAAGAACAATCATTATGGCAACAAGATGATTATGATAATAAATTTTATTTAAACTAATCAGGCATCATCTGTCAGCAACCCTTCAAAAACTGCAGGGACCAATAAAATCTAAGAGTGTATTATGTACCATCTGATAATAGTTATACCTACCCAGAGGACTCCTGGGGGTGCTAATCCGCTAAGGACACACTCATACATGCATTCTGCATCTATACTGATCACCTCCCTCTGAACCAGCACCAAGTAGACATGACCTGACAGACACCACACTACCCTCCTGAAGCATGAAGTCTAGTGGGGAAATAAAGAAAAAGACATTTCAACAGGTGCAGTGAGTCCCATAGGGTCATAGCAGTCATACTGAAGGCCATTCAGTTAATAAGAACAATTGTTTTGTCTCCAAGGATTGTGGAAAGCAAATTCAAAACACTTCTGAGAGAGGCAGAATTATGTTTGCATGTCCTTAGACTGGTATATTACTCTTAACTTCTTCCTCCCAACTAATGCTCACTGGGGTAGCATAGAGGATACTGATGCCCATGTTCCATAGTCTCCTTCAATGAAGACTCCAGAGGGTATGCTGATCCCCATAAATAAGTATCCTAAGGTAGCATGGAAATATTAAATTCTGATGTGGGTCTTATTCATTTAATATGGTGCTTCAATGATGAACGCTGCATAGGCTGTTCTCACTCAAGGAAAAGCCGTAACAATTCTCAAATTTTAAGACCTGAAAACATAGTGGAATAAGGCTATATGGTGACCTTATTTTCCAAACCAAAAATCAGGACACAAAGATTAACTAAGGATTCATCCCACTTCTGGGAATTAGGCTGTCTGAGAGATGTAGTTTAAAGGACAAAATATTGGCATTTCTGGGACATTGATAGTATATGGAATCAACAGAAGAGAATAGTCGACATCAAGACTGCCCTGGAAAGCTTCACGATTATCAACCTAAAAAAAATTGCATAAAATCCACAGCCTTGAGACATTTGGAAACTAAAAACAGAGGAAGGGTAGGTAAATGGAGCAATTTCTAACAGTTCAAAGAGGGAACAAATTAATCTTAAATACCCTTAGGTTCACAGAGAAAAAAACAAACAAATTCTTTTCATTTTATAATACCACTAAACCAAATTAATTGCTTTCTTTTATTCCTCTAGTTAAAAAAAAAAAAAGTCAATATATTTTAAGGTCTAGGAACCAATATACCCCCTTGACCAACTATTTACATGGAATGTGAATCCACATATATGTTTTCTGCTAGGCTCTTTTGGTTACAAGTGACAGAGACCCACTGAGGTTATCTTAAAAATGCAGGGTGTTTGTTTTGTTGGAAAATGAATATATATATTGACTAGAGGCCCAGTGCACAGATTCAGGCACTGGTGGGGGGCGTGACCTGTGGGGATTGGCCTGTTGTGGGAGTGCCACTCATCCCAGTCAGCTGAGTGGCTGTGGACCCGCCCTCTGAGTGGTTGCTGAATGAGGAAATTAGTCTGAGCTGATATTTAAGGTCAATGTCTTGGGTAAAGGCTTGTTCTGTGTCCTAGAGGAACCTGGAAGGAAACTTTGCACCCCAAAGCCACTCAGTGAATGTCCTTGATGTGTGATGCCAGGTCAATGACACCATCAGGGATGTTCAGGATAGCCGTGCTCCAGGATGCTCAGCCTTCAGACAGCCTCCCCAGGGGGTCCACAGTCATGTCCCCTCTTCCATCTGCCTATGCCAGCTCCCCACCCTCTTTCTAGAACACACCTTAGAGGGCCTGCAGGCCAGGCCAGAGTCTGGATTGTCTCAGGTATTTGGTAGGTGCAGAGATTCGGACTCACCCTGGGCCTGCTAGCCATCAGCTGAGTAGTGCTTTCACTGTGGGAATGCACTGACTACCAGGGAACAGCTCTTATGTTGAGCATCTGCCCCCTGGTGGTCAGTGCATGTCATAGCGACTGGTCAACTTGTTGCTCTGGTCGTTCCACCATTCGGTCACTGGGCTTTTATATAGATAGATTATTAGGCCTCTCCTGCCACAGCCTCAATCCTGACAGAAACCAACTTGAACTAGCAGGTTTTTCCAAGTTTAAAGCTTAAATTCTAAGGAGAGTATTTGACGGCCCCTCTTGTATTTCACACCAACTCATGCTATGCATGGGTGGCTGGCCCAGCTGTGGGCTTTGTCCACCCCTGAGCTTAGTTTCACTAAGAAGGGACTATGGGCAGCCCAGCAATGTAAAAGTCTCCTGAACTGCTCTTCAGAGAAGATTATGAATGCCTAACCTTTGAGGGAAACTTTGCAACTCTTATTCCATCTCAAGTCCACCCAGCTGTTCCAGAGGTACTCACAGGTGTCCACAGACAACAGCACCCATTCAGAAGAAGGTAACAGCTGGTTATACTTCCCTCTACCCTCAAGAGGTAGTGGTGATGCTGAGTTGACATCAGACAACCAAACACAATATTTATAGCCACACGTACAATGAGCACACTGTTCGAGTGCCGGGAGCCGGTCCATCCTTGCTGCTTGACACAGTTGCTGCAGGGAAGAAACATCTGCACAGCATATGTTTCAAGGGACCTGGCGGATATGACATACTGTTCTTAATGTTTGCTCACCTTCTTGGCGCTATGTGTTTTAACCAAGGTCACCTCTCCGAGAAAGGCTGTTTCCCCAGGTAGGGATTTTTCCCTGAAGTTAGGGAGGGAATAAAACCCCTTAACTAAGTGCCAGGCGGGTAGTTAATCACTTTAACTACGAACAATCCTGGAGAATCTGGCTGGAGAACCTAGCAAGAGAACATGGACACAGAACCTGGCTGGAGATCCTAACCAGAACTTCGCTGGAGACCCTGACCAGAACTTGGCTAGAGATCTTGGCTAGGCTGCTGATCAACTGAACGCTGTCTCTGTGTCATTCCTTCTTCGCCGACTCCGTCCACACCTTTGGGGACCCTTGGACCTGCTGGGGTTGGACCCCAGCATTCGAGGCTCCCATCCATCCAGGGCAAGGAGAGGCAGTCTCATAGCTTCTCAAACATTAACATGCCTACAACTTCTTTCTCAGAGCCATCATGTGTTTAAATTTTTAAAATTACTTAAATAGGCATTTGTCAGTTTAGTCCTCTTACGTAATAAATAAGCCCACGTGTTTTTCTCAGTATATGATACTTTGGCAATAGCTCAGGTACAGAAAATATTTTTATTTCTATATAGTGTAGCATCAACACTACAAAGCAAAGCTACTAGTTATTACCATGAGCCCTGAATATCCAATTTAGATTCATCTTACCTTTACAAAAATGCAAGGAGGAAAAAGTTATCCTTTTGATCTATGACATTGTTACCATTATCTTAAATAAATATTTTGGCATTTCTGATAGTCCCCTCAACTGGACTCTCCCTTGCAGGAGAATTTTCTGCTTTGGATGTTCTCTGTGTTGAGGACTTCTGTCTAATGATTATTAAGTGGTTACTATGTGGTATGTACTCACTGCCTTAGGCACTTTGTACACATTTTCTAATTTGAAGTTCTCTGCCACCTTAAGGAACAGGTGTTACTGTACTCATTTTTTCAGACAAAGACACTAGGCTCAGAGAGTTGAAGCCATTCGTTTTTTATATCATTCATCTATTTCAAATCCTCCTTTAGAACAATAAGAAAACATTATAAGTGATGAGAAGGCAGAAGTGATTCTTCTCATTTCAAGTCCAATTTAATATTTAATCTATGAATTATTAATTTTCTGATTACTATGCATAATATCCAGAAGCATACCTAAAGTGTTGACTTTTAATCAGTATTTCAAGAAAAAATATGCACACAGGCAATTCTGTGATAAATAATGCACATTGATCCTAAGTACTCATTCTGAACACCAGTTAGATATATTGATCTGATTTTGAAAGAGAATCTGCTGTTGATGGAGCAAAGCCACTCACTACTTGCAAGAACAATAAAAACAGATGCAAACTAATGAGTCTCCAGGCATCCCAAGGACCAATAGAAAAGATTGAAGAGTGAATGGCAGAGTAAGAATCAGATGACATCTGCTTAGATTGCCGAGTTGGTGACTTGAGGATGAGCCACTCAAAAGGTGCCTGAAATGTAAGAAATAGACTCCCGATAATCCGATAATCTTGAGAGTGATTGGATCCCCACCAGCCAATCACATTTGTTTTCTTTCTGGAGTCCTGCCTTGTATTCTGGCATAGTCTCTCTATTTTCAAAATTTACATGGTTCTCCAAGACTTCTTCCAAAACTGGAGACTCTGACTCGCACTTGCTTGTCCTCTCCAATATCCTGGAGTCTGCGTGAAGCCCATCCCTTTGCCAGGGGCAGGAACCACCTTTTGGATGCAAGTGCCTTCTTAGACTTCTGGGTGAATTCACCATCTCTGGAATCCACCCTCCTGTGAATGCCTTAGTAAAATTCCTTGGATCCCTGCTTCCTCTTCCTGTTGATGTTCAGTTTTCATTGTGCTCCCTCTCGACATGGCCCTTTGCCCCCATCCAGAACTCTGTTCGCACCTGAAACTGGCCCAGGTCCTCAAGCCCAGATCTGCCTGAGAATCAGCTCTAGGAACACACTTCCTGTCTCCTTTGGTCAGCCAGGACCCCATATCCCTCAATGGAACTCCTAGAGCTTTTCTGTCTGAATGAAGCCGATGATGCATCTTGTCATCTATTTGATGCAATCTGTGTCACGCTCAGTTTCGAGGTGAACATTTAACTTTTTGAACTGCCATACAGTTCTCCTGTGAGCCTTTCCACTGTAAATGGGCATGTGTCTTTCCTACTGACTGAAACAGCCATCTGTGCCCTGATCTAATAGACCACATTAGTCACAGTGTACAGATCTGAATGGACTTGTTGAGCTCTCCAGGGGTGTGAAAGCACCTCTCCCGCTGTGAGCCACGGGGAGAACTGCAGTTCGCTGGGTCCTCTACACCGGAATTCACTGCATTCTTTTCTCTTCACAAACGTTGTAAATGCGTCTCTCAAACCTGATCCCAGTTAGCTCCAGTTACCCTTTTCAAAACAAATATTTCTATATATCCTCTCAAAAAGGAGAATGCTTCTGTGTCTGTGTGTACATTTTACCGAAAATGTAAAGGAGGCAACATGCCAATTTAAAGCAAAATCGAAAGGGAAAAAAAGCCCTAAGTGTTTGAGAAATATTGCACAGACCCCTCTTTTTGATTCGGGTGACTTCATCTAGAATTGCAGGCACAGAGTTGCTTCCTCGACCAGAAGGTGTCATACGTCAGCCTAACAGGGAGAGCTCACTCATCACTCACTAGGTGAGGCCATCTGCATCTAGCTTTTCACACTACCCTTAAGGTTTTACCGTTTAGTTCGTGCTTTTCATGTCCTCACTCGTTTACGTCTTAGCCAACCCAGTGAGACTCTACACTGTTAGGGGTCCACAGAAGAATTTGAGGTCTTTTGAGGTCTGGACCCCCATGAAATTACCACTGTTAATAAGACTGTTAGTGTAAACCTCACACCCTCTTTTAACTTCGTGGCAGCTATAGGCATTCAATTAAAAAAACCCTGGATGATATAACGTGATTATGATTCAGAAGCTTGAGTTTGGGCACAGGTGCCATGTTGGAAGTATCAGAGTGTGACCTGCTTTTAGCCACAGGAGAATGCATTATTGGGTCACTTGCACATGAACAGAATCTGCCCTAAAAGCCTGGCAGGTCTTCATAAAAGCCATGAGTACAATCAAGATAGTGTCATTAAAAGGAGAACCCACAGCCCTCACTCTAAAGCAGGGTTGAGGAACAGGCAGCCTGTGGGCCATATAAGGCCCAAGAAATCATTTGGTCTGGCCCTACCAAAGCATTGGGGGTGACTTAATTAAATGTTTGACCAAATATAGCTGGCTAATTTTTAAGTTGATAATTTTGTATGGCCCACAAATGATGTTGTAAATATCCAAGTGGCCCTGGGCAGAAAAAAGGTTCCCACCCCTGCTGTAAAACATGCACTGTAGGCAATGTCATCGCTGTCACACCTGCTGCAACCAGCTGGAAAAACTGAGGGTGTCCCCTGACCAGGCAAAATCAACCCGACGCCTTGAACATCTGCAAGCTACCAAGACATGGCCATTTCTTCAGGTAGGTTTTTCCGGTGGAGCTACATCTACTCCCAATGCTAACAGGAGCTGCCAAGCCTGACTCTCCTAAAGACAGCAGTGTAAAAGGGAAGTAAGAGCCTTAACGAGTCACATCCAGCCACAAGACAATAGAACTGCCATCTTATGCATCATTCTGGTGGGCATTTCTGCCTAAGGAGCCCTAAGGTTGTATTAGCACTACAAAATCTGACACAAACTCAAGGATTCCCTGTGCGGGGTACACAATGGAGCTTTACTGGTTAACTGGAATGTATAATTCCATAATAAAGACTGGACTTTAGAATGAGGGTTCTTCAGTGGGAACCCAGCCATGCTGATACTAAAGCAAGGTGGCCCTCTTTGACACAGAATGTGGCTTCAGTGGAACACATGGAATAGTAGGGGAGGAAAGCAGACCATTTATCACCAACCTGGACATCCAAATCGATCCTGGAGACTAAAATGGTGATCTTTGTGAAAATCAGATCACTTTAAATCCAGGGTCCTATTGAGTCAACTTCTGGATAAATATTAAGTGAGCATTCCAGATGGCATAACAATCAGTGGAAATGTTGATTAAAAAAAATAACTTGACCCCAAAAGTTGCACATCAGATATGTCTGGAAACTGACTACGCAATGGAGATTTGCATGCAGGAAGTTTATTGAAGCATATTGATGGGACCGGCACCTGGGAAAGGGTGAGGAAAGCAGTACCTGGAAGTGGGAGAGGTTGTACTGTAATGCAGTCATAACAAAGGCTTCGGCTGACCCCACAGGAAGCTAAGGAGCTGGGATAGTTCCTTAAAGTTGTCTCATGTTGAGCCCAGGTAGCCAAAACGTTAAAAATCATACCGAATGGGCCAGGCCGGCATGGCTCAGTGGTTGGAGTGTCAGCCTGAAGATTGAAGGGTCCTAGGTTTAATCCTGCCCAAGGACACATACCTCAGTTGCAGGCTCAGTCCCTGGCCCCCACTGGGGTACATACAGGAGGCAACCAATCAAAATGCCTCTCTCTCATTGATGTTTCTCTCTGTGTGTCTCTCTCCCTCCTTTCCACTCTCTCTAAAAACTCAATGGGGAAAAAAATCCTCTAGTGAGGGCTAACCAAAACAAAAAGCATACTGAACAGGTCATTGGGTATGGAGAAGATGGCAATTCCATACCTCTAGAGGCAACCCTCAGAGAGAAAGTCAGTGTAACCTGTCAATGGCTCCCACATCGACAGCTGGGGAAACAGATAACACCATCCTGAAAGGTGAGGGGAGACCTGGGTGGCCCACCATGGCATCCACTGCAACAAACCACAACACAGGCCAGGTTTTGTTTCTGAATTAAGGGAAGGGCCCAATTATGTTTAAGCCACCTAATTCAATCTCTGAACATTAAAGCTGTTATGAGATCCTAACATGAATCATTTACCTTACAACTGGACGATAAATTTCTGTGTAATTGTGACTAATTTTTTTTTCTGAAGGACAATGTCTCAAAACCGTCCTCTAAAGAAGATGGAAGCAGACTCATGACATAGTGAAGTTAACTAAGTGTGAAATCACTGGTACTACAGAGTTTAACCAATTCTCCACACGTTCAAAATCCCCTAGCAAGGCGTACTCCTGAACATGGAAAACGGCATCCTGAAATCAAAGCCCCCATTCTGTCCTGCTGGAAAATAAATGACCAGAACAATGAACCACTCCTATTTGCCAAGCACTTTTTATGTGCCTGGTACAGTTATGAGTACTTTACATGCATTATCACCCTCATCCTCAC
>NW_006285313.1:180013-188383 GCF_000327345.1 Myotis davidii
TCCTCTACCAAAGGTTCTTCCTAAGGCTGGAGATATCACTGTGTCTCAATAGCTACACCCTTCCCCTAGCCGGTTTGGCTCAGTGGATAGAGCATTAGCCTGCAGACTGAAGGGTCACAGGTTTGATTCCAGCCAAGGACACATACCTGGGTTGTGGGCTAGATTCCCAGTAGGGAGTGTGGAGGAGATAGCCAATCAATGATCCTCTCCCATCATTGATGTTTCTAACTCTCTTTCTTCCTTCCTTTCTGAAATCAATAAAGAAATTATATATATATAAAAAGAGAGAGAGAGAGAGAGAGAGAGAGAGAGAAGAGAGAATAACCACACCCTTCTTTCCCCCTTTGGACCACTGTTGCTGTCTTCAAGTCACTTCTCCAATCCTTATTAATTTTCAATAACCCTGCCCATAGCTTGTAAATAGGCCTTTCTTAAACTTGTCATTTCAAAGTTGCACGTGTCTTCTGCTGTGCCCCAGTTCAATTCAGGAATGTGCCTGGGTGTCCTATGCTGTGACACGCTGTCCATCAGGAAGGGCATGATTCTCAGACAGCGTCTGATGACTTACCGGACATGGATAAGGGCCCATATTATGTCTCCTCCTTCCTTCTAAGAATGCTCTGGTTTCTTCTCTTTTCTAAGCATCAGCCTAGACAAGGTTTCTCAACCTCAGCACTACTGACATTTTGGATTAGAAAATCTTTCACTGTGGGCAAGGTCAGGTGTGTCCTGTGCATTGCAGCATCCCTGGTTCTCTACCTACTAGATGCCAATAGCAATCTCCCCAATCATGACATGGAAAATGTTTTCACAAATTAGCAAATGTGCCGGGGTGGGGCAAGAGAATTAATCCCCCCTCTCGCCCCGACTGAGCACATTTGCTAATTTCAATTTGCACATTTGCACATTTCAATCCCTGTTGAAAACTAGGACCTAGAATTAATGGGAAAAGAACTGCAGGGGAAAATACTGGGTGTCAAAAAAATTTTAAAAAGAGGGAGGGAAGGAAGGGAAAAAAATAAACCAATATATATTTCAAAAATATTATTTGGCTGCATTTCTGCCACTGCTGATTCATATCCGTCACTAAAGGTCCTTACTTTCACTTAGTTGTGAGTCCCTTCCAAGAAGCAAGAGCTCTGTTATGGAGAAACTGTTTCTCTTTCAATTTCCGCCTTCCTCACAATCACACCCTTCCCAGGCAAGTCACTCCCACTTTCTAAACCACACTGTCCTGCCTGCAAGTCAAGAGGATTGCACAAGATCCTGCCTGAGCTTTCTCCCGGCTCTACTAATCTGTAATTCCAAAGCAACATTTCCTGTTCAGAAATGGTAACCCAGGCAATTAGTTCTCCCTTTATATCTGTGTGAGCTAAAGAAACCAAACCCTCGGGGGAGAAGAGGTTCCAAATAGTATAAGGTGACAGGAGAAGAGTTGACTTTGGGTGGTGGACATGGTAAAATATACAGATCTCGCAACAGAGAAACACACACCTGCAACCTATGTTCATGTTGACCAATCAATTTAATAACTAAATATTTTTTTAAGAAAAACCAAACACATACAATCAAAACCACTCTCTTCCTTAGACAAACATTATCATCTCACTTTATTTCCACACTTTCTCCATGACTTTTTTATTCGGGGGGTGGCGCAAGGGGTTTTTTGCAAAGATTCTAAGACCTATATCTATAACAAATACATCTTTGTATTCCTGGGGGGAAAAATGAAGGCCTGACTTCAGTTGAAGGATAAAGCAATACCAAGAAGCCTGAAAGGTTTATGCCTGATGATGACTAGCTGGACCACGTTCAAGAGCCTGTGGTAAAAATCCTCCATTAGCACCAGCACATTGCTGCTGGAATCAGTAAGGAAGGTGTTGCAAGTATCTGGGAGCTGAGACTCCAACATCTGTCAACTGCAATCACGCAGATTTTTTTTAGCTCCAAAGTAGTTTGGAATGCTATCTTCCACTTCTCATTCACCTGATATGCAAAAAAAAAAAAAGCAGCAGCAGCAGCAAAAGGGTAGTTTACAAAATACATGCAGTAATAACATTCATGTTAAAATGAGAGTGACATGAATGAGTTTATAATACTTTGAAACCATATAACCCTGAGAGAGCTAAAAGGTCCATTAGAGCTAAAGAGACCGGTAGACATGGTGTTTCAATGAGAGGGAATGAAGCGATGAACACATGAATCACTAAACACAATGCAATCCAAATACAGTTTTCAAACGGCAAATAAAATGTTGGCATAAAGCACTGAGTCCGTCTGGATGAAAAACAGAGGAGGCTAAGGTGCCGAATTTCACTCTTTAAGGGACTACAGCTGAACCGGCTCTTGAGAGCAAGGATGAAATAGAGGAAAGTTTCCCCTGAGTGTCATCCAGACAGCTGTCACTCTGCAAACTGACCAATAGACCCCCTAATAATCACTCTCAGATGCAATTTTCAGGCACATCACTTGCAACAGAACCCCCACTTCTGCTGTATCCTAGATTAGAAATGTTGGCTAGGTTCTCAGTTCTGTGGTTATTTTAAAACCAGAGGCCCAGTGCATGAATTTGTGCACAGGTAGGGTCCCTCAGGTGACCTGTGGGGATTGGGCCCCAGCTCATGCCCCCAGCCTCATAGCTCCGCAGCCCTGCCTGGCACCCCACCTTGGCCTGTTGCTGCCCCCTCACCTGCTTCACCATCCCACCACAGTCTGCTCTCATCAGGGCCGACAGTGCCTCCACTGCCATCTGCTCCAGCGCCACGTTGCCTACGCCCGCCATGTTCTGCCCTGTCCCCTGGTGGTCAGCACACATCATAGCGAGTGGCCGAACTCCCAGTCAAACAACCGCCCAAGGGGACAATTTGCATATTAGGCTTTTTTTATATAGGATAAATTTTAAACTTTTAAGGAACTATTTGGGACATTGAAATACACTTAGATCACAGGTTTTTCCGTATTTGTGACATGGAGACAAGGATTTGCCAAAGCATTTTCTAAGTTCAGTCAAGTAGCTAAAAGGAAAAAGAAAACACAAAAAAAACAACCTCAACCCCATTAAATTCGAGTTTAAAAGTCACAAACTGGTAGCTCCATGATTCGGAGAACAGATGCAACCAAGTTAGGCTGTTAAAGCGAATGTTTTGGGAAAGTTGAAATTGAGTGCCTTTACGAGGGACATGTACTGTCCTCCTCCCCACTGCCTCACTGTTCCCTGATGCTTTTACACTGACCCACACCAGTCATTCTTTGTTTTTTGACCAGTGCCTGAAGCATCCATGTTTGAGAACCTATGCTGGTCAGGTGGCTTAGCTGCACAACATAAGACCTGTTGTGATGAGTTTCATCAGGGAAAAAGGGCCCTGGTAGGCTACTCGGTAGCTTAGACTGGTTGAGAGGGTGAGAACACCAGATGAAGGCATTACTCAAGCAGGAGCAACACCAACCACAGAAAGGACTTCTCGGCTGAAAACACCACTGGACCCACTTAGCAGCAAGAGCGCTCAGAACTGTACACAGAGGCTCCATCATGCTTCCCCCCAGAAGTGATGGCTCCCCATGGCTCTGTGTAGAGGCCTGACCCCTCCTGCCACCACCACCTCTCTATGCTCACTCGCAGCTCCAACCCTGCGTGGCAGAACCAGGATCCCATTCCTTCACTCCAGCTGTGATATTTTACTCAACAATGTGGAGGAAAGCAAGTAAAGTATACCTACCTCTTACATGATAGAATTATTAAAGGAAATGCTTTCAATCTCCTGTGACTGGGTTTCACTATGCT
Organism: Myotis davidii; assembly: GCF_000327345.1. Lineage (NCBI taxonomy): Eukaryota > Metazoa > Chordata > Mammalia > Chiroptera > Vespertilionidae > Myotis > Myotis davidii. The sequence goes on from NW_006285313.1 coordinate 183,795, forward strand.
ACTGGGGGAAAAAATGAAATAAATATTCCTTGTTTAATTTAATAAAAGCTTTTCTCAAATGTTTAAAAGGCACCATTTTACCACCTACTTCCAAAAACATCATAGTTCAAAATTTAAGGGCATCAAGCTGGCCATAGTGGCTCAGTTGGTTGAGCATTGTCCTGTGCACCAAAAGGTTGCCATTTTTATTCCTTGTCAGGCACATACCTGGGCTGCAGGTTCAATTGCTGGTTGGTGCACATACTGAAGGCAACCAATTGATGTTTCTCTCTCACATTAATGTTTCTCTCTCCCTCTCTCTCTCCCTTTTTCTGTCTAAACATGTCTTCGGGTAAGGATTTGTTTTAAAAAGTATACTTAAAAAAAAATAATAATAGCCCTAGCCAGTTTGGCTCAGTGGATAGAGTGTCAGCCTGAAAACTGAAAGGTCCCAGGTTCAGTTCCGGTCAAGGGCATATGCCCGGGGTTGTGGGCTCAATCCCCAGTGGGGGACCTGCAAGAGGCAGCCGATCAATGATTCTCTCTCATCATGGATGTTTCTATCTCTCCCTCTTCCTTCCTCTCCGAAATCAATAAAAAAAATAATAAAATAAAGTTACTGAAATAAACAAAAACATGATTAAAATAAAATTAATTAAGTAAGTGCCAAGTAATAACATGGGGACCCAAAAATAAATATAGTGGCAAACTTAAGCTAAGTAACTACTATAATTCATCACAAAATAGCTGTTTTCTACCAAGCAAAGCAAAATGGTAAAGTAATTTGTTACATATTTCTCACTGCTTATTAAAAGGTCATGCACTCAGTCCTTCAGGGGAACACTCCAATTTCATCGCTTTGAACTGGGAAGAATGTATCATAATGAAAGAACACTGGACCAAAACAAACAACAAGATGATGGTGTCATTAATAATGATTTTGCAAAATCTCATATAGGTAGTTGTATTTATGACCATTTCTTATTTCAAAGTTTAGGGGATCGTTTTAAATTATAGTTCTGTCAGGGGAATTTCTACAGGGAGTCAGAGTAATAGGTACAAGAGGTAGTTAACTCCTGGTGTGCTTTGATATCACAATAAAACCTAGAGGATCTGGTAAAAGAAATGGGTCAAGTGCCTCTAAACGCAGAGTACCAATTTTCCCAGCAGGATTTTTGTCAGGCAATGTGTAACAGTCAAGTTCACCTGACAATCCTTCCATGCAAGTGCCTGTGCTGCTGACTGAATGGAGATGCATGAGTTCCCAAATGGAAACAGCATCGCTAGTATTGCACCAGGGATATTAAAAACCTTACATTTCTGTCTTACTCAGATACTGGCAGCCCACTGCAGGAAGAGAAAGGGAAAGTATGTTTGTTTTGGTTTGGTCTGGATTTTTTTTCCCCCCCAAGCACTAGTTTTGAATGAGTTCAAATACTCAGACAATGGTTTGATAAAACTAACAGAGTTCTTTAAACAGCATGTAAATTATAGGCTAAAGAAGCAAACCTGGGTCTTGAATAAGAAGACTAAGTTTTGGTCTTAGTTCTCTTAACTAAGTTGTGTAACCTTAGTGCCTTGTCCACCACCCCAAGCTAAAAGATAAGGAACCAAGGTTGTGGTTGACACTGACCTTGTGGATAGGACACTGTATTAGTTATCTACTGCTCCTTAACAAATTACTCCAAACCTTCATGGTTTACAACACCATTTTAATCTGGCAGTTTCCATAGGTTAGGAATCTGGCACATGATTTTGCCAGGGAAGTCTGGTCTAGGCTTGTGCTGCTATTAAGAGCCCATTTTTCCATTCTCACAACTGTCCCTTTTGAATAATAAATTATCTCTGACTTTTATGGACACTCAAGCTTAAGTGACACCTACCTCTAAGATTTGAGTTTCTTCAACCTGCCTTGCACTAAAAATGCTTGCTACTTACTAGTGAAGGATAAGTAGGACCTGGCTAGGTAGAGAGAATCAAGGAAAAGAATACTAGGCAAAGACAAGAGTAAAGGTGTCAAAATGACATTTCAAACCTTACTATGCAAACATTTTCCACTCAGACATCAATGAAACCCACACTAGAAAGCAACAGGTTTGAATGGAAATAGTAAATAACCAGGGGCCAAGAGACTCAAGACATATGTTGGAGACGCAACTGTGCCATTCACGTACTTTATAACATTGAGAAGTTTATCATTATAGCATTGGCTTCAATAAACTGAGGCTACCTTATCTGTAAAATGAGAATCATGCACCAAACGTGTATTATGGATCTGTTCAAAGGCCCTGAGGACACCGATAATTTAAACACCAACCCCCTAAGACACGGCAATAACAGTGTCAACCTCAGAGGGTTGTTAGGAGAAATCAAATAAGGTCAGTGAAAGGCAGTCCAGGCACTCAACAAACACTTGCTATTTACTGAGCCAGTGATACAATATTGAATAATAGAGGGAAGGTCCCTACGCTGGGGGAGCTTACGCTGTAGTCCGGAAATAAATGAATCCAGGCAAATTTTAGGAGTTGACAAATACTAAGAGAATAAAACTAAAACTGGGTAATGTCTTAAGAGTGACTTAGGGGAAGGGGCTGCATTCAATAGATTGGTCAGGAAAGGTCTTCCTGAGGAAGTGGGGATTTGAGCTGAAACCTGAGTGATGGAAAAAAAAAAATCCTGGCCATGGAAAAATCCAGAAGCATCCGGTCTAGGCAAAGCTAGCAGCATGTGTGAAGCCCCCAGGACACAAACCAGACTCCCAGAAACACAAAGAACGTCATTTGCAGCTGAAGCACAATAAACAGTATGAGAGGGACAGGAGAGGGTATGATAAGAGAGGGGGCCATGGCTGGGGAAAGGAGATTATGCAGTACACAGAACATTATGTAGTACACCCACGTGCAGTGGGCTCCAAATGAGGGCTTTGAGCAAGGGTGTCACATGTCTGACTTACACTCTTCAAACTTCACTTTGGCTGCTGATGGAATGAGAGGGGATGAGCAGCCAAAAGTGCAACCACAGCTACAGTCCAGAAAAGAAATAGTCGTCTCTTAGACCAGAGTGTTAGCGATGAAGATGGTGAAATGTGGACAGATTCTATCCAGGCTTTTTAGCGAAAGCTAAGATAATGGCTGATGATTTGGATATGGGGTAGGTTGAGGAGAAAAAAAAAATCAAAAAATAATATCCGGTTTGGGTTTAGGTAACTGGGGAGTTTGTATTGCCATTTACTGAAATGGGAAACAGTTCCGCTTCTGCCATGTCAAGTTCAAGATACTTCTTAGACATCTTTACTTAAAAGATATTTAAGTAGCCAAAACCGGTTTGGCTCAGTGGATAGAGCGTTGGCCTGCGGACTGAAAGGTCCCAGGTTCGATTCCGATCAAGGGCATGTACCTGGGTTGTGGGCGCATCCTCAGTAGGAGATGTGCAGGAGGCAACTGATCGATGTTTCTCTCTCATCGATGTTTCTAACTCTCTATCTCTCTCCCTTCCTTTCGGTAAAAAAAAATCAATAAAATATATGTTTAAAAAAAAGATATTGAAGTAAAATGGGCTACTCTTGGGTTCTTTTTAAGAGAGGTGAAAGCTGATGATACAAGTTTGAAAGCTCTATGCAAATAGAAAGTACTATTACTACCTTCCTAGATAATTTTGGTGACAGAAAAAATAAGAAGAAATGTGGAAAAAAGGAAGGTGGACCATCAATTTAAGGCAGCTGTTAGGTTATTAATTCAGTCATATCCTAATCATATATCATTATTGCAATTGCACTATTATTTAATCCCTTTATGTGTTTTTATTTGTTTATACTTCTCTTAGTTCCAAAAATTATATTTAAGACTATTTTGACAAAAATGTGTCATATACCGGCAATTTTCTATACTTTACTATACATAATAAATAATATATAAATAATATAGACTTTATTATAAGCAAGTACAGATAATGCAGTATGTTTTATATCTCGCCCATACAACAAAGTAATAATTAACTACTTAATACTGATTATACATTCGTGGTTTCATCTGAAGCTTAGGCAAATAATTATTGAGGGATTAATCAATTAAATTGTTCAAATTAATTAAATGAATTGATTTGATAAAATTAATGTGCTTAAACAGATTAACTTTGTAAAGCAACCTGACACAGAAGAAAGAAAACACGGCTACTTTTCCATACGGCCTAACTCTCTACTTTTCAAACTGCAGTGTGATTACCTGTGGGGATAGGTAGTGATCTGTTCATAGAGTCACCAGGAATCATAGGATGAACACCTAACCGAAGCTTTGTTTTCTTGGGTTCTTTTTAATATATTTTATTGATTTTTTACAGAGAGGAAGGGAGAGAGATAGAGAGTTAGAAACATCGATGACAGAGAAACATCGATCAGCTGCCTCCTGCAGATCTCCCACTGGGGATATGCCCGCAACCCAGGTACATGCCCTTGACCGGAATCGAACCTGGGACCTTTCAGTCCGCAGGCCGACGCTCTATCCACTGAGCCAAACCGGTTTCGGCCGAAGCTTTGTTTTGTTGTGACAATTCAGGCAGGAAGTATTTTTCTTCGATTAAAACAAACAGGTACCGTATTTGCCGGCGTATAAGAC
>NW_006285313.1:188967-194573 GCF_000327345.1 Myotis davidii
CTGGAATTACCTGTATGTTTACCGGTAATAAACTTGCACTGTTTTATGTATATGTTTGATTACATACAGCCTTGTGACAGTTTTCCTGCATGTCATAAGCATTTGAATATAAATTAAAATGTTAAAATCAAATCTGATATTGTTTTACCTTTTATTTGGTGTGTGGAAGGTGTGCGGAAGAGGGGGTAGTCTTATACGGCGAGTATATAACAAACTCTGTATTTTGAGTGGAAATGTTAGGGGGTCGTCTTATACGCCCAGTCGTCTTATACGCCGGCAAATACGGTATGTTACTGAGCAGAAGGTAAACTTTGCGTTAGTGAAGATAAACTGTAAAACTTCCCAGACCTACAGAGCTGGTAGCAGGCCACGTGGACGGTACTGCCAGGTCCCCGGGGGGGCACAGGTTCTCTGTCCTTTGCTGCTAAGGGGACTCCAGCAAAAATGTCTGGGGAGCATCTGCTTAATTTTCCCTTGGGCCTTTGGAAGTTTTTCTCTCAACATTGCAGGGGGGTGGGAGAGGGGGAATTCATCCAGATTTCTCCGCATTAGACCCCCCCAAAAGTTTTGCAAGTTGGAAAATTCCAATTCGAAAAAAAACGTTAAGCAGATCTCAAGAGTGTGTCTTTGTCGTCATGAGAAGAGATAAAGAAAAAAGAGAGAAAGCAGCCTGCAAGGCCCTTCACCCCAGGCGCCCACCCTTGCACTTGAAGCTGTGCAGGTTTGCTCCTGGTTATTATTCAGCGGCAGCCGTTCCACTTGAAAGTCAAAAAAAGCCCGGGCATTTCCATAGAAACACAGGCAGATGCTTCAAACACGCGGTGCTGCTCTCGGGGCTCTGGGGCTGGGCTGGGCATCTTCCTGCTGCCCTCCTTGCTCTGGGACCCATCCCCGCCTTCCACTGGAGGGAGGAAACACACAGCGAGGTGAAAGGGGAGCGGGCGGTAGAAGAAAGGATGAGCTGGGCCTTTTTCCTCATCTTTGAAGGATGAGCCCTCAGAATCGGTTGCCATTTTTCTTCTCTGGGCGTCAGCAGAACTGGAGAGAATGGAAATGCGCCAGGATTGGATTTCTTTCAAACAAGCTCTTGCAAAGTCTATCTCACAGCCTTTCCCCATGGACTCAGATACAAACAGCTACGTCCTGGCCAGAAATAAGGCAGTGAAAAGGGCTACAGAGGACAGATGTTATCAAATCAAATAAAAAACATTTTAAGAACTTTTAAGTAACAGTTTCCCAGTCCATGTCACACACTGTGGGTTTTGCTCAGTCCATACACACTGCAGGCTGAAGTCTTATTTCCTGCAAAACGATGGCTCTCTGAGATCATTCTTTTTTAAAGTGTTATTTTTTTCTTCGTTTTTCTTCCTTCTTCCTTCCTCAGGTGCTGAGAACTGGATTAATTATAATACACCGTTGTCACTGGACAATGTATGGTCTTTTTTTATTCACTTATTTATTACTTAGAATTACTTAGAAATTTATTACTTTTTTATTCACTTATTTATTGACCAGAACGATGGAATGACCGGTCGCTATGACATGCACTGTGGTGGCCAATGCCCCCGATTGGGGCCTGATCAGGCCCCCAGCCTCCTGCAACCCCTCCCCACAGGTGGCCCCATCCCCAGTCAATCTCCCCCACCCCAATCAACCGTAGAGCCGGCTGGTAACTGCCCATGGCCCCTCCACCCAGCCAGCCCCATCCCCAATCGCCTCCCCCCACCACAATTGGGGGTGATGCCAGCTGGCCAACCTCTTGCATCCCCTGGGGCGGGTGGCCAGACTCCACCCATACATGAATTCATGCACTGGGCCTCTAGTAAATATATAAATGTATATGTGTATAGGGAGAGAGGCTTACGACAAACATATATATTCTTTTTTAAAAAATATATATTTATTGATTTCAGAGAGGAGGAGAGAGGGAGAGAGAGGTAGAAACATCAATAATGAGAGAGAATCATTGATCAGCTGCCTCCTGCATGCCCCCTACTGGGGATCGAGACTGAAACCCAGGCATGTGCCATGATCAGAAATCAGACCGTGACCTCCTGGTTCATAGGACGATGTTCAACCACTGAGCCACACCAGCTAGGCTACAGGTATATTATTAAATAATAAATTGTTTAGTTTTGTGTTTAAACATGATAAGAAGCATGCCATACTATACAGTACCTTCTGGAAGGTGTGGGTTTTACCATTATATTACCAGTATTCATTTAAGTTGTTGCATGTTGCTATAGTTCATTCATTTGTATTGCTTTATAATATCTTGTTGTATAAATCAGTTGCAATTTGTTTTCCCATTTTCTTCTCAGTGGTGATTCAGGTCATTTCAAGTTGTTCTGTGATTGATAACAGAGCCACCAGGTACTTTTGGCAGGACCATGAGTTGAGGTTCTTTAGAACAAAGGGAGACTGCTATCAGCCATCAGGCTTTCTCTTTATTTCAGGCTACCTGTGAATTCACTATGGCAGGGGGCACTGAATCAGCACGCAGAGGATTTATTCAACCAAGTTCATACTCTTCCTTGGAATAACTGCTCAGGGAGTAACTTGTATATGTAAGCTCATGTTTTATACCTACTACACCTGGGTTGCATTTTGTGCACATACTAGTAGACAAAAGAAAAATTCAGTCTGCTTTATGACTCAACTTACTGAAGGAAAAAAGAGTAAGAGGCATCTCCCAGACATGCCTCAGTAATATATTTCACCAGGTGTGCCCCTATAAGGTCAAGGTCACATGCAAATTCAAAATGGATTATTGATACATAGAAATCAGGAACTTGAGAGTGATGAAATGTGAGCCGTTCCTCATTAGTTCAGGGGCACATTGGATGATCTTATTTGGCAATTTTACACAAATGATATACACACAACAGATTTAAACACCCATGTAGTACACCTACACATACATACCATACTCATACATATCGTTCAGATGCAAATGCTTAAGTATATGTCCTCTCTTTGTTTTAATTTTTTTTAATTTGCTCACAGATCACATTGAGTAGGGCGAAGTCAATCAAGTTGTAGCAGTAGCAGCAGTAGTAGTGTTACCAATAGGTATAGTAGGGGAGCTGTGATAGTGGTAGTAATGGTAGCACCAGCTAACATTTCATGAGTGTTTATGTTTCCCGGGTATTGTTCTAAGTGGTTTACATCTATTTGCTAACTCAATAAACCAGCCAACTCAGTGAAACAGCACCCTATTGTCTCCATTTTCAGATGGGGACAATGAGACACAGAAAGTTAAATGTATTCCCCATGTATCCATGGACAAGTCATTCACCCTCTGTAGGCCTTAGTTTTTTCATCTATAAAATATCAGAGATGACCTGGATGATGTTGCATATCTCTCAAGGTGTGTTATTCTAGGCATTTACCTCCCTGGTACAATTTATCTCTGAACATCAATTCTGTCCCTGGGACCTAACCAAACTATATTAGGCATCATGTCAAAACAAGGTTGTATAATTGAATGTTGTCTTAGTCCACACGGGTTGCTATAACAAGATATCATAGACCGGGTGGCTTATAGACAACAGAAATGGATTGCTCACAGTTCTAGAGGTTGGGAGTTCAAGAGCAAGGTACCAGCATGGTCAGATGAAAGCCCTCCTCCGGGTGACAGACTTCTTGCTGTGTCCTCTTGGGACTGAAGGGGCTGGGGAGCTCTGTGGGGTCTCTTTTATAAGAACGCTAATCCCATTCATGAGGGTTCCACTCTCGTGACCTAAGCACCTTCCAAAGACCCACCTCCTCATACCATTACATTGGCTACTAGCATTTCAACATGTGATCTGGGGAGAACAGAAACATTCAGACCACAGCTAATATCCAGGAGCACACAGCATGCACTTACTCTTACCACCACCGCTAATATCTAACAAACGTGCCAAGAGACAGCTACCACAAAGGACAACACAGAGATGAGAGTGAAAGAAAGACTGCGGTGGAAACTTAAATTGGGTAGCTCCTTCCTCAGAGGCAGAGCAGTGGTTTAACCACTGTAGCTTCCTAAGATATCAAGAAAATGAGCCGCATAGTTGCAATGTGTGTCTGGAGGACACCTGTTTAACCTGTCCATGGATTCTGGAAGAAATATGAATCCTGTACGTAGCACACGGTGAGTATTTAGAACTCATTCCAGAGACATATTTACACAGAGTGGCTATTGAAAGCTCCCTACTGTGGAATCCCGAAGCCACGAGCTGTGTTTCTGTGCAGGGGTTGCTAATCCCAGGTCCCAGCTCTGCTCACCTCCTCAGAAACACTTCGTCTCTGTAGACAAGTCCTTGTAAATCTCTGCTTGTTGAAGGATTTAGTTCACTGATTGTCAGCCATGAGCTACTTCATAAACAACTCACAGAGGAATACAGCCTTCTGCTCTGCCTTGGGCGGGAGCGTGTTACACTAGATAACCTCTTAATGGCTGTATTCCATTTGAACCTGGCTCTAGAGAGGGAAACTGAAAAGAAAGAAGAAATCCTCCCTAATGCTTGCTTTTTTCATTTTACATCTACTGAAGCAAATTAGAAAAGATGGATAGACGTTGCCTTGCCTCTGGAACCCTAGGGCCTTATAACATAAAAATGGGACTGTTGTTCACTGAAGTGATGATGATCGTGGCTAAAGGAACTACTGAAATATGAAAAGACAGAGTTTCTAAATGGAAAGGGATACCAAATCCACCTTCATGCTATTTTAAACATCTGTACTTGACTGAGATGCTACTTTTCAATTCTCTGTTACACGTTGCAATGATTGGCCTCATTTCAGCAAATTAAAATTAATAATCAGGAGAATGAATATTGGTTTAAGGCAGTGGTTCTCAACCTTGGCTGCACATTGGAATCACCTGGGAATCTTTTTTAAAATCCTGATTTCTGGGCCTCATCCTCCGGAAATTCTGTTTCTTTGTTATGGGGTGGGGCCACAACATTAGTAAAATTAGTAAAATCAGGATTTTAAAAAGATTCCCAGGTGATTCTAATGTGCAGCCAAGGTTGAGAAGCACTCGTTTAAGGGGACAGAGGTAGATGACTGAGCATATTAAAAAATTTTAAAGAGAGATTATGTCTACTCTCTGGTTAACTAAGAGATTACAAGAGGAATAGTGTATCCAAGGAAAGCACTGAGAACAACTGTAGTTATTGACTGAATTCTAAACAGAGAGGCGTAAGCGGTTTCACTTTGGTATTGATTGGAAGACAGAGTTTTTGTGAAAGTCAAATCAGAGTCCTGAGAAATCTGGCAAGAAAGTCTCTGAAGTTCGAAATTTGAGATGCAGCAATATGAGAGTTCCCCCTACTAATAATGCCAAAAATTCAAAATTCTAGATGCAAGTTACTTGGCATGAAGGATACCAACATGACATCTACAAACTCATGGTTTTAATGATCATATGCAAATTTTGTATACGAGTTGGATCAAATCTTATAGGCAGAAGCCCTCATCACCAGCCTCCCTTTGATCCCCCATGGCCAACCCTCCCTGAATACACACCCAACCAAGGAAATGATTGAGGGAGGAATCTACTAGGTTTCTGCACTCAATTTGCTTCTCAAGTATCTTGAGGGTAGTCAGAAAACTTTCTC
>NW_006285313.1:204340-206527 GCF_000327345.1 Myotis davidii
GTGGCTGCTCAGGATTTTAAAAAGATTCCCAGATGATTCTAATGTGCAGCCAAGGTTGAGAAGCACTCGTTTAAGGGGACAGAGGTAGATGACTGAGCATATTAAAAAAATTTAAGGAGAGATTATGCCTACTCTCTGGTTAACTATGAGATTACAAGAGGAATCGTGTATCCAAGGAAAGCCCTGAGAACAACTGTAGTTATTGACTGAATTCTAAACAGAGAGGCGTAAGCGGTTTCACTTTGGTATTGATTGGAAGACAGAGTTTTTGTGAAAGTCAAATCAGAGTCCTGAGAAATCTGGCAAGAAAGTCTCTGAAGTTCGAAATTTGAGATGCAGCAATATGAGAGTTCCCCCTACTAATAATGCCAAAAATTCAAAATTCTAGATGCAAGTTACTTGGCATGAAGGATACCAACATGACATCTACAAACTCATGGTTTTAATGATCATATGCAAATTTTGTATACGAGTTGGATCAAATCTTATAGGCAGAAGCCCTCATCACCAGCCTCCCTTTGATCCCCCATGGCCAACCCTCCCTGAATACACACCCAACCAAGGAAATGATTGAGGGAGGAATCTACTAGGTTTCTGCACTCAATTTGCTTCTCAAGTATCTTGAGGGTAGTCAGAAAACTTTCTCACTAAAGAGTCAGATAGTAAATGTTTTTGGCTTTGCAGGTCATAGGTTGTCTGTCACAGCTATTCAGATTCATCATCACAGCACGAAAGCCATCATAGACTAAATGCCTGAGAGTGGCTATGTCCCAATGAAAGGTGATTTATACACTGAAATTTTAATTTCATATCATTTTATGTCACAAAATATTTAACTTTTTTATTTAACCATTTAAAAACTGTAGCAACCATTGTTAGTTTGGGGTTATATGAAAATAAACTGTAAGCTAGATTTGGCTCAGGCCATAGTTTTCCAACACTGATCTTTGGTCTTTACTCAATTTAAGAGAAACAAAAACTGAAATCATAGAATACGCATTTTGGATGTGATTTATATAAGAAAGATGTAAACGTTTATTCAGGCAACCCTATTCTAAGAAAATGCCTTGAGCCTACCTCAAAATATTATTGCACAATTGTATACTTTAAGTTAAAACAAAAAAAATAAAGTACACGTATTCTACTTTTAAGATTTTCTGTTTTATCCCCATTATAATTAATTAGTTATATAATTATTTGTTTAATGTCCACTTAAGATTAGACAGTCAAGGATCATGTCTGCCTATTTCACTGCTTAACTCTCAAGCACTGCCACATGCTGTCATAGTAGCTGCTAAGATAAGTACTTCACTCAATACATATCTATGTATCAAGTAGCTACTGAGCCACCCCATGCTAGATCCCCCTCCTGGCTGTGTGGATTCAATAGTGGATGAGATAGGCATCATCCTTGTTTTCACATGGACAACACAAAATAAAACAGGCATTTCTTCAATAAATAAATGTTCACTCACTATACAAGTCAATATTTTAAAAATTAACGGCACATTATCATATACCTCTTCCCAAAAATATCAGCAAGTTACTTAACAGAAATATTCTCTTCTCTGCCTATTGTGGCATCTTGATATATCCTAAACAGAAAAACATTATTCAATTGTTGTTCTTTATCTGATGGAGTCATTCAATACCCGCAAAGAAAGAGAAGTGACTACTTTACTACTACCATCTCTGAGAAGAAACAATATGCCAGTTGAAACACAGATGTGGCTCAGGCTCCATGAGATACTGATAATGTCCCCCCCACACCAAAAGTCCATGCCTTAATCCCTGGAGCCTGAGCACGTTACCTCCCAAGGCAAAAGAAACATTGCAGATGTGATTATGGTTAAAGAAATTGAAACAGGTTCCCTAACTAGTTTGGTTCAGTGGATAGAGCATCGGCCTGCAGACCAAAGAGTCCCAGATTTGATTCCGGTCAAGGGCAGGTACCTTGGTTGCAGGCTCCTTCCCAGCCCGGGCCCAGGGTGGGGTTTGTGCAGGAGGCAACCAATCGATGTATTTCTCTCATGTTGATATTTCTCTCTGTCTTTCCCTTTCTCTTCCACTCTCTCTAAAAAAATCGATGGAAAACATATCCTCGAGTGAGGATTAATAAAAGGGATATGATATTATAGCTGAGACCATGGGTCAAAAAAAGGACATTAGGTAAAAAGTGAGGCAAGA
>NW_006285313.1:206551-210396 GCF_000327345.1 Myotis davidii
AGGAAGGAAGGAAGGAAGGAAGGAAGGAAGGAAGGAAGGAAGGAAGGAAGGAAGAAAGAATAATAGATAGAAACAGGGAGATGATCCCGGATTATCCAGGTGGGCTCAATCTAATCACAAGAGTCCATAAAATAGGAGAATTCTCAGCTTAAGTCAAAGATGCCACAGAAGAAAAGGCAGGAGATGCTGGAAGCATGAGAAGAACTCCATCTGCCATTGGTAGTGTGGAGATGGAGGGGGCCTGAACCAAGGCACGCAGGTGGCCTCTAAAAGCTGGCAATGAACTTCGGCTGACAGCCATGAAGTAACAGGGAGCTCAGTCCTACAATAGTAAGGAACTGAATTCTGCCAACAACATGAATGAGCAAAGCAGATGATCTCTTAGCACCTCCAGAAAGGAATGCAGGCCTGCCGACACCTTGATTTTGGCGGGTGGGGTGTCTAAACAGAGACCTGGTGAGGTCTGCCAGACTCCTGTCTCCAGTAACTGTGAGATAATAAATGTGTTTTGTTTCAAGCCACAAAATTTGTGGTAATCTGTTATAGCAATGATTTCAAACTAATACAGGCTCACTCTAAGAAGACCTTTGAACATCACTGCCCCTTCTGTGGAGACAGGTATTCATGCCAAGAAAACCTAGTCCCCAGTGCCAGGTAATTCATTTAGCAATCTCTGTAATGATAGTATTTTTAAAAGAAACTTGTAATGCTAATTACCACCTAATTATTTCAAACTGGGTGTAATCATGAGCAATATTTCGAGAACATGCAATACAATTAAAGTTACAAAGCCACTTGGATTATGTGAGCAAGGCAATTGGATGATAAATACCATCTTGCTGAATCAAGATTCTCGCTTAGACTAATAATGGATTAATCTGTATGTAACTCACATCGCCCAATTACAACTTGTGTTTGACATTCTGTCTGCTTTCAGCAGAGCAGGGTGGGGGGGGGGGGTTGTGGGGGGAGCATACTTTCCTGACAGCACAAAGTATCGGTCTCATGCAATTGAGAAACCACTCACTTTAATTCCCCGTGCTTCTGATTATGTCTTGAACTGGGCATGACTGCCCATTTCTCATTGAGCGTGCTCATCTGGTTTAATAGTATCTCACGAACTCCAAAAAGAAGAGCAGTTTTGTTCAGAGGAAAAAATAAAAGGTTTTTGTTCATTTCTTACCTGAGGATATTTTTTGAGGGAGGCTGCAAGTCTCTCATTGCTACTGGACCTCTTGTTTCCGTTGTTGTTGTTAGCTTGTATTTACTATCATGGAGTAGATTGGGGGAGAACTAACACAGTTATTACTCAAGTATCAGGAGTTTCTAGGAATTGGGGGAGCAGAGGTGAACGCAAGCCTAAATCTTGGTAGGTGAATGATAACATAGGCAGGATGTGACAGAACCAAAAGGGAAATGAAGAAAAAAACAAGGAGAGCCAACCAACTCTGAGATCTAAAGGCATCGCTAAAACTCTGCAGGGGACACATAAGCCACTTTTTGGAAAAGACCTGTTTGTTTTCTTGACTGTTCATTTCGAGGAGTTTTCAGGGAGAAGGGACTACCTCCGTGGAGGCGGAGAAGTGTTTGGCTTTGAGGGTAAGAAAAGAATATTTAACAACTGTAGCCTGGCCGGTGTGCTCAGTGGTTGAGGGTCAACCCATGAACCAGGAGGTCATCGGTTTGATTCCCAATCAGGGCACATGTCCAGGTTGCGGGCTTGATCTCCGAATGCAGGGAGCATGCAGGAGGCAGCCAACTGATGAATCTCTCTCATCATTGATCTCTCTCTCCTCTTTCTCTTTCTCTCTCTCTCTCTAAGAATATTTAACAACTGTAGCCCGGCCGGTGTGCTCAGCGGTTGAGGGTCAACCCATGAACCAGGAGGTCATCGGTTTGATTCCCAATCAGGGCACATGTCCAGGTTGCGGGCTTGATCTCCAAATGCAGAGGGCATGCAGGAGGCAGCCAACTCATGGATCTCTCTCATCATCTCTCTCTCTCTCTCTCTCTCCTCTCTCTCTCTCTCTCTCTCTCTCTCTCTCTCCCACTCTCTCTCTCTAAAATCAATAAAAACATATTTTTGAAAAAAGAATATTTAAATATTTAAAAACTGTATATAACTTTAAAACATTTGAGAATCAAATGTCACAGTGCTTTGGCAAGTATAAAGTTATTATGTCAGAACAAAGGACCCATTAGCAATAATCACCTACTTTATAAGGTGCCTCTATTGATTATGTTTAAGGAAAATATTAGTGAACTATCTCATGGAAACTTTCCGGATGAGATAAGTTGTCTTTGCCTTCAAGGCTGGTGAAAGTCCATTAGCATTCATTTTCATGTCTAAAGCTTTGGCAAACACAGGTTCTCTGTCAAACACAAGGTTTATCCACCTGGAAAGAGAAATGTCACTTGCTCCCTCCCTCTGGCATAAATCGAGATGCAAGATGCAAGATGCTAGTAGTTTTTAGTCAACAACGAGCTGCCGCCTGGGTCTAGGAAAGAGAAGAAAAATGGTGGAGATCAGACTATCAGAGCTCAAGGCCAAGTTAGATTCACCAGCTGCGTCTAATTCAGAACACCACCACTTCCCCAAGTTGCTGCCAAAAATTAATCAGACCCTCTGACTTCAAGGCTTCCAGGACACGCCGGGCGGGGGCAGAGGTGGAAATGACAGGGGAGAAGTTCACCATACAGTTGAGTACTATCAGAGTTGGGTTAGAATCGCCCTCACCCATCTGCATGGCCAGACCACAGTGTGAACCTTGGCAGAGGCTCACAGACACTGTCAGAGCAGCTCCTTGCGGGGCTCCGCTGTCCCTGCTCTCTTTGATGGATGAAGTGACTGCTTGCCAGGGGATGAGACATCCAGCATGAGCATCGGCAGGCGCTGGCGGGCTCGGAGATGATCCAGAGAGAACAAGCGTCCACCACCAAAAACTACAGAGCCAGGGGCTGACAGAAAGGATCAGTTAGCGTCCAGCCACCTTGGTGGAAGGAGAGCACAAATGAGTCACAAAACGGCAGCGAGGCTGCCTGGACCACCAAGTCCATCCGTCAGAACTTCTGTCCGGGGATCAGCTGCTCTGCTGTTTGATAACCTGGTGACTGGGGAAAGGAGACAGCTGTGTGCAGACCCCACCAAGCCCAAGCTGCCAGGCTAGATTGCTGGTGTCACTATAGAACAACAAGGCATCTGCCCTGGGAAAATCGTGCGGGCACTCTCTTGTGATTCCCTTGTGATACAGCTCTTTTGCTTTCCCGGTTCTATGTGTGTACCTCCCATCCTGGGCCCAGCACCTAGCAGACACGGTCCCCCCCCCCGCCCCCCATCCAAAAGTAAAGCATCCCTATAAAACCTTTCGTAAGCCAAAATGGCAGAAAATGAAGAAGCCATTACTGTTAGTGTATATGAAAAAATTTTTGAGTCTTCTCAGATCCCCAAAATACCAACTCATACTAAATAGCACATAAAACCTAAAATAACACGAACATGTAGTAAACACAGAGCCACTCTCTCTGCTCCAGGTACTCACTCCTCTATAATGTCTGGGCTCGCTGCAAAACAAATGCCAAAGGCTGTCTTCACTTTTTGCCTTTTTGCATAAAGCGAAATCCTCTGTGGAATTCTTTAGGTTAGTGAACACAAGCACTAATGTGAGTCTTTCATTGTAGTGAAGCGGAGCAACACTGAAGTTTCAAACAGCAGAGGATACCTGTTCTGGTTAAGTTTTACAGAATTCTGTGCTACAAGTGTATACTAGTACAGACGGTCTCAAGTACATTTGAGAAACTAAGGGGAAAGGATTTTCTAGTATTCACTAAGAAATCACAGCAGGGGC
>NW_006285313.1:212109-225936 GCF_000327345.1 Myotis davidii
GTCTTTCATTGTAGTGAAGCGGAGCAACGCTGAAGTTTCAAACAGCAGAGGATACCTGTGCTGGTTAAGTTTTACAGAATTCTGTGCTACAAGTGTATACTAGTACAGACGGTCTCAAGTACATTTGAGAAACTAAGGGGAAAGGATTTTTGAGTATTCACTAAGAAATCACAGCAGGGGCTTTTCCCCAAGCTCTTACCTTGTGCTGTAAGACATGATCAATGAAGACAAATGGATTTTTCTAGCAACCCCAAATAACAAAGTATATTAGAAAAAGCAGGATTGTGGTCCAGGCTCCAAAACTTACTGGGTGAGTAACCTCAGCCCATGTCTTCACTCTCTAATCCCCTGGAAAATGAAAACAGCAATGCTCACCCTGCCCATGTCCTAACTCAACAGTCTGCCTAAAGAAAATGGAAATTTCCATTAAGTGGGAAATTCTATGGGCAAAGCTTTGTTTTCATTTGAAACGCACACAAATATTAATATTAGTAGCATTATATGCCTTCTTATGCTACACCAAATTAGAACAAGTCAAAGAAGTCTAAAACGAGAGAACCAAATTAGACAAAACCCTCCCTCAAAACGTACAGCTCTGAAGACAGTTGGTATACCATCGTTGATCTTTAAACAACATAGGGGTTAGGAGCACCAATCCCTCATGCAGTTAAAAATTCACATGTAACTTTTGATGCCCCCAAATCTTTATTAAGAGACTACTGTTGACTGGAAGGAAGTTTTACCAGTAACATAAACAGTGGATTTTGTTACCAGTAACACAAAGGGCCAGCTCACGAGAGATAGCATTTATGAACTTCCCTCGCCATCAAAGAACCACTTTCTCATGCCAATTTTACACCAGTTTTCAACAGAACTGAAATGCAAAGACTTACTTTATCTTGATTTTGATCTGTTCCATGGGTGTCCCCATAGATTAGTGACTGGGTTTTCTTATACAAGCCTTGGCACTGTCCCTATCAGTTCAGCTGCAATGGCTGGGAAACATTCACATGAGGGCACAGATATCGCCAAAGAGCTCAGCTTCCTTCCCGCCCCTGGCATCCCAGATCCTGTCCACTATGGGAACGCCTCAGCTCTGCTTCATCACAGACATGACACGAATGGACAGTCTTCCCTTTGGCCAGAATTCTTTCTAAAGAAAGCATGGGAAAAGCCCTTTTGTTCTGATGGGGCCAAGGGGAAGCCTAAAAGTTGAACAAGGAGCAGTTTTATATCTAATTCCTGTTGCTAGCCTGGCTTCTCCTCTTATCCACCTGCCAAAAAAAAATCATCTCTGATTAGAAGAGCCTCTCCTCTCTTCCTATTATTCTCCAAAAACTCCTTAAGTCCAAAGGCAACACTCGCTGGGTTTTAAATAATCAATATATGGAAATGTGATCGTTCTGACATTGATGCTGGCCAAGGGCTGTAATTTATTAATGTGGCATTGTTTCCCTTGTGATGTGTCCTTTGGCACAAACATCTGAAGAAGGAAGGGCATACTCGTATTAAAATCTCTATTTTCCTCCAGGAAGATCAAACTCTGCATTCAGTGTCTGTGTAATGTATTTGGCAACACAGCTGTTCCCTTGTACACCCAGGGTGTCATCGCACCCTGTTATTTCATTGTTTTATAATATGTCTTGGGCTTGTCTCACTGCACCAGCTAGATTTCAAATTCCTTCAAATCAAACTGTGTCATGTTGTTATCTGCATGGAGGGTCTCCGGGGTGATGTTCAGCCAGAGCACCTAGCATTTCTTTGTCTTTATCAGTCACTCACCTAAAAACCTCACACACACTAGCAAAATAAAACACCTGTAATTGCCTTCATACAGCCTTTGCCCTCATGGGTTTCCTATATTATAGGAGAGGTTGACATGAATAAGAATTATAACAGAGTTGCAAATACATTTCTGTTACGGGTACCGCTATCCAGTAACTATTGCATCTTAAAGTCCCAAAAGGGTAACAGTGAATGGTTAGCCCCCCCAAAATTAGAAAATTATGTTAAATAATCACTCTACAAGAAGAGATAAGTAGTGCCCAAGTCTGACTATGAAAAGCACAGTTTGGGCCCGGCCAACGTGGTTCAGTGGTTGAGTGTCAACCTATGAACCAGGAGGTCACAGTTCAATTCCGGTCAGGGCACATGCCCAGGTTGTAGGCTCCATCCCCAGTGTGGGGCGTGCAGGAGGCAGCTGATCAATGATTCATTCTCTCTCAGCATTGATGTTTCTATCTCCCTCTTCCTTCCTCTCTGAAATCAATAAAAACATATTTTTTTAAAAAGGTCATTTTAGGCCCTAACCGGTTTGGCTCAGTGGATAGAGCGTTGGCCTGCGGACTCAAGGGTCCCAGGTTCGATTCCGGTCAAGGGCATGTACCTTGGTTGCGGACACATACCCAGTAGGGAGTGTGCAGGAGGCAGCTGATAGATGTTTCTCTCTCATTGATGTTTCTAACTCTCTATCCCTCTCCCTTCCTCTCTGTAAAAAATCAATAAAATATATTTCTTTTTTAAAAAAAAAGGTCATTTTAGGAAAACTTTTCTTCTCCGGTCTTCTCCCAATTTTAACCCTTCCCATCACTTAGACAACCTTCACATCAAAGGGACAGGAAGAGATATTCATGGAATGTCTGTGCTTTGCTTCATCACAGACTTGACATGAATGGACAGTCTCCCCTTGGGCCAGAATTATTTCTGTGTTTGTACAACCCATGAGTCTCACCTCATCATTAGATATTCGATTGTTTACAACATTCTAAAACAGTCCTTGGCCTGATTCTTCAGCAAGCAATCTGCTCTGAAGGAGTCAGGTTACCTACATTCTATTTTATCAGCAGACTGGTGGAAACACCTAAGGAAAGATGCAGAAAGTGGCACTGCTCTTATAAAACAACTAGAGGCCCAGTGCATGGACTTGTGCACTGGTGGGGAGCATGGCCGGCATGGATAGGCCTGCTGTGGCAGCACCGCTCATCCCAGTCAGCCTAGCGGCTGCTCCCACTGCAAATTAGGCTACCAGAAAAAAGATGTTATGCAAATATATGATCCCTCCCAGCTATCCTCCCTGGAGAGCCATGATGCTGGGTCCCTCCCTGAGAATTCTGCTGGAACAGGAAATCTTCACTTGGTTAATTTAATATAACACCTCAGGGGCATACAGCCTATTAACACACTTCAACGTTCCAAACCACGTCTCTATTCTGATCCTCTGGTGGTTGCTGCCTCAAATGCTGTTCTGGGGATTCTCTTGACAGGATTCCATTCAATAGGAGAACGCTGTGACAGATTAGCAAGGTTTGCCATGGACAAAGGAGGGGACAGTGTCAGCATGGATGCCAGGGGGCAGGAGATTATTAGCCCTAAAGCAGTTGTTCCAAACTGGAAACCACCAATAAAGTGCCAAGGAAAGTCTAAGAAAGAGCACTAAAAATATTCTCAGAGGTGATCATATTTGAGCTGGGCCTTAAAGAGGGATGGGATTTCAGCGTGTGGGCAATCTGAGCAGCTGACATGGACGAGCTTGAGTAAGGCACAGAGGCAGAGACATCCAGGGCTTTTGCACCTTTAAGAAACAGTGCATGGTCTATTGGGGATGGTGGGCCCTAGGGCTCCTTCTGATGCAGGATCCAGGCTAGTGATGTCCAACACAAATATAATTTTATATGTTCTAGGTTCCATGTCAAAAAAGCAAAACTTTTAAAATTAATTCCTTTTCTTCCTAAAGCATTCCATGGTGGACAAATCATTAAAGAACTAGCAGCAAAATTTAATTTATTTAGATTAATAAAAGTGATGGAGCAGCTAAATTATGCCAGCTCGCATGACAGACACAAGGAGAACCATAAACTATGTGATCACAACAGTATCATAAAACGGAAAGAAATAAAACAATATCCGTAGCATATCATTCTGATCGGACTTGCCGGTAACAGCAAGCCACTATCATCTCATTTTTATAAATGCACCGGATATGAAACCCCATGAGGAAGTCAGCTAAACCTTGGTTTGGAGATTATCAGGGAGTTAAGATGTTACAAATAGGCTGCATGACACTGTGGAAAGAGCACAACTTTCAGAGTCCAAACTGAACCTGAATCCTGGTTCTGCAGTTGTTAGCTGTGAAAAGAGGCAGTTTCATGAGCCACGCTTAGTCTGAGTTTCATGGTCTCTACGGTGGGTAAGATAAGGATTGTCTTTTGGAGTTTTTGTGATGAGTAAATGAGATAATGTATGCAAAGCCACCAAAGGTGCTCAATACTAAGTAAATCACTATTGCAATCACTGATCATTGATTAGACACCTACTCTATGTTAAACAGTAGGCAGTTTCATGAGCCACACTTAGTCTGAGTTTCATGCTCTCTACCAGGTGTAGGATAAGGATTGTCTTTTGGAGTTTTTGGATGAGTAAATGAGATAATGTGTG
Organism: Myotis davidii; assembly: GCF_000327345.1. Taxonomy (NCBI): domain Eukaryota; kingdom Metazoa; phylum Chordata; class Mammalia; order Chiroptera; family Vespertilionidae; genus Myotis; species Myotis davidii. The sequence goes on from NW_006285313.1 coordinate 216,544, forward strand.
CAAAGCCACCAAAGGTGCTCATACTGAGTAGATCACTATTGCAATCACTGATCACTGATCATTGATTAGACACCTACTCTATGTTAAACAGTCCTCTGGGTGCTGCTGAAACAGCTGTGGAAATAAAGATTAAAAACTAACTAGTGTGGTTGTTTTATAATATCAATAATTTCCACTCTGGGTGCTGCTAAAACAGCTGTAGGAAAAATATAAAAACTAGCTAGTGTGGTTCTTTTATAATATCAATAATTTCCATTATTGTTTGTCAATATGATGAAAAGATAATGTGACAGTTACCACATAACATGCCTGACCTACAATTATATAGAACCTCTGAAGGTAGATGTTTTCCTTAGAGATTATGCTGTTCTGCTTCTTTATTTTACCTATGAGAAAATTTAGCTCCAAGAAATAATATTGCACTGAAGTCTGATATTATGAAGATGAATAAGACTAAGTGTTGTCCTCAACTAGTTGCTTTGGCCAGATTTTCAGCAATGAACTGAGATCTTCCCCACTGCATTCCCCAAATACCTCTGTCTACCTTTCTATGTCCTGACTCTTAATTCTGTCTCCACTTTGCATCTCTACTCATTCCGTTTGCACTTTTGACTGACCTTGAATTTACTGACTTATCCCTTCAACATACACCAAGCAATTTAGCTCAGACTCACATTTGTCTGGAAAGAAATAAAACAATAATCACTCTAAGCTCTGGGCCAACTTTACCTGAAGATATAGAAAGAAGTTATTTATGTAGTGTGGCATGTGAGATCTTGTGAAAATACCTCCTTCACCCAGGACCTAAAAGTCTCAGAATAAAGAGTCACTTTATAAATGTATCTTAATTATCACCTTGTTTTAAGAAAATATTTTTAAATTTAGGTAATCCTAATGTGCATTTGACCAGTAATTACATTCAGGAACAAGCTAGCAGGGAACAAAATTTACCCCTTTTAGCCTATAGTTTCATTTTCACAATTGCTTTTATAAATTTAAAAATACTTCAGTATTTGATTTAGCCACAGAATTTTGAATTGTATATGAACAATAAATAATTTTAGCATAAGTACAGGTCAAATATTGTATGGAACACATTTATGTTAAAAATATTACTATAGTAATATGCCAGTGATTGAACCCTTCTCAATTCTGAATCCAAGTGATTACTAACATCTCTATTCTGTTCTTCCTAAGAAGTTTGACTGCAGACTAACAAATATGGAAAAATGATACCCTAACACATAGTTTTTGCTGTAATTCCATCTCAAGGGTTCCCAGAAGCCTCTAAAAATATATGGGATCATTGAGACTATCTTTGGCTACAACTAACGGAAAATGCAGAGTCAGACAGGCTTAAATAATAAAGAAATACCAGAAAGCCTACAACTGGATGCCCAGAAACATAGTGATGCCATAATAACCCAGGTGTCCCCCCCCCACACACACACACCATTCTCCTCAATGTCAGCTTCCTCCAAGGGGCTGCTTTCCCTCATCACTGCAACGTGGCTGCCAGTGACTGTTGATCTGTATATGTCCCTGCCAACAGCCAGCAGGAGCTAAAGACAGGCCTCTCCTTCCGATTAGGCCAGCTCAGAACATCCCTCCACCCTTGGACTAGTAACTGTCGTCATGGTAACTCCATGTACTTATCAGCTTAGAAATCAGAGTTCCTCCTGGGCTGTGGATGAGATGTCCGAGGCAAAAATGGGATTCAACAGTCGTAGGGTATGAATGCTGAGGAGACAACTAAAATCTATCATGAGTTCTTTAATTTTTTTTATTCAAATATGCCATAAATTTGATTTTTTTTAAAAAGCCACCTTGAGTGTTCCTAAAGATTGTGAACCCACTCTTGTTTGCCAAATACCAGTGAAGCAAAACCAGCGAATTAAGTCTGCCTTTGGAAAAATATACTAATACCTAGGTTTTGAAATATAATCAAAAGTTCAAGTGTTTACTAACGGAAATGTTCCTTTTGCTCCGGGACTTAGAAATATAGACGTGTTTAAAGTCATTCTTGAATTTTCCTTGTATGGTCAGCTTCATCCATCATCAACAAATTAAATTTGAATAGACCCTTATTAGAAAATGTTCTACATTAATCTCATTTGAGTGTCACAACAACCTAGAGACAGGACAGGGGTTATTCGCCTCATATTTCTGACAAGGAAAACAGCCCCACCCTGATCAAGGGACTTGTTCGAGGTCACATTCTATTCCACTGGAAAATAGAACAAGAGCACAGTTCTTTCTGTCACACCTTCTTGCTGCCCGCAGTGGAGACTGTTTCATCTGTTCACACTGGCGCAAGACCTCTGGTCTATCTGTCAGGTCCAGCCTCACCACAGCAACAGAAACGAGGAAGCTGGGAAAAGGAGGTACTTGTAGAAAGCCTGCCTGCTCCATTTCACTTAAAGAAACCAGTGAGCTCCATTTTCAGCAGCCTTCATATATCAGAAAAATATGGACAAGAATCAAGTCAGTATGCCTTTGTATCAAAGAATCCTACACAAAGTTTGTATGGCTAGGCCTCTACTTTTCACTTCACTGCCATTGTATCAGTTAGAAATATTTTTATGACACAGACACACACACACACATAAACACAAGTCACAAAAGCCTTGAACTGGTTTAAGCAGTAAGCGAAATGCACTGGCTCACAAAACTTAAATGTAAGGCATCTCAACTTCAGAGACCCAGAGAAGGTCACCAGCATGATGTCTCACCCTCTCCCGGTGCTGCTCTCCCACACATTGACTTCTTCCCAAGCTCCACTTGGTCAGGGCAGCCCTCCTCTTTTCCACAACAAAACCTCTGGGATCAAATCCAATACAAAGGAGAGAGTGCTTTTCTACCAACATCCCCATAAACGCCTCCGTGTGAACTATTGCCTCTGACAAGGCAGCATGCCCATCTCTAAAGCAGTCACTAGGAAGAAAATATAGATGCCTGGTGGCCAAACTGCCCTGGGAGCCAGGGCTGCAGTCAACTCCATCCAACCAATAGATTAATAGTGATGAAGAAGTGGTTACCTAGAAGGGAAACAAAGTCCTGCTTAAGAGGGAGGGTGAGTAGATGCTGGGAGACAAAATTTAATGTATCCACTATGCTCATGAGCAAAAACAAGAACTGATTCAGCATCAAGGAAACTATTCATCACACCACTGCCTACATAGTGTCTTTGCTCAAGTCTTTTAAGAAATGGCATTATCCACCTTGATTATTCACTGTTGGGCAATATTTGCACAGACAAATCTGGCCCAGGAACAATAAGGCACAAACCCTGATATTTGAGGTTATATTTATATTCAAAGAACCAGGCCAATATATATTGCCATTCTTAGCTGACAACTTAGGAATAATTACCTGGCTGGATAAGACAAAGAGAGAAAAGGATGAAGCCTCCTGCTCTGTAAAGGTTATCAGTAAAAGATAAAAGTGGAAGAGAAAAAGGTCTCAGTTTGGGCTGAGAGTCAAAAGCATTCCTCTCTGAAGCTGAAATGATCACTGAGAGGTATAAAATCTGGTCATAGGGAGTTTATAGACGAACTCAAGCAGAAAGGAAAATCAAAAGCAGTAAAAATCAAGCCACAAAAGAAAAAAAGCACAACAACTTACAGAGCGGGTCACCACTTCAGAGGTTGTTCTAGGAGATTGCTTTGTCCTCTTAGCAGAGCTAACCAGCTCCACATGAAATGACATGGGCACAATATCACAGGCACCCATCACGTCTGGAACTTTGCAAATGGTAGTCACCATGGAGATATTTCAAGTGCCCTCAAATGAGCATTATTTTAGTCCATTTTCCAAACGACTCTAGATTTTATCCTGCTGGGTAATTTGCTTTCTGTCTCTCCCTCTCCTTCACCCTTTCCTTTTGCCACAATATAAGGAAAGGACAACTGAATCCTCACCCTCTGAGATTTCAGGCTCTGGGCTAGAGATCAGACCAGGGGGAAGAAAATGAGATTCTCAAATAGATACTATTTACAATAACATAAAAAGACCCAAATGGCAAAGACTGTATCTAACAATAGATTGACCATAGATGTGCAGCACTTCTACACAGAAAACTACCTAATACTATTAAGAGAGATTTAATAAACCCCTAAGTAAATCGAGGGACCGTATGACTCAATATCATCAATCTGGCAATTCTCCACAAATTGATCTGTAAATTTAAAATAATCTTTCCTAAAACCTAAATATCAGCAGCTTTATTTTGAGAAAATGTGTGATCTAATCTTTAAATTTACATAGATAACAAAAGGCCAAAAATAGCCAAAGAAGATAATGACCACAAGGAAGAACACAATTGGAAAACTTATACTACCAGATATTAACACATCATGTCAAGACATTATAAGGCTGCAGTAATTAACAGTGTAGTATAGGTACAAGCGTGAAAATAGAATACTGGAATTGAATATAGAAACAGACCCCATGACTACAATCACTCAATGTATGACAAAGATGACATCAAAATGCAGTAGGGTTGATCTTTTCTGTAAGTGATGTTAGGTTACTTGGGTATCCATGAAGGAAAAAGTGAAGTTAGATTCATAACTCATACCATAAAAATGTCAATTACAGACAGATTATAAGTGTTAATGTGAAAGATATATATTTTAAAAGAAAACAAAAAACAATATCCTCACAACCCTGAGGTGAAAAAAATCTGTTAAACAGGACAAAAAGGCACTTAAAGAAGAAATTAATAAATTAAACAAGTCCAATGTTGGTCATTATTTTCTGCCAATTGGACATGACTTCATGTGACATGCCAAGGAGAGAACAGCCCCATCCTAAAGCACTTCAAACATCAGTAAGAAACTATGGTGATGCTCAGAGATGCAAAAAAAAATCAGCGTGATAAAATATCAAGTCTGCTAAAACTACATACATATTATCCGACATTCAAAAAATATTAAGTCAGATTGTGCCACTCTGCTGCTTGAAATCCTCTAGTGGTTTCCCCTACAGTTGCCCACAAAGCCCCCATCACCTCTCCAACTCAGCCTCCTCCTACTCCTCCCCTTATTCACCACACTCCAGGCACAGTAGACATCAAATAAATATTAGGTAAATGAATAAGTAATGAAAGAAGGAAGAAATATATCAGTTTTCACTCCATTATCCTTAGGATGTGATCCTCGTCCTCATGGTCCAAGATGGCTGCTCTGTCTCAGACATCACATCCACATTCTAAACACCAAGACAGAGGAAAGAAGAAGGATGATGTATCACCTTTATTTTAAGAAAAGAAAAAGGGCTTGCAAATACCAGAAGTTCCACACACTACTTCTATTTACATCCCATCGTCTATAACTTAAGCCACGGTTTCCCAACCTCAGCATTACTGGCATTTGGGCCAGATAACTCTTTGTTGTGGAAGGCCATCCTGCGCACTGTAGGGTGTTTAGGGGCATTTCTCCTAGCATCCCACCAAATGCCAGGGGAACACGCCCTTACCCAGCCTAAGCTGTGACAAAATGTGCCCACATGTTGCTACAATTCCCATGGGAGGGGGACCTCCCTGGCAGACAACCACAAGCTAAAAGAGAGATGGCAAATATCAAAATATCATGGTAAAGTGGGAGTCTGTATTCTGAGGCAGAACAGGAAAATGAGTGTTTGCTAAATAGCCAGCAGTCTCTTTTGAGCGGGGGTGGGGAGGTAGGGAGAACACACAAAAAAAACACTCCTTCTTCCCAGAGGCAAGCACTGTTGCCTGCTTTTTGAGATAATTTCAGGAATATTCAGTGCATAGAAAAGTATCCTTGTATTTGCATGAAGTGCAACCTCTTTCATAAGAGTCTATGCCAGCGGTTCTCAACCTGTGGGTCGCGACCCCTTTGGTGGTCGAACAACCCTTTCACAAGGGTCGCCTAAGACCATCTTGCATATCAGATATTTACATTATGATTCAAAACAGCAACATTACAGTTATGAAGTAGCAACGAAAATAATTTTATGGTTGGGTCACAACATGAGGAACTGTATTTAAAGGGCCAGAAGGTCGAGAACCACTGGTCTATGCCTTGCTTTCTCTCACTTAACAAGGCTGTTTTTTTCTAGGCTATGATGTGACCTTTTTACCTATACCTTCAAGTTTTCTTTTGTTTCTGAAATGTTTTCTTAAATTACTTCCTTAAATATCAGCTCAGTTTCCGTATTAAATTACATCCTTAAGTATCAGTTCAGTTTCTATATTGAGGTTACCTTCCTCATTAACACCAATTATGGGTATGACTGACTGTGTCAATCTTCTACATCTGTTATTTTTGTCTTAACTTTTTAAGAAAGTGTTTATGTGAATTTACATTTCATTTCCCTGTTCCTTATTCTCACCAGTGTCTCTCCCTTAAGTGCTGCATTCCGTTCTTTTGTTGGCAAAGCTCATACAGTGTCTCTTTCTAGATCCTTATTTTCTAGAAGCAGTTACTTCATTAATTTTCATGAATAGTGAGGTGGTTTATCATAGTTTTAGCTTCTCAAAGGCAATAATTTTCTGAATATTCTTTATCTGCCAATAGTTTTCCTCCTGACATGTACCTGGTATTGGTTTAATAGGACTTAAAATCCACTTGTTTATGACTTAAGTGAAGTTGTTTTAATCCATTTGGTTATGACAAAGAAAAAAGTTACTTTTAGAACTAAAGTTGCCGTAATATGAAGTAAGTTGTGTTAATGCATCATCATCTCATCTGTTGTCTTTGATAAGCATCAGCAGCTAAGGAGCCCTCCTGGGGACTTATCAATAAGAACACTTGACCGGGTGGCATGACTCAGTGGTTGAGCATCGACTGATGAACCAAAAGGTCAGGGTTCAATACCGCACATGCTCAGGTTGCGGGCTCGGTCCCCAGTGGGAGGATGCAGGAGGCAGCCGATCAATGATTCTCTCTCATTATTGATGTTTCTATCTCTCCCTCCCTCTCCCTTCCTTTCTGAAGTCAATAAAAATCTAATCAAATAATAGACAAACAGGGTACTTAACCATACCTTTGCTACGCCTCCCATTGGCTAATCAGTGAGATATGCAAATTAACCTCCAACAAAGATGGCAGTTAATTTGCATACGTAGGCACGAGGCAGAGCAGTGAAGGCACTGAAGGCGGCTCCGGCCAGAGCAGCAAAGGCCTGGGTTCCGGGTGCCGGAGGAAAACTGGTGCTGGCAGCCAGGGGAAGGGAAGGCCTATTGCATGAATCTTTTCATGCAACAGGCCTCTAGTATATTATAAAAAATAAAAAATAATAAGAACACATGGAGAAACAACATGGCAGGGGGACATTTAGACCATAAATATGGAAAGTTTGTGGGAACTATTTGAGAGTTTCCGTCTGGGCAAGGCAACACTTTGCTGGCCTAAACAGCTTTCCAAATATCTTGAGACATTTGCTCCTGACATGGCCAAGGCAACTCTTTGGTTGGCAGTGGTGCTAAACGGGGCAGTGGTCCCTGGAGTGATGGCCCTCAGAGCAGCCTGGCCTGTCCACCAACACCAGCATCTTTGTTCCCTAGCAACGTGCTCTAGCAACAAGGGACTTTCATTTTTGCACTGGCAGCTGGAAGTAGGCTCATGGTTAATTAAGCCGTCTCTCCTGAGAAGCCAAACTCATATAAAGGTACACCTCTAAATGTGAACTTTATTCCTTTCACCTCCCCTTGCCTGGAACAATAGTGTGCTTAATCCATCATTTGTTTGGAGTCTGTTATTTCTTTATTTGGCTTATCAAATGATATTTTCCTGTATGCTATTGGCTTGTAAAATTATTATAATTCCCACAGCAAACCTGTGCTGAATAAATTGTTGCCAAAGACAGAATCAGTCTCTGAGTATAACTCCACTGCCCAAGACAAAATAAAATCAAAACATTTTTTTTTTATTTTAGATCGCATGGGTAATTCCTTTTTCATTGCTACTCATGAGTGAGATAAGTTCTCACTCTATTAAATACTCTCAGAAAATATGTAAGGAACTCACCAAACTAGAAAGAAACCGCTCTGTTATATGAAGCTGTGAGTAGAATTAATTTTTTTAGGTTTTTCTTCCCCCCAGCCATCAGGGACCATAGCCGTCTGTCTTTTCACAATGCGGATTCTCTTTCTCATCTGCAGTTTGTTTCCAGTCATTGTGCCTCGTCTGTGTAATTTCTCATTCCGTCCTGCCCTCCATCCTCTTTACCAGCTCGGCCTAGCAAAGTTCCTGTAACTAGTCCTCATTATTCTCACTGTTCCAAAGAAGAATAAGACCAAGGCCGCTCCTGGCTACTAACATGCATTCTCTTTTGCTCTTCTATCTGAACATATTATTGGAGGTAGCGATGTAAATTGCTAAAAGATTGCTTTCCCTAGATGTGACTATAATTAGGTTCTGTGGCTATCACAGGAAGGGAATTCTGTAAAGTGCAGAGTCAGAAAACTTTCCCATCATCCCTTCTAGGGTCTTTGTCTGGTCTAATCATTACATTGACTTAAGACAGAGGAACAGGAGAAAAACAAATTTTGTACGTACAGAAGCCCCCTTAAAATACGAGACTCCCAACAGTCGGGCAGTTGAGCCTCATATACCATCTTGAACTAGGGAGAAGGGGTGGGGGTCTGGGGCTTCAAATGCAGAAGGACAATTCACAGTAAGATGAGAACAGATGTCCGATAAACAAAGATAAACAAATGTTTGCCCTGCCAAGCAGATGAGTCTTTCTGATATGAAAGATTATCTCTAGTAATAGCTCTCTTCCTGGTACAGCCCCCCCACCCCCCACCCCCCCATCTCAATTATTGTAGGAAGTTGCCGGGGAGGTAAAGAGCTCTTCCCGAGGCTGCTGAGCTCTGATGGACTTCAGCTCAAAATAATGCACAAACCAAAGTGGTACATTCTAGGGTGGCCCATTCTGCTTCCCCTCAAAGTCTCTATAAAAAGAAGAGGGGAGCCCTGGCCGGTTTGGCTCAGTGGATAGAGCGTCAAGTCCCAGGTTTCACTCCGGTCAAGGGCATGTACCTTGGTTGCAGGCACATACCCAGTGGGGAGTGTGCAGGAGGCAGCTGATCGATGTTTCTCTCTCATTGATGTTTCTAACTCTCTATCCCTCTTCCTTCCTCTCTGTAAAAAAATCAATAAAATATTTATAAAAATAAAAAAGAAAAGAAGAAGAGGGGAAGCTGGAGAAAGCTTTGGTTCTACTACCTACTACTGACTGGAAAGTAGATGTCATGGTTGATGCTCCAGCCAACCCTTGGATCAAGGAGTTGTCAGAAAGATGAAAGCCACACACCAGGATGGTGGGTCAAACAAACAAACAAAAACTGTTTTTTGTTTTTGTTTTTTCTTTTTTTATGGTACTACATTTATTGAAAGTGTGAAGATACAGAACATTTATCAT
>NW_006285313.1:226713-228105 GCF_000327345.1 Myotis davidii
TGTGGTGGTAGGGGTTGGAGGGGTGGTAGTGGGCTTCCATAGTCTGCAGCCACAGCTGCAGCGTCGTCTCCGAGCCCTTCAAGAATTCACAGACCCCAAAGCGAGCGAAGATTTTGAGACCAAGAAAAGTCAAAGGCCTTTTCTGAGTGGCAGTCTCCAGTTGAAAAACATTAAAGTCCCGGTCGTCATCGCTTTCCAGGGCCTCAGCTATCCTCAGTGGGATATTGTGAAGGGACTCGGAGGTGAGTAAGCGCCCGAAACTTGATGCAGGTAGACATCAGGCCCCCAATGAGGTCCTTGGTGTGAGGATCCTCTTCCTTCGCCCCGAACTGTGGGGAATACAGCTCCGAGGTTCTCAGAATTTCCCGGACGCGGTCTAAGGCTTCTGTCACAGGCACGGACCTGTCCTCCTGGACAGCACTGATGATATCGATCACCTTCGCTGGCTCGTGAGGCAACACTCCTTTTCCTCTTGTCTTTATGTTGACCCAATGGATTATCTGTGGGAGTGCCAGAATGAACGGAGTCTGTGATCTTCTCAGCCTTACTGTTGCCGATGCTCTCTCGGCACATAATGGACACATAGTGTCTAATTTTTCCTCCCCGTCCAATGACAGGTATCTTCACATTCTGTTGTACATTATCTCCGTTTCTGGAGTGGTAAACGCCTTGCCACTCCTTGCCCATCTTCGTGCATGAATTTATAGTACTGAACAAGTCAGCCTTTTTCTCATTTAGAGGCATTTCTGCTAACTCCTTCCCTAATAATTCACCCGACGCATAGCCCACTGTTGTTTCAAATGCTGGATTTACATACTGTATGTAGTTGTCCTCACTCGTGATTTTAATGGCGTCTTGGCTTTTCTCTAGTGCCGTGAATACTGAATTACAAGCCCTGGGTTTCAGCTGTGCCCGCATGCACCTCTCCAAACTCCAGCTGCAGCAGCTCCGAGTAACAGGCCAGGAGGCTGGGGTCCTCCACGAACCTCCTCGTAAACCCGGCACTAATGAGGGACATCACATCATCTCCATCCCACCTGGGTACTACACCAACAATAACTGTTTCCTGAAACTTTTGTTGCTCGAATAGACTTGCACAGCGCCGGGGCGTCCAGCTGCTGGGGGTTTCTGTGGTCGATGATGATGATGTCGTGATCTGCAGCCACGAAACGGGTTAACACAGCCTGGACCTCCGGGGCCACCGTGCACTTAAACCCTGCTTTCTCACTTAAACCCTTTACGCTGGCTATTGTCTCTGACAAACGCTAACAGGACCTGGAGTTGATGTGCATGAAACCTCATGGGGCCAAACTGCACATGAGATGTTGGTCTCTTCGAGTCGGGGTCCGCGGGGAGGGCGCCGGTGGTGGTGGCCAAGGCTTCGGGCTCCGG
>NW_006285313.1:229427-230309 GCF_000327345.1 Myotis davidii
ACCGCCTCCCCAAAACTGATTTCTTGATAACAGTGGAGCCATGACACCAGCTCTCGAGGAAATTCCTCGAGACTTCTCTTACTTACATGAAAGAGAAACAAACATCTTAGTTGCTATTTTGGATATTCAGTTAGGTGCACTTGAACTTAATCTTGAATAAAACAACAGAGCTTTGTCCTTAAGGGTATGTTACTGACTTTGGATGTCTGTTCCGTGAGCCTTGTTGGAGATCAGCGGCCACCAACATCCTCTCTGGGAGGAAGAGCCACTCTCTGACTTTTACTGTTTTTGACATCCTTCCTCAAATATTATGATTCGGAGTTATAAATGTCTTCTCATGTTCTTTCAGATGGAATTTGATTTTCTGTTTCTTATTCTTAAATGCAAGAGTGGGTAGTGAAATGCTTCCCTATTCCATTATTTTAAAACTAGAAGGAGGAGACTTTCTTTTTGGGATAGAGAAAAAATCGTTTGGAAACAGCAGAAGGAGCTGATGAAGGGTGCACGCTCTGCCTGCAGGCTGATTTATGAGAGATAGAAGGTTCACATGAGAGCTTTGCAGAGCAAGCGATGTCATCAGGGGCAGCTTTTTCTTTTCACAGTAAAATGACAGCACTCAGAGAAGATGTTGAAGATGTTGAGGCATTGGCTAATAATGACCAAAGGGTTCCAAAGTCATAACCAAAGGGAGGGGTTGAAGGCCAGGGAAGCGCACAGGGCGAGTCAGAATTAAAGGTCATGGTGACAACGGATGCCCTGGGAGACTGGGCATTCATGGTGACTAGGAAAACTAGCAACTCTCCTAATGGTCTCCAGAGGAAGGCAGGGTCATCCTTTCACACTGCATTTGAAATATTAAAATACATATATCAAGATATACAT
>NW_006285313.1:231274-233642 GCF_000327345.1 Myotis davidii
TATAAGAAAGGAGATATTGTCATCCCTGGGTATCCTCAGGGGGACTGGCTCCAGGAAGGCCCCACAGGTTCCAAATCTGCAGGTGCTCAAGTCTCTTACATAAAATGGCATAGTATTTGCATACAACCTATATTTGCATATAGGCTACAGCAGGGTGTGCCTACACATCACTTCACTCCTATAGATTCAGTATAGTGCTCAGCACATGGCAAATTCAACTTTTGCATTTGGAACTTTCTGAAAATTTTTCTAAATATTTTCAATCTGCAGTTGGTCAAAACCACAGATGTGAATTCCGTGAATAGGGAGGGCCAACCGTAGCTGGTTGGGATGTGAGTACTCACCCCACAGCCTATACCCAATTCATGCCCAGGAAGTGTGATCTCACCCCACATAAGGAAATATTTCATAGGGGCTGCAGAACAGACTAAAACTAAGGGCCCACATAGGGATTAAGCCTTCGCTTCATTGGAATAGCTCCCTAACCAAACTAGCCATAGAGACGCCTAAATAATTGACTTGGAAAAGCTTTCAGGCACAGGAGTCTCTCACAGCAGCTGAAACTGAGGCCCAAACCCTAGGATGCGTGCCCAGCAGAGGAAGAGGCCGTTCAGAGATACCCACATCATCTCCTTTGTTGGCAAAGTTGTCCAGATGCCCACAGAGCTTTAATTAAGCCCAATTCTAATTAATCCATGACCTTGTTCAAGCCAACTGTTTCCCAGAGCCTCTAATGCCTCTCCAGTTTCAGATGCCCTTTCCTCCAAGTGGAATTCAAAGGTCCATTTTTCTTATTAAGTTTAATTGAAAGATGACTGAACCGTTATCTTTCATAAACAGGAACTTTCCCACCAATAGCACTTGTAGAGTCAGCGGTGACATGTCACAGCTTCTACAGTCTGTACACCGACAAATAACTGGGTCAGCGTGGACCACTCCAAATATAGCCCATGAGACCTCAGACACTTGACAAATCAAAAGCAGCACATGGCATTTAGAACAGAGACAGTCGGTGTAGCAGCAGTAAGACCACGGACAGATGGACTGAGACCAGGAAGCAATGGGAGAGAGGAGCAGTACAAACAAGGAGGCAGCAGTCAGAGGATTCAAACCCATCCCCGACCCTCTAACCCAGAGCCTCCCAACTCCCGCCTCATGGCACACTGGGTGCTACAGATGACTTACAGCTGCTTCCAGATGTTGAGCCCCTCCACACCGGTTGGGCTTAGGGGAAGTTGGAAACCCCAGGCCAGTTGCCTCTGGTTGTGAGCAGTCTTCCTCATTTCTCCAACATGCTGTAGGAATGTAATCACCATTACATAGGCTATGCTAAATGATGTCCAAACCGTGTTAAAAATACTGGGAATCACTGATATAAACGCATTCACTACCCCCATGTAACTCCACAACTGTTTCTGTGCTTTTTTCTATCAGAACAAACACCCCATCAACTGCAACTTACCAACATGGTACAGAAAATGTGGGCCATCTTTGCCTCACCATGCCTGTAAGATATGCTTGCAGTCTAGAATATATTAAGGTGACCTGAATGCACTTGAGTAGATTCCAATATGTCACTCTTCCCCAAAGCATATACTTAGAACAGTTATATCGCTTCCTATTATTTTTAGGGTAAAGATCCAAGTCCTTCCCAGGACTTGCAGGACCTCCTAGACTAGAGTCGGGCTTCATGAGGCAGTCAGGATACTTAGGACAGACCCACCATGACTAGACTCAGCATAAAATAAATGCATTGGAGGATAATCATACCTCAAAGAACCTGTGGGAGAGACAGTCAGAGGGCTCCACAGCCAGCAGCCAACCTCACCCAGTCTCTTCCCACAAAGCCCTCCCTGACCTCATCTCTCACATGGACTGCCCAGTCCACCCCACCCTTGTTGAGCTCTGGACGCCAGAACCTCCACCAAAGATGTTCCCAAAATCCATGCCTCTGCCACCACGCCCACCAGAGAATGGACTCCACATGGCAGCCACTACCTAGCCCGGGGGTGGGCAAACTTTTTGGCTGGAGGGCCACAATGGGTTCTTAAACTGGGCCAGAGGGCTGGAACAAAAGCATGGATGGAGTGTTTGTGTGAACTAATATAAATTCAAAGTAAACATCATTTCCACGTGGCAGCCACTACCTTGCCTTACTCTCTTCTGAAAAGAAATTACATGGTTGGTGTCTGATTGTTGAAGCTTAGAACACGGCTGTGTCCCAGCTGCTAGTAAATAGGGGGAAAGGGTGTTCCGGTGTCCACTTTAGGAGGTAAAGTGCATGGTGTGGGAAATTCCCTAATGGAGAAAGATGACCAAGGGCAGCAGACAGTTACAAACTTGACAAGCACCTTATTTGTTCCACTGC
>NW_006285313.1:233803-234187 GCF_000327345.1 Myotis davidii
TTCCCCGCCCCTGGTCCCTGTCACTCCAGCCAGGTGCCTCTCCCCGTCACTCTAAGAATCAAGATACTTCCTTATAGAACAACCCCCCTCCAAGGACATCCACATCCTCATCCCTGAAATCTGTGTGTGAACATGCTTCCATGTCAAAAGGTACTTTATAGATGTAATTAAGATAAGGACCTTGAGAGGAGAGATTTTCCTAGTTTATCCAGATGGGCCCAACCGTAATTACCAGGGGTACAGGAGGAACAGAATCAGAGAAGGTTTGGCAATCTATATAATAAAAACCAGTGGTCCTAACGCCTTAATGGCCAAAGACCGGTCACCAAGAGGCTGCAAGCGCAGCAAGGCACACATGCAAGGGTGGGAGGGATTACAAGCACA
>NW_006285313.1:234300-259585 GCF_000327345.1 Myotis davidii
GTGGGTGGGTGGGCGGGTGCGCATGGGTGGGCAGGGCTGTGCAATTTCGCTCGCTGGGCTTCTAGTATGTGCTAACAGAAGGAGAGATGGAGTGATGCAAGAATGGGGCCATGCCCTAACTGGTTTGGCTCAGTGGATAGAGCATCGGCCTATGGACTCGAGGGTCCCAGGTTCAATTCCAGTCAAGGGCTTGTACCTGGGTTACGGGCACATCCCCAGTAGGGGGTGTGCAGGAGGCAGTTGATCGATGTCTCTCTCTCATTGATGTTTGTAACTCTCTATCCCTCTTCCTTCCTCTCTGTAAAAAATCAATAAAACATATTTAAAGAAGAATGGGTCCATGAGGGAAGACATGCAGGCAGCCTTGGGAGTTGGAAAAGGTAAGGAATGAATTCCGCACTAGAGCCTCCAGGAGGAAAGCAGCCCTGTGACACCTTGCTATTAGCCCTTTGAGACCCACTTCGGACTTCTCTTCTTTCCAGAACTATAAGTTAATCCATTTGCATTGTTTTAAACCACTCAGTTTGTGGCAATCTTTTACAACAGCCATAAAAACAAATATACTCCCACCTTGGCACATGCTATTCCCCAAGCTGGGGACACATGCCCTTAGCTCCTTCTATCCCTTCCTATTTCAACTCATTGATCCCTTTCTCGTAGAAACTGCATTTAAGCTCTCAGGCTAGGTCAGTTTCCCTAATGTCCTTTTCAACAGCCCCATGAACTTGAACTTTATGGCACTTATCCCAGTTGCAATTTTATGTTGGAGTTATTATTTCATTCTACTGTTGATAGACTATAAGCTACCTAAGGACAGAGACATGTCTAGGTTTGCTCACCATTTTATCCCCATCACCTGGCATCATACCTGCCACATAACAGGTGCTCAAGCAGTATATGTTGAAAGGATGGATGGGTCTCACACGCATACTGTCAACCCAGCGTCAAAGCAGTTTACTTGGCTCTAAGAAGCTGCTTATTCAGACAAATTCTAGCCGCAGCTTCTAAAAGTTAACTTGGCAAAGAGCAAACACGAAATAAATATTTGGGGGCAGGAAGAATGAAAAGATGGACAGATGAACACATGGGTGCCTAACAGTATGGATGAGCAGATAAAAGAATGGGTGGAATGCCCTAATAACCATATGCATATTTAAGAATCTTATAGAATTTATTTTACAAGAATAATATATTGACCAATGATTGCCACAAAGAATAGATGCTACCCTCAAACCTTGACCCTTGAAAACTACATAAAACTCTATAACTGTATTCCCACCAGTCTATCATCTGTTCGATGCTTTCTGAAAACCTTTACTGAACTCCTACTGGGCAGCAAGCATATCTGAGACACCAAGAATGAGACCAGGTCAAGGATCTCCTGGCTGGTCAGATCGCAATGACACTCTTCTAGAGCAACACATCTCCTCCATCACTTCATTTAGCCCTCAGGGACCCTGTAGGAGGGATCCTTCCCCACCTGTTGCACCAGGTTGGTAGTCAGCCCAGCCTGTATGGGCTCCATTCACACAGATGGAGGGAATGTCTAGGATGCTATCAGTTGGCATTGTCAAAATGCTATTCTAACAGGGCTAAAATGGTGACCCTCTTTGCCAAGAAACATTGCCCTTTCCTGATAAATGGACTATTTTGCCAGATACTCAAAAAAGGGTCCGTAGCACAGGATCCTTAGCCCTTCCTGGACCTTTCCTCCGACTGCTGGCAGGGGAAACGACCACCTCTCTGCAAAACTGAGATACAGACACTGTGTCTCGTGCTGTTCTCTCTGCTCTCATCCCCTCCTGATGCCTGCATGTGCCTTCCTCAGTCCCAGACACCGGACCTTCAGCCCAGGCCCGAGGGCCTGTGCGCTTAGGGAGTTCTTAAAAGAGTTATGACTGATGGTCTCTTTGGGATTTGTCCTCTCAGGATTATTTTAATTTTTTAAGAGACCTCAATTATTAAAGTTCTTCAGAGTTTAAAACACACACACAGTAAATGGCCAATGTAAATGGGTATAATGTCTGCTGAAGAAAAATAAAATGTTTGAAGACAGAAAGATGTGATCAGTGCCTCAAATTACCTCCCCAAGGTCACCACTTCCATGCCCATCACTGTCCTGTCCAATTCCCTGTGAGGACCAAGGCTGAGCTCAGATATTAGCAAAGAGGAGAGAGACATGCAATGCCAGGCATATGCTAGAAGCGTCATTACTAAGTGGTGACTTATCAGACAGAGACATGTGCAAGCAAACGGTGAGGGCAAAAGAGAAGGGCGGGTGAGACCCTTCAGAACAACCGCCCAGAGTCACATCTGGTCAACAGGGCTTGGCAAGCAGCTGCGGCCTGGAGCTTTGTGGGCTCAGTGGGCTCAGCATGCCGGGGCAGAACAGAATGCCCAGCTCCAGCGGCCGTTCTCCAAGTTTCTGCAATGTTTTCTTTTGTTTGGGCTTTCACATCCAGATATTGGAGATACAGTGTGAAAATGAGACTCTGTCATTTTAACAAGGCCCTTTTAAATCCAGAAAGAACAGCCCCATCGATCAGGAAATTATTCTCATTAGTCACTTTCTAGCCTACTGCCTCAGGATTACACGGGGCTGCCAGCAGAGATGTAGGGCCACAATTAATAAGATATTATCGCGGATGTAGGCTGCAACGACAGTAGGCACAATTAAGATTCACACACAGGCACATGCACACACCGTTCCCGGGGCAGCTCCAGGCCCCTGTCTTAGGAACGCTCCATTTTTCATAACTAATCCAAATGAGAATTTCAGCCCACTGCTAGTTAGTACGCGTGTGAAATCATTTTATAGCCGCTTCATGAAAGAGGCCCTGGAGACACCAGCTGAGCATGAGCCACGTGACAAAGGCGATGCAGCACAGTGTGTAAGTGGCTTGGGCTCTGAAATCGGACAGAACTGGATCTGACCTGGGCTTCTCCATGTACTGGCGGTGTGGCCTTGGGTGAGTCACTTAGCTTCTCTGGGCTCTGGTTTTCTCAACACCAGAACAGGGATAATAATATTTATTTTGCACAGTTGCGGAGAAGGTTAGAGAAATGTGTTTAAAATGCATACTCAAGTGCCTGTCAATAAATGGTAGCATTTTAAAAAATATATATATATTATTGATTTTTTTACAGAGAGGAAGGGAGAGGGATAGAGTTAGAAACATCAATGAGAGAGAAACATCGATCAGCTGCCTCCTGCACACCCCCTACTGGGGATGTGCCTGCAACCAAGGTTCATGCCCTTGACCAGAATCAAACCTGGGACCCTTCAGTCTGCAGGCCGACGCTCTATCCACAAGCCAAACCAGTTAGGGCAGTAGCATTTATTTCTCTCTCTCCCTCCTTCTCTCCATCCTCCCCCCTCCCTCTCTTTCTGTGCCCCTGGAGTTGTGCCCACCACAGTCCTACTGCTATGTTCCCTTTCAGGTGCCTACATGACCCGTCAGTCTCTCAGGAAGAATTTATCATCTTAGACTAGGTGCTGAGCAATAAACTAGGTCATGTTCCCGGCACCATTATTACTGTTGTTGGCAATAACTGACTTCAGCTTTCTGACATAAACTTGGCTGTTGTGTGCCCTGTTGCCAGCAGGGAGCAATCTTGCAGTGGGGACCCATTTGGGGGAGCTGGAGGGAGTCGCTGTAAAGTAGGCCTAGGCCAGAACAGCTGGAAGTGGCCTTTCTAATTGGCAGCTTCCTGTATTATGACAGGTTGGAGGCAGTGAAAGGGATGCACGCAGGGACAGAATGGCAGACAGCGCTTCCTCGGATAGAAGCGTCCACAGGCTTCCAGATGCAGCTGCTCCTTTAACCTGCGTGTTCAGAGTGGCTCCAAAGTCCCCTCTCAGGGATTCCCAGGGCCGTGTATCACCGTCAGCTTGGATGCCAAGTCCAGCTCCACAGAGGCAGCTGGGAAAGGCAGGCCAGGTAAGGAGAGCAAGACAATCAAGGGGAAAGACAGCTGGGCGGGGGCCAAGGGCCTGGGGTCTGGTGCCCAACCTGGCACCACGTGAACTTCTGGCAAGTCCTTGTCCCATTCAGGGTCGCAGTTTCCTATCACAGAAAGGCCATTCTGAGCTCATCTCCAGGAATGCTATCATGGGTACTCATTTTGCTTACCTGGAGTTTCTACTTATTCTACACTATACACATATCATTGGAGGTGATATGTGTATACTGTAGAAAGGTAGGTAGGTAGGTAGATCAATGATAGATAGATAGATGATAGACAGATAGATAGATGATGATAGATAGATAGATAGATAGATAGACAGATAGATAGATATAAACTGCATACCCCAGTGCCAGCCAATAGAGAAATAAATTCACTTATCTTTCAATCTTTCATTAGTCATTTTCATATACACACATACTTTCATATACACAGATACTTTCATATACACAGATACTTTAAAGGTGTATTTAGTAACTAAAATACTAAGCTAATATTAATTGGGCACGTCCTATGTGCCAAGCGCTGTGCTAGATGGTTGACATTCATTATCACATTTAATCCTGCCCACAACTCGGAGAAAGTTGAATGGACACACGCATTTCCCTCTGCCTCCTGATAACAGAGCTCTGGCTTTCCCTTAGGATCCACACCCTCTCACCATCTTCCCCATGTGATGTGTGGCATTGCCCTCAGCCCCAGCTCTAGAAGTAGGTTTCCACTGGCTTCCGTGGTTGCCATATGCCCCTCTCACGGTGATTGGTTCAAGGACAGATAAGACCTGAGCAGCAGAGTCAGAAGAAACCCCTGGAATTTGCCAAGGATGTGGAGATAGGGTCCCCTTCTTCCCTGTAGGACTTGGATGTGGAGCAGCTGGCCCCATTATGTGCCGTCAGATATTTTCGGTACATGAGAGCCAATGCTGCAGAATTATAGCTGGGAAACAAAGAACGATAAAAGCAGAGCCTTGAGATGCTGGATCAAGCCTGGCCTGTCAGACGACCCCAGGGGGCAGCATTCACATCAAAGTCCACGTCAGTGATGGCGGTGGGAGTTACTAGAGCTGTATTGCATGGTGGCCTGGTTCCCAAGGACAGGATATTATGAATGGACAGTCCTGTATCATAGCAAACCCCTGTGTCCAGGAGAGCAGTGTCTATTTCCAGAAGAACATGAACGCAGGGAAAACATTCCGGAGAACCAAAATAAGCCCATAATCCACCTCAATGTATCACCCCAGAGTGAGAGAAAATTCCACATCAACCCTCCCTAGGCTCCCTGTGTGCAGGGTGGGCGGAGATAAACATGGCAATCTTTAAATCCTCAGAAGCAATCAGTATGTGTTTGCAGAGTATTGCAGTCAGGAGGGGTCTCGGGGACTTCCTTCCTGTAAGGCAGCAAGAACACACACACACACACACACACACACACGAAAATCCTCTGCTGGTTCGCTATTCATATGACAAAGTCCAGCCCCCGCTCTTGAAATACAGCTAGCCTCTGCTTCAGAAGCCACCGCCAGCCCTGGGGACATTTTTTAAAAGAGCTAAAACTGTAGAAATGAAGCACAGGGGCCCGCTCATGTTTACAGCATCTCATATTTTCCAATTCTCAGCTCAGGGGGATTCCCGGGCTTCAGGATGTGCCCTTGAGAACCTGTGAATGAACCCACGCCATCAACTCGAGTGGTGGCTTTGGCAGGCCGTCCGGGGGTCAGCGGGAGAGCACGGGCCACCAGGGTGCATGCAACTCCCTCTGACCTAACCAGCCAGCCTCTCACACACCCCAGGTCACCCACCCACCGAGCTGCCAGGAAAAGGTCCACAGCCAGGCTGGGGATGGCACCCCGTTGGCTTTAAACGTGATAATGAATGTCAATGTCTTCGGCCTTAACTGATGTGTTTTCTCTGCTCCTCTTTGCATGTCCTGCAAAGAAACACCTGGGGATCTAACATATATTTCTTTTTAGTCCCCTAAGTTGATTTAGATGTCAATCAAGGCTGAGAATCACTGTCATCACACCTTTGTTCGGCTGCTGTTTGAGACTAGGCATTATGAAAAGAAAATCTCAGAGCATCTCTAAGCACAGTCTCCCTCCCGAACTCTTTGCTGACTTATCTTGTTATTTTCTGCTGAGAGCCACTTATACCCTAAAAGATTATGGAGGAACACAAAAAGCTTCGGTTTACGTGGGTTATATCTATTGATGTTTTAACATATGAACAATTAAAATGGAGAAATGTTAGAATAGTTAATAAACTCTTTACATGTTTTCAGAAGTAATATAGTCTTATAACAAAATAATTTTATTTTACAGACTCTAAAAGGAATGGTGAGACAAGTGACAGTGGCATTTTTATAAATCTCTTTAACAGAAGAAAGAAAAAGCTGGGCTCTCATATTTGCTTTTGTGTTTAATCTTGCTATATCACACGTTTTACTGTCTCCAGAAAATTCCACCAGACACTCATGAGAGAATGAGAACAAGGGAAGCAAATAATGTCTTAGTAATACTAGGAAAATAACTTTGACTTTATAGGGAACCCTTTGAAAAGGTCTCCAGGGCCCCAAATAATCCCCAGACAACACTCTGGGGACCTCTTTTCTAGTCCATCCTTCTATTTTCTCTCCACCTTCATATACATGCTCATTTCCCTAATTTCACCGTGTGTATTTTATGCTTTTTAAAATTTTTACAAATATTTTGCTTGTTCCCCACTGGTGGTGTGTGGGTGTGCAGGTGTGTGTAAAAATCATTAGCTTTATGAAACATAAATCTACTCAAACTACGTTAAACCAAGAGAGATTTGTGGTAACGACATGAGGGAATCTCACAGAACTCCACGTGGGAGGTGCAGCTGGTCCCACTGTTTCTTCACAGTGTTGGGCCCTGCACATGGACCCACTCTCCACTCTGCAAACTGGTGTCCTCTGCAAGGCTCCGTTCTCCCAAGGAAGGCTTTGGGTCACCAGGAGGCCCAATATATCACCTTGCAGCTTCATCTCCTACAGCTTTCTATTTGATTGGTCCAGCATGAAGTTTGTGGCAGGGTTGGTGGAGTTTTTCTGTTTTATTCACATCCATGGAGTGAAAGCACACATCAGGGACCACACAAAGAACCAAATATTATAACATTGGTTCTCAATGCTGGTTGTTCAATCCGGTAATTATATGGGATCAGAAGCCAATTGCTGGTGCATTAGGCTGACTCCTTAGGCGGTGGAGTCTCACATACGACAGGCTGTGTGTGGTAAAGAGGCAATAGGCATCCTAGGACAGACTGCCAGCACTTTTCGGTAGAAATATAATGTGAGCCATGTATCTAACTTAGACTGTTTTTATAGTCGTATTTAAAAAGCAAAAATAGCCCTGGCCAGTGTGGTTCAGTTGGTTGAGTGTGGATTTCCTGTAAAGGCACATGCAGGAGTTGTGGGTTTAATCCCCAGTAGAGGGTGTACAGGAGGCAACCATCAGTGTTTCTCTTCCTCTCTCTTCCTATCTCTATGCTTCTGCTCAGTGACTGACTGGAGAGTGGTGCCTAGGATCTATCAAAGAAAGGACTCATTTCTGGGAGAAGAGAAAAATTCTAATTGAAGCAAGTGCAGTTTGAAATAACTGGGATTTCCAAGAGAGATCTGTGGTAGGCAGTCTGATATAAAGATCTAATGATCAGAAAGTTTAAACCAAAGATAAAAATTCAAAGGACTCCCTTATTTGACAATCAATTGTCCGGGTCAATTGATCAACCCCTGGATTCAAAGTACGCAAAGTAAACTCACCAGAGTAAAAAGAAACCATCTTATGGAGCTGAAAAGCAAGATTCCATTACAGGAAATGGCCCTCATCCTGAGTGTCCCAGTAACTCCTACAAATGTTCACAAAGCCCCCCTTTGTATTTCTCCTGGGCACAGAGAAAAGAGCTTCACGCACTTACTGCTTTCTCTGCATTCCTATCCAAGGCCTTTTCCAATTTCCTATTTTCCAATGTACCCCTATGTGAAAAGGCTGAAAGGCTTCAAAAGCCTAAATATTACAGCCAAGAGAACTTTAGCTTTGAAGGCAGCTTTTTTCTGAGCTGATTGAATTTTAAAACTCACCGTGTCCCTCTCCTACTCCTACTTGAAGAATCTGAGAATACATGTGTGAAGTGTGGTATATGGTGTGGGGAATGTGACTCTATCTAGTTCCCTGAGGCTACAGGTTCAAGAGGACCAAGAAGGACAGAGATGGAGGTGGCTCTGCAGCTGGTACAGAAAAAAATGTCCTGCTCTAGCCAGTTGGGATCAATGAATAGAACATCAGCCTGCGGACAAAGGGTCCTGGGTTTGGTTACAGTCAAGGGCACATACCTTGGTTGCAGGCTCCTTCCCAGCCTGGGCCCAGGTCAGAGCATGTGCAGGAGGCAACCAATCAATATGTTTCTCTCACATCGATGTTTCTCTCTGTCTTTCCCTCTCTCTCCCACTCTCCCTAAAAAATCAATGGAAAAAAACCCCGCGGGTGATGCTTAACTAAAAATAAAATTAAAAAATGTTCTGAGGTTCCGATACATTCACCTTTGGTGCCATTGAAAGGGTAGTGGAACTAGGCTCATACATATATGCATGCATGCATTCACTCATTCATTCAACAAATACCTGTTGAGCACCTAAAATATGTACTAGGAACTGTGTTGCCTGTAGAGGAAGCAACAGTGAACAAGACAGACATGGCCCCTCCTGGAGCTTCATGTCTTGTTTCCTGTTTCTCAGATTTCCTGGAATTATCCAAAATATAGAGCAAACCTTCTTAATTCACTCATTCATTTGAAAAAGAATTATTGAAGGTACTGTACTGGCCTCTAGAGTTACAATGTTGGCTAAAATTGGACAGTTCCAATTCAGTTTAAATGTCATGATGAGACAAAAACAGTGTGCCAATAGAGGCTATAGAAAGTGCTCTATGATGGAATAAGCTTGTCCACAAATTTTTTGGTATTGCCCCAACTCGCTGAGGGGAGATGTCTCTGTCACTAGTCCTGGGATCTTGCCTGGTTCTCGGAGTGTGTAGACTAGTAGAATATGGCGAAGTAATGCTTCACCCAGGCTTTAAAGAGGTAGCAGAATCCTTGGAATGCTTGCTCTAGGGGAAGGCAGTTGACATGCAATGGATCCAATTATTCTGAGACTGCCATGCTGTAAAGAAGCTCAAGCTAGCTGTGTTCACAGACCATGGGGAGAAAGAGTCCCATGAGCTCTGGTTATTCAGCCATCCCAGCCAGGTGATAACACAAGTGAAGAGTCCATCTTGGATATTACATGGTAAGCGGTGGTTTTGTCTGAATGTTTGTATCTTCCTAAAATCCATGTGTTGAAATTCTAATGCCCACTGTGATGGTGTTAGGAGATGGGGCCTTTGGCAAATACTTAGGTCATGAGGATAGAGCCCTCAAGCATGGGATTAATAATTCCTATAAAACAAAAACCCACAATGATCTCTGACCAATTACAACAGGTCAAGACACAGGCATCAGCTATGAACCAGAAAGAGGACCCTCTCTGGACCATAATGGCACTTCCAGCCTCCAGAATTATGAAAAATAACTCTTTCTCTGTAAGCTACTCGATCTGTAGCATTTTGCTATAGTACCTCAAAAGCACTAAGAAAGATGGAAGAGGCCTCTCTGAATAGGTGCTATTTCGTTTGAGACCAAAAGGATTTTGACATACCAGGACTAAGGAGAAGAGCGTTTCAGGCACTGGAAAGGGATGTTCAAAGATCTAGAGTTGGGCAAGTTCTTTGGGTATTCATGGAGCTGAGATTCAATGAGTGTAGAAGGAATATGGCGAGCAAGGTGGAGAGCTGAAGATTAGACTGTTGAGGGGACAGGGATCGATCGAAGGCCTTGTTGGCCATGACAAGGTATTTGAACCATGTTCTAAGTACAGTCAAAAGCCTTTAAATGATTTTAAACATAAAAGAAACATGTTCTGTATTAAAATTGTAAGAGATCCCTATTGCCGCTATGCCAGGTCTCTGAGTGCTTTGATCACTGCTCTGTGACTTTGATCACTTTGATCACTGCCATAATTCATCACTAAGATAGTACCTGGCCTACAGCAGGTGTTCAAAAAAAAGGTTAAGTGAATGATTTAATAATAACAGATTGGAGAGGGATAAGAATGAAGGAAGAGAAACCAGTAAGGAAGCCATTGCAATAATCCAGGTGAAAGACAGTGAGCATGGCTGGAGGAGGAAAGAATTGTTGAGAAATCACTAGAGGTAGAAGAGATAATACTCAAGTTCTGGTTCCGAGGTGTATCAATGTATGATCTTGAGCAAATCAAACTTCCTGAGCCTCTAAATCTTCACCTGTTAAACCTTCTCAATGTAAAAGGCTCTAGTTCACATGGGTGGTGTGAGAATCTCATGAGAAAATATAAGGAAAGCACTTTGTCAAATTGTGTGTTGCTAATTGATGTGAGACAGCAGTATTGTTGTGATTGCATTCTTTCCCTTTGGCCTGATGGGTTAGTCAGAAATATAGACATGGATTGTATAATGTCTCCTAGTTTTCTAGGGGAGTGAGTACAGGAGCTCAATCCCTCTGAGGCTGACACCATTTCATGAGCCATTCTACCTGCCAAAGCTCCTTGCCAAGGTTATGAGGAGACAGTTGTCTCCTTTTGCATCAGAAACATCTTTTCCTTTAGAGCAGCAGTTCTCAAAGTTGAGCACACATCAGAAGTTCCTAGAAGACTTGTTCAAATGCAGGCTGCTCACTCCACCCTTAGAGCATCTGTTTGCCTTTCTAACAAGTGACCAGCTGAGGCTGAGGTCAAGTTTGAGAACTGCGTTAGACCAGCTAGCACTCAATTTCCTTTTCTGATGGGGGATGGGGCGAGGGGACAGGGTTGTCTTTTATACTTGCCAGATGACATTCCCAGGAAAATTCAGGAACTAACAAGCAAAAGTGTCCTCCAGGTTCTTGATATGAGAGCCAGTTGTTTTAAACAAATGGTAGGTTTTTCTTAAAAGTATGGAGCTGGTGCCTGGTTTGGAAATGGTGTGCCAACTGCATGACCTGGGCCAAGGACCTACCTCCAAGTATGAATGTGAGGATTAGGAGTTGATACACTCAAAGCACCTAGAACCGCAGCTGGCACCAAGTAAGCACTTGACAAATGCCAGCTGTTAGCTTTCCTATTCCAAAGTGGGACTCCTCCTATAATTGGTTATTCTATGGTTTTCACATAAAAACCGGTAGAAAGTTCAGCTTCATATTGGTTACCAACCTCTGGAAAAATGTACAGGATTGCAAGCATTTCTGTAACAAACCTCACTCCCAGGTTCATCTAGCATTTTCATCTATATTTTACTGAGGACTTGATTCATTTTTTTCAGTTTCATTTATCTTATCGAATTATTATGTGATTCTCTGAAGGCCACTTTAAATCCTTTCTTCAACAAGGTGGGTCTTACGTATAAATAAGTAGTTCTCAATTCCTTTATGCAGTCTCTCCATGAATAATTAAGGGGTTTCAGGTTCAAGCTGGCCACATCCCAACTTCTTCAGGAACCTGATCATTACTGTTTTACAGGTTCAAGCACCTTAAGCACACAGCAATTACAGTGAACCACGTGGGAAACATACATAAGAATGTGGTTGTTTTACACCTATCTTCCCAATCAACATTCTGTCCTTGTGATTCTCGGACTGATATAGAGTACATTCTACAACATCAAGCTATTGTCCAACTTCTGCTGCCCTTCTCTTATATTACTATTACTGACCGGCCACTGATAGGCAGAGTCTTTCAATTGCTTTTGTGGCATTCACTCATTCAAAAAGCAGTTACTGAGTGCTAATAGGTGTCACACTCTGTGCAGGGCATTAGGGAGGCCATCGGCGATAATACTCAAGACACTATCTGTCCTGCAGGAAATTAGAAGCCAGTGAGCAGACCCACAAATTGGCAGACTATTACCATCCTGCAAGGTGCATGTTATGAATAATAAAGGTCGACAACACTTATTGGACACTTGCTACCTGCCAGGCGCTGTCCTGTGCATTATACATGAATGACTCCTTTTATCCTCACGCCGACCAGGCACTACCATTTCCCTCACTTTGTAGCTGAGGAAACAGAAGCACAGAGAGTGCAAGGTCATACTGTCAGAGGCAGAAGCAGACTTCAAACTCAGGCAGTCTAACTCCAGGGCCTGTACCCTGAATCTCACTATTATTCTGCTTTTCTGCACCATAACATGAAGGAGAGTTTGGAGGAATAACGGTTCAAAGGCTCTTTGGGCCCAGCAATGCAAAAAAAAAGTAACTCTGGGCAGAAAAAATAATTAGTGGGAAGAGAGAAGGGCTGGTACCTCTGGAAAAGCAGATTAGGGAGCAGAGTTAGGTACATTCCATGGCACGGAACCGTGGGTTGAGGGATGGCTGAATAAGCAGCCTGCAGTAATGACCCGTAGCGCCATTGGAGGGTGGCCGCTGTAGCAAATTGCACTACCAGCCCCCGGGAGACCAGCAGTTTTATATAAGAATCCAAATCAGCGCTTTCCATAGAGTTCATCCACAGACTAAGATCTGAGGCCCGAAGAGGCACTCACCTCCAGCCTTCACCGTGAAAGGAGAGAATAATTTTGCAGCAGGCATTGTCCAAGATGTCTGTGTCTGCGTGTGTTCTCTGCTTCAATGCTGCATTTGTGACATTCAGCATTTATTAATTGCCTATTGCTCCATAACATACCACACAAACTAAGCAGTAAGACAGCCATCATATTATGAGGTTCACAATTTTGCACACTAGACTTTGTGCACACCAGACGTGAAATGGCTTCTGGATGGTTCCAATAACGAGATGGTTGGGACAGTGTGCCTGGGGCCACCTGTCTGAGGCATCTGACACATTATATACCCCTTTGTTCACTTTATCATGCAATGCATCTCCACACTAGAATATAAGTGCTATGATGACAGGGTTTTGTTTCTATTTTGTGGAAGGTGAGACAGAGCGATAAGAGAAGGACTTGCTAATAAAATGATGTCTGAGCAGAGACCTGATGGGAGTAAGGAATGAGCTGGTAGAATCTGAGGTCAGAGCATCCCAGGCCAAGGAAATTGCAAGTACAAGGGTCCTGAGATGAGAGCGGTCCCATCCCAGCAACACGTAGGAGACCAGGAGAGTCAGGGCAGTAGAAGAGGGGGGGAAGGGGAAGAGATGAAGCCAGAGAGGCCAGCTCATGTGCCTGCTTGGGACGTCCTCACAGCCCTCCATTCTTGTGCTGCCCGAGCATCGCCGAGGCCCAGGAAGAAGTGCAAAGAATATAAACTCCTCCCCCTCTCTATGCCCCACTTTGTCACCTGGACCCCATGACAGCTCTTCTTGGATCCACTTTCTCTTGAACAGTTCTGTCAGCTGCTGACCACACTCCATTGACCAGTTTTCTCACAAGGCAGCTCAGCTTTCACTCCTACTCCTCTAACCAGAGGAATTAAACCCAATCCGAGGATCCCCAAGAAAACTGACATTAAACCACCACTTTGTCTTCTACTCTCCCCTGGTTCCTGCCCACAGCCAAATCCTTCCTTCTTCTCCAACTCCGACAGATGTGAATATCTGAGAACACAAATACTTGGAGGAAGGGTGGCATTATCCGCACCAGCAGTGTCCACAGGCCTCCCCACGAAAAGTACCAGCAGGTGAATTTTCATCAGATCACAAATGAAATAAGAAAAAAATATATAGTGGGCTTTCATGAAATTCCATTTGTTCAATTTAAATTTAGTTTGGAGATCTGTCGACCAGTTACAGTAACAAATACCCAATATCATGGTTGTTTAATACAATTAAGAGTATACTTCTTACTATGGTGGTAATTAAGCTCTTGTCTCTCTTCTCAAAAGCCACCTTTCCATGCTCAACCTTATAATTTCCGGCTGGCATTCAGCAAACCACGTTATGCTGTTTCTGCCAGTAGGAGGCGCTAGAAGGAGAGCACAAGGCTGGAGGATGGGTAAGGAATGCGGTCCTTCCTGGGCTTATTTTAGGTTTGTCTGCGTTTTTTGTTTTTTTAAAAAATATATATATTTTTATTGACGTCAAAAAGAAGGGAGAGGGAGAGAGATAGAAACATCAATGATGAGAGAAAATCATGGATTGGCTGCCTCCTGCACGCCCCACACTGGGGATGGAGCTCACAACCCGGGCATGTGCCCTGACCAGGAATCGAACCGTGACCTCCTGGTTCATAGGTAGACGCGCGGGCCGGCTGGGCTGTTTGTCTTTTTGTAGGTTGCCTTGTTTTGCGACACCTGTCAATGTCACCTGAGCACCACTTTCTCACTTGGCAGCAGCAATTGATTCTAGCAGCTGGTTTCACTTTCCAGTTTGTTTGTTTGTTTGTTGTTTGTTTCCCTCTTTTCAAGAATGAGCCTCATCAAGTTCCCAGAGATATGGGCACAGCAGGCTGTCCCGTGCCCCCTCCTCAGAGGTCAGGGTGTCAGCTCTGCACCTGCTCACTGGGGATCCAGCAAGAACATTGTGGGTCAGCAGGGGCTGTTTGGGCACCCAGGCTCCCGTCACCTGTGACCCAGCCATCCCTACGCCTCGGGTCCGTAGCAGAATCCTTAGCATCTGTCCCACACAAGGGGAATTCAGAAAGAGGAGGATTGTGGGAAGTTTTTAAGGGCCAGGAGCAGGTTGAAACTCACTCCCACCACAAAGGCTGGGAACTGTAGTCCGGCTGTGGCTTCTGTTGCATGCACGGCCATCATTGCCACAGTGCCCTTCCTACACTTGGGTGGCAGAACGTCCTCTCATAAATTAGAGGACTAGTACATGATAGGCTTTGTCCTCAAAACTACGATTCTCTTGTTCAGTGAAATCAAAAGTCGGGGAACCACCGTTCGTGCTAACACAGTTGGCCTCAGATGCTTCTCTTTAAGCTCACGTAGAGCGATGCCCTGAATCTGTTTATGCTCATTTCTGAGTTATAGTCTTTCCTCCTGAGCACAGTGATGCATCAAACTCCTCTCCCCCTAATGCACGGGAAACCTATAATCATATGTCATCCTTGATTCCTAACATCAGAGTTATAATTGTTCTCTAGTGAACGAGCATATTAGAGGCTCTAAATGACTGCTGAAACTGGGGCAGCATTGGCAAAATCCTTTGAGCTCCTTAGAAGAAATTTTCTATTTAAAAAAAAAAGACAAATGCAGAGTTTAAAATAGTCTACGTTAGTTGGACATACTCATTGCTACCTTTTGTAACCCTTGCTTTCCATATAGCTGCTTAAGTTAATGTCTGTACTCTTGGCTCTTTCGTTAATCTTTGCAGACCGTGAAATGTTTGCCTAAAGCTCCACCCTCCCATAAAGCACTTTTGAACCCATGGTAGGTAAGGCCACTGTAAAGCAATAGGTCCTCTGACCTTCAGAGGGCAATGCTGATTGTGAGACCGTCTTAGCATATCATCCCCTTGCTGCAAAATAAAAACAAGTTTAGCTCAGTGCTATTGCTATTTCTTTTTTAAAAAATAATTGAACCAGCCCTACCTGGTTTGCTCAGTGGTTAGAGCATTTTAGAGCATTGGCCTGAAGACTGAAGGATCACTTCAATCCCGGTCAAAGGCACGTACCTCAGTTGCAGGCTCTATCTTCAGCCAGATTGGGGTACAGGAGGCGATTAGTCGATATGTCTCTTTCACATCTATGTTTCACTTTCTGCCTCTTCCCCTCCCTTCCACTCTCTCTAAAAATCCATGGAAATAGATCCTCAGGTAAGGATTAACAAAAAATTTAAAAAATAAAAATAATTGAACCAGAAGTTTTCAGGGTGAATAGACAGAGCCCTTGTAATTAGTGCAGGAAGAATTTGTTTAAGCCAAGTCAGGACTGTGGGAGGTAAAGAGGCAATTAAGAGTCTCTCTCTAGGTATAGTCATACCAAAAATAAGTAAAATTTTAAAGTTTAAACACCATGGCAGCAGGGTTTTTAAAAGATTGCTGGTGTTTTGTTTTTTGTGTGTTGTTGTTTTTCCCCCCTTTTTCTGTAACTCTTGCTAATCCAGGATGAGCTTGACTGGAACTGACTACTGCTAGAAAATCTTAAGTTCCAAATTCCTCCTAACATAAACACCAGTACACAAAGACCTCCACAAACCTGCTCCTCTCCATTCAAAGATACATTAGCATCCACCGAGTCGCTGGAGCTAGAAAACGAAGAGTCATTCTTGGCAGCCTCCTGTGTACTGCTTCTGTACACAAACCTATCGCGGCACGCATGGCATTGCATTGTCTGTATCTATTATCATTCTTGCCTCCCCTTCCAGCTACTTAAACACAGAAACCATTGCATGACTGCTTTGTTTCTCTAGTGCGTAGCATATTTCTGGTACAGAGTGAGCACTAAGTAAATGAACTTGAGCTCTTCCCTTTTAATCTTCATTTATTTTTTTAAATATATTTTATTGATTTTTTACAGAGAGGAAGGGAGAGGGATATAGAGTTTGAAACATCGATGAGAGAGAAACATTGATCAGCTGCCTCCTGCACACTCCCCACTGGGGATGTGCCCGCAACCAAGGCACATGCCCTTGACTGGAATCGAACCTGGGACCCGTGAGTCCGCAGGCCGATGCTCTATCGGCTGAGCCAAACCGGTTAGGGCCCTTTTAATCTTTATTGTTCGTCACTAAGTCCTGCCCATTTTTTCTCTAAAATGTCTCTTCCTTCCATCCTCTCCCTTAGCATTCAGACCCTTGGCACTCTCACTTAGATTATCCAGAATCTTCCATTAACTATTCTCTCTGACTCACAATTCCTCCACCTGCCCTCCATACAGGTGCCAACTTCCCCTTCTAAAACAAAAGGCTAATCCAGTCACCCTTTTGTGAAATGCCTTCAGTAGTTCCTAGCATCTGGAATAGAGTCCAAATTTCTCAGCATGATTCTCAACACAGCCTACCTGCCCAAATTCCGCTCCAGAAACTTGCTCCTGTGTGTCCGTCCTAAGCCCTAGCATTCCAAACAGCTGATCAATTAGTCAAGAAATATTCCTCTAGACCTCTTTGGTTTATTCTTTCTCCTTCTTCCATTTAAAATGCCTTCTCCTTGCCAAAACCGGTTTGGCTCAGTGGATAGAGCATCAGCCTGTGGACTGAAAGGTCCCAGGTTCGATCCCAGTCAAGGGCATGTACCTGGGTTGCGGGCACATCCCCAGTAGGAGATGTGCAGGAGGCAGCTGATTGATGTTTCTCTCTCATCGATGTTTCTAACTCTCTATCCCTCTCCCTTCCTCTCTGTAAAAAATCAATAACATATATTTAAAAAATAAATAAATAAATAAAATGCCTTTTCCACTCTCCTCAGAAAACTCCTACTCACACATCCATGCTTAAATGAAAGTATCACTTCTATAAAGCCAAATTCTCTAAATATTTGCTTATGGATCTTCCTCTTCCACTAAATGTTGTGCCCCTTAAGGGTAGAGACTGTGTCTAAATTATTATCATTGTATACATGGTGCCGAAGTCAGTTTCTGACACCATAGGCATCAAAAAAAATCTTTGTTAAGAATAACTGCCAACCAGTACCTAGGATTCTTTGTTATCCTGAAATCCTAATTGGTGCCTTCCCTCCTACAAAGGCTGGATTCCTGCTCTTCGGGATGACTCCCCAAATGTATTCTTTTAGTACAAACTGGAAACTCCAGCACCTCTGCTAAAAGTAACAGACAATAGCATTCCTTTCTCAGCAGCGAAAGAAAGAGAATTTACTTATTGGGGGGAGGGCTGGTATTATCAATCTGAGACAAAATTAGCATATAGTCCTTTTCATTGAAGATGAGGATGACAATCTCATCATGACTAATATTTAAACTATATATACATACATTACCTTACTTGATAACACATTGACATAGCCTGGAAATAGTCAAATGCATTAGCAAGCAGTCATTTGGATGTTGGCATAAGAATGGCAAGGGTTCCACTCTAGCTCCTCCATTTGCTAAATATTTAGCCTTGGGAACATTACTTAAGCTCCTTACACTTTCTTAAACCCATGTTTTCTCATCAGTAGAAATAGGGAGACTGATGGTAAGAATAAGTATTGTTTCTTATATAGGCAAACACTATTCTAAGTGGTTTCCATATTTCACTTAATCCTGTAACAAGTGAAGTGAATACTGTGAACTACTCTTAATTAGGAAACTGAGGCATAGCTAGTCAATGGGAAGGCCAGGACGGGGACCTGCACTTTTGACCTCCCTGGACATTTGACCTCAGAGATTTCCTCAAATACCAAATAAAACCAAGCAAGCGCAGCCCTCCACTCAAAGCCTGCTGCAGAGCAAATCCTTGATAAACATTGGCTGTTACTGTTCTCATCACTTTTCCTTAGGAGGACAATAGCAAACATTCAGCTGAAGTGTGAAGTTTTATCTAATCACCTGCCTACACCAAGCACCAAAATAGAACTGCTCCCTTCCCCACAGCCTCAGAAGGAAAACAAAAGCCTGGGCAACTCGATTAGCATGTGGGTACAAAGGTAATTTACAAGCAAAAGATACTTCAGAAAAGGAATGGAGGTGCTGTGACAGAGGCAGGAATTTTTTGAAGGTCCTGCATCTCTTGCATTTAATTGTCCTAGTCCCAGTGTAAGAACCGGCTCATTTTTCTCCTGAACGGATCAGCCCCAGCCCGAGCCTCTGGAAAAGTGAAGAGGGCCTACCTGAGATAATTCTCTCATAATTTACATGTTTCTCTGATATCTCATTGGTGAAGACCAGACGATCACATGTTAATAAATGGGTCAAAATGGAGAATTGAGCAGTGGCTTACACTCTCTGGTTTATAGTAAATATAGTAAATTCTGCACAAGTTATTACCCACATTATGTCAAATACCTGTTTTCTTTTACAAGGATGCAGGATAATAAAAGGCAAAGCACTAAAAATAATAATAATAAAGGAAAGCATCTTAGATTGGGCCTCCCGCTGGACACAGATCACATGATAATCCTGTGTCCACATGGGAGCCAGCATGACATGCTGGGAATAAACTCACTCTTCCCCCAGGGCACTTAGAGAGGGTTCTCTCTCCAAATTCAACTGCCTTCCATGTTTTACCATTGGACCTATTTTCTCCTCAGCAGGCTACATGGATTCACTTTCCCCCCTTAAGGTTTTCCTGAAAACAAAATGACAACTCTCATTTAAAATAGCAGATTGATTATTGTCAATGGCAAGAAAATGTGTCACTATAGGCACATCATCTATGTCAAGTGGAGGGCCTGTCTGCAGGAAGTTGTCCCATAAGATTTTCTGCAATGATGGCCATATAGTCACTATCTAATACAACAGCCATATTTATGGCTATATGTGCATTTTTGACTTTTGAAATATGTCTACTGCAATTGAGAACACAAATAGTTTGTGCCATTTAATTTTAATAGATTTAAACAGCCACCTATAGGGAGTGACTACCATATTGGCCAGAGCACCTCCATAGACTACCGCTCACTTCTAGTCATCAGGGTTCAGGGTCTGAGCGCCCAGCTGATCCGCTGAAGATGAGAAGACTTACAGAGATGGCCAAAAACAGATGTTTCCAAAATGTGCTTCTAGAACTGACTCTCCAATATGCCCTGAGCCACTTTGTCACTCTTCCACTCCTGCATGCAAACCAATTCCTCCTCTATAGCTTGTCAGTAAAGGTGGCCTGCTGACATGGAAGTGGCAGGGAAACTCTGGATTTGACCGCTGCTATCACAGCAAGAACTGACAGAGGAAATTAAAAATTGAGTATCACCCAAAGCAAAGCAAAATAATTTGTCTCTATTTTTTCCTCTTACGAAACACGTCCCCAGACATGCCTTGGGCTGGGAGCTGGAGTGATTTGCTGTCCTATGAAGATTGATTTGCTAAGGACGAGGGCAGGTGACAGCTATGTAAGGACTGTAAAGAGCAAAAACCAAGCCTCTGTGAAGATGCAAGTGTGTGCAAAGGAATGCGGGCTTGTGTCTTCAGAACAATAGAAGCATTGGGCTATTCGAATCAGAGAGGAAGACGTGAGCATTTGAGGTTTTGTAAAGATGCTGTGGCTTTGAAGTGGTGGAGTGGGGGGAGAGAGGGGAGAGAGACCACGTAGGAGGGCTTGGCCATTGTTTTGGCAAAAAGGGATAGAAGTGAGGACTCTGAGAACAATAGAGTCCAAGAGAGGCGGGTGGAGTCAACAGGTATTTACAGATCAAATTACTAGAGCTTTGTAATGATTGGAGAAGGGCTGAGGAAGCGGGTCCTGGTTCATGGCTGGTGGAGAGAAGTACTATTCCGGGAGATAAAGGCACCACAATGGGCTGATCTGGGAGAAATGAGCTTCATTTTTGACACTTATGTTTGAAGTCTCTTTGATACAAAAGGATGGCAAGTAGACAGTTGGTCATGTGCCTCTGGAGTTTGGGGGAGTGGTTTAGTCTATACTGCTGATTCCATTTAAAAATAAAAATAAAAAGATAAAGTGGTCGTTTGGTGAAATGTCTCACTTTTCAACCCATGAAAGGTGATGCACAGAGTAACCTTAAGAAGAGCAAGTACTTCTCCAGAATTCAGCCTTTACAGGCCACAGCTCCATCTTCAGAGAACTTCAGGCTGCCGCCCCCTCCAGAAGAGACTGCATTCCCTGCTTATTTCAGAGATGAGACGCTGTGGAATGAGCTCCTGTTCTCACACTAAAGACCCCCTGCCTTTGCCCCTTTTGACGTGTCCTCCATCCTCTCTCAGCCTGGAATGGTCTTGAAGTTTCTGTCTTTTCTGACTTGCAACATCATGGACTGGACACTACCTCAATCTATACAGCCACATGATCCCCAAGTCCAGAGAAGGGGGAATAACTTGGGGTCAAAGACTCCAATGTCCAGAGGCCGGGCTTGAAATGAGCCACTCCCTAGCTCCATGCTATTGTCAGGCAGTAATAACCAGTATGGCTGGATGCTACAATTTCTTAAGAGGAACTGAAAATGTAATTTTAAAAAATAATTGTACTTTTAAATGCCTAGCTCTTAGTTTTTAAAGAAGACCACCTGGGCCAAACAAAACCCATCACAGGTCCTATTTGTCTGTGACTTTGGCTTTCATGGATGGTAGGCGCTGATCATCCCTTATTGATAGCCTCTCCTACTGAGTCTGAGTACAACCTCAGAATCTATCTCAACGCAATCCTCCAGGGAGATAGCGTAGTGAATAGTCAGAGCTGCATACGAGTTGAAACTTCTTCGCCAGGTTTGTTCTAACTAATGTTCTTCTACAGAAACAGGAGTGTCACAAAATGGCCCGAAGTCCCTCTCCACTCCTTCCTTCTAAACTGCCTGGGGGCACAAATTCAAATGCCAGGATTCTTCTGGGCCTGTTTCTAGTATCATATATTGTGTTACCTGAATCTACAAACTGTCCTCCTTTCTTTGCACCTTGTCTCTGCTCAGTGACCTTTTAAACGCCACTCTAGCTCAATTACATCAACATCTTCTTCTTTTTCTAGTCACTCTTGGCCCTCACCTCGTCTCAACTTTTATTTTTAATCTTAGCAGCATTTCCCTAAACACCTTGTCCTGATTAAAAGCAAGACCTGGACATTTTTCTCTACATAATTCTCTAATCTGACGGTAATTGATGGAAAAGCCTTTTCATACACTAACCTCAGACCTCAAGGGCAAGGGGAAGAATCTGTAAGCCCTTTTACTTCCTGTAGAAGGACTCCTTTTGTTTTCGCCTAAGTTTAAATGAATGGAAGAACGAGTTCCCATTCATTCCAATTAGTGGGGGGAGAATCATTTTCCCACATAAAATTAAAGCTTAGCAGAGGCACCTTTCCTTGGGAAGACATGAAGCTGAACACTTTTAATGGAAGCCAAACAGGGACATTAAGAAGATGAATTTCTCTAGAGCTGTACTCCTTCCGGGTCCCCGAATGCCAGATATTGGCTTACATCTTAGCGGAGGTGAAAGATCCCTTTGCTGTTGTCATTAAGAAAAGAAGCAGCAGTTACTCCATATTGAGTTTTCTTTGTCAGGGGCAGAGGGAGGAGGAATTATGGCCTCATATCCTGAGAGCGTTGGTTAGTCTGCTAGGGGTGCCAACACAAAGTACCACAGACGGGGTGTCGTAAACAGCAGAAATTTATTTCCGCACAGTTCTGCGGGCTAGAAGTTCAAGATCCAAATATTAGAAAGTTCAGTTTCTCTTGAGGAGCTCCCTCTTTGGCTCTGGATGGCCCCTTCTCCATCTGTCTCCTCTGTGTATATGTGTTTTCCTAATCTCCTCTTACTGGATTAGTCATGTTGGATTAGGGCCCATCCTAAAGATCTCATTTTTATCAGATTACCTCTTGAAGACCCTGTATTCAAATACAGCCACATTCTGAGGTACTGAGTGTTAGGACTTCAACACATGAATTGGGGGGAGAGACACAATTCAGCCCATAATGGGGTTATTGGGGATAACCTATATTAAAGCAAAGTATAACTTTTTAGTGACAAGTAACAGGACTCATTTATGCCAGTATGAGCTAATAATAACAATAAACAACACCATCATCCAAAGAAAGAAGAAACTCTAAGGCAGTACCAATTTCCAGGGAAGAGAATCAGGTGTCCCAGCATGGGTCACCATGGTCCAATTAGTTTTGGCCATGGCGATGTGACCACCTATATTAAATATGGTTGTTGGGGCTTGCCCTGTGAGCCTGACTGATTCCGCTAGGAAAAGGGGAGTGCAGACAGATACACGTTGCCCAGCCTCTGAATTGGGTTAATGCTCTAAAACTTAATGCTATGTGAATGAAAATATTTATCTGCTTGTCCCATTCTTTTTTTTTTTGCCTCTGAATTGGGTTAATGCTCTAAAACTTATTGCTATGTGAATGAAAATATTTATCTACTTGTCCCATTCTTTTTTTTTTTCTTTTTTGGTCAGGCCTCAGCACCTATTTCTCTCATGCTAACTAGCCTGCCTAGATATGTCTCCCCTTGAAGCATAGACAATAGGTAACTATAGCAACTTGTTGTGCAGGGAATTGCTATAAAACATCGCCCAGGGGATAGAAAGCCAGGGAGACCCTGACCTCTACATTCGACTGAAGCATTAGTTCACAGCTACGGTGAGTGTCTTGCCTCCAGAACAATCAATGTCTTACCTTTTAAAAATAAAGAGAAGTGTCTGCTCCACAGTTCTGTCCGAAAGCTCAGGCATGGAAGTGGCCCCAGGAGATGCAATTTCAAACAAGACTCACCTTTTCATCTTCCAGGTCCGCGGCTTGCTTAGGTCTCAGTTGCCTCTGATCTCCTTGCTCGTGTTGGCTTCCACTGCCCACCGTTTCCAGGGGCAGGCTGATGAGGAAAGACACAGGTTCAATAACATCACCTTTAAGCTCTAACAAGACAGCAGGCCCTCGGGAGCAGTCAGTTCATCTCCCAGTGGACCAGCCAGCATGGTAGGCATCCCAGAAGCCTCCGGCTCCTGGTTATTGCCCTCCTCATTCATTTGCTGTCACCTGGAGTTCACAGACACAAGAACAATGTCCTTCCCTCTCTTTCTCTATTTTAAACTAAACATAGAATTGGAACGACTCGCTTTAGAATTGCTGGGATAAAGGAAAAGACATAATCCAGGGTTTTATAAACTCCATGTCCTCTCTCATCAATACTTTGGGAGACGGCTCAGTGATAAGCACACGGATCCGGGAGCCAGGGTGCCGAGGTTCAAAGCCCAGCTCTACTACTTACAAGCTCTAACTTAGACAAGTTATTACCCTCTCTGAACTTCACTTTCCTCACAGAGTGGTTATGATCATCAAATGAGTTAATATACCTAAAGTGTTTAGAGCTATATAATTTATTGCTATTACTATTGCTACTGTAAAATCTGTCTTGAAGGGTCACCTAGGATTGGTCTGTGATAAAATGTAGGGACTTTCCTCTCATTTATTGCTATTACTATTGGTCTGTGATAAAATGTAGGGACTTTCCTCTCTGTTCCCTATTCAGGGCATTCTGCTCCCCTGTCTCCTTTTACTGCATCCTCCCCAGCACCAAGCATCTGGGAGCCTCATGGGAACTTCCCCCATCAGCACCTACCCACAACTCACTCCCTCTCTGGGTCTTGTCTTCCAGCCATCCCTCTCCCCCTCCTATTCTGTCTTCTCACAGCAAGGCCAATGTCCAGCCCTTATTGCCAAGATTCTGGTTACCAACAGCAGTGACAAGAAAACAGAACTTCTGAGGTCTTCTAAATGACCAAAGGCAAAGCTGAGGTTAAATAATGCGGCTGTTAGCCGTGACCGGTTTAACTCAGTGGATAGAGCGTCGGCCTGCGAACTGAAAGGTCCCGGGTTCGATTCCGGTCAAGGGCATGGAGCATTTGCCTTTTCACTGGTTTTCCAACTCCAGACTGGCTTCACCCCATCCCATCCTCCAGCCCACTGTGATCTTTCTGAACTCCAACTCTAACCATATCAGACCCTTATAAAGCAATGTCCTGAACACATCCTACCCTGCTATGGCAGCCCTCTGTCTTCCTACACATGGCTGGGTGTTTGATGCCACACTGTCAGTTTCACTCACTTTTTTACTTATCTTAGTGTCCTAAGAGATGGTAAGTTCCTTGAGAACAAGAGCCCTGTCTTATTCGCCTTTGTATTTCCACTGCTCACTCCAGCAGAACTTGTAATTCAATGCTAAGTAGCATCATTCCAAATCCAAGTGTTGTAGGAGTTTAGAGATGGGAAAAGAATCTAGAAGACTTAATACAAAACCTTTATTTAACAATTCCTCTCTCTTCCAGGGCACTCTGCTCTCCTGCCATCTTTTGTTGCATCCTGTCAACTGCCAAGCAAACTTCTCCCACCAGGTGCCACCCAGAACTCACTTTATACAATATATATGACAAAGTATTCTCACTACCAGTGTTCTACGCTCTCCCTACTTTTTTAAAATCACCTTATTTATGTATGATTGACATGAAAAAGACAAGGAACTTCGACTCAACAGCCAAAAAAACAAATAGTCCAATTTAAAAAAAAATGGGCAAAGGACCTGAAGTGACATTTCTTCAAAGAAGACAAAATAATGTTCAACGGATATATGAATAGGTACTCTACATCACTAATCATCAGAAAAGTGCAAATCAAAACCACAATGAGATATCACTTCACACCAGTTAGGATGCCCTTTATGAGAGAGAGAGAGAGAGAGAGAGAGAGAGAGAGAGAGAGAAGAAGAAGAAGAAGAAGAAGAAGAAGAAGAAGAAGAAGAAGAAGAAGAAGAAGAAGA
>NW_006285313.1:259633-282106 GCF_000327345.1 Myotis davidii
AGAGGAAGAGAAGAGGAGGAGGAGGAGGAGTGTTGGCTGAGGGGGAAAGGGAATGCTGGCACACTATTGGTGGTAATGTAAATTGGTGCAGCCACTACGGAAAAAAGGAAAAAAGTATGGAGTTTTCTCTTCCGCTTTACTCTAAGCTCTTTGAGATCAGGAATCATGTTTTATCAATTCTAGTACTTTCCTCAGCCCAAGCCCAGAAAACAGCCTGAGCTATAACAAACATTTGATGAGTGAGTGAATGAGGGAGGAAGAAAGGAGGTGCTATTCCTTACACGCAAAGATGAGGACACTACAATCCTATCAATAGACTTAACCTTGGATATGCTTCCCAACATTGGGATGGGTTATATGGATACATCCACATTCTTTCATCCTTGTTCCTGAGGAACCAATGATTACAGTATGGTTGAGTGAGGGACAAAGCCAAATGGCTCTACCTTTAACGGAAATTCTGCCCTTGGCCTACACGTCAGCATCACTCATTCCCCAGCTGAATGGAGGCCCTTGCATGAAGTCAGCTTGCAGCATAGCCTGGCAGTGGGACTGAGAAATGTAAGGACTAATTTCTCCAACCTGCAATGAAACTGAAAAAGCCCAGTGCTCCATGTCAATAAATAGGAATCTTCTTTTCTTCTTTCTGGCCTTCCTTGTCCTTCCTTCCCCTCCCTTCCTTTCTCTCCCTTCCCTTCTTCCTTTCTTTAATACAGAAAAGCAAATGTGATGTTCGTATTAACTTGAACCCCACAACTTCGGTGGTTGATTAAATTCTCAGCTTCACGCTGTTGCTAATCAACTACAAAAGTCTTCAAAACACATACCAACCTCAGAGAGGATTTACCACTTAATTACTATAAAACAACCCCACCACTTACTGCATGCTTGATCTCAAAGCAGTGGTAGTAACCATTATGTTATTTATATCAGTTGCTCAGTTAGAAACAAGCACAGAGAATTCAAGCCTAGAAAGTCTGACTTAACAGGATATGCTTTCTTGGGACCCAAGAAGCACACCCCTGACCCCACCACCACTCTCCCAAACATGACCTGTATTCCTTTGAGATTTATTTCCTGTTAAAATTCAAATACCATATAGGGTAAATTACATATCAAACCATGGTCAATCATTTATGACTTAGATAAGGTTAATGAGTTTAGGTATCTTTCTTAGGCACTGGTGTTTATAGAGAATTAAGAGAGAGAACCTGGAGACAGTGAGCTGGTAGCCTCATGGTGACTGGTTGTTTAGTCATCCTGGTTGTCATGACACTGGCTTTTTATATACATTGGGGCCTTGACTTACGAGTTTAATTCGTTCCAAGACAAAGCTCGTGAAGGAGCTTGTTAACTCAAATTACTCTATCAACTCAATGCAAAAAATCGGCTAAGAGACAACTGGTAAAAACTCGTTAGTCGGGACACTCGTAAGTCAAAGGTGCATCTACTGTATGTGTTGCATCTTTCCCTGAACAACTACTGATTTAATTTATGAAACACCTGCTCAGGTGGGCAAGTTTCTGCAGGAGTGTCCTGATGACCTCAATATGTCTATTTGGGATGCATAGGTTATTTAATTTATAAAACACCTGTTCAGGTGGGCAAGTTTCTGCAGGAGTGTCCTGATGACCTCAATATGTCTATTTGGGATGCATAGGTTGAATATGATCATTCCCAAAGTGGTAAGATATTTTTTTTCACAGGACAAGTTAGTAAAGGAATGAATAGTCTTCTCTCTTGGGAAATAGAGAGGATGCCAGAAACTAGGAGAGAGACTTCTTACAGCTATGAGCTCCAAGGTGAGAACAACTCCTAACAAGTGTATCTGAACAAAAGCCTCAATTTCATTGAAATAGTGCATAGAAACTTAAGAGTAATGATATGCAGCACTGTGTTTTATGAAATTAGACACTCAAGTTGTTTCCAACATGGGCCAACAATCCAGAGGGCAAAGGACCTATAGTGACTCTATATCTCATCGCCCTAACTGGGTTTGCACACAATGATTCTTAAGAATATTTTAAATAACAAAAATAATTGGCTTTTTAGGCAGTAGCTGGGGGCAAAGTGAAGCACGCCCCGAACAACTTAGAAATAAACGTGTCCACCTACAGGCAAGTCAAACCAATCAACCCTGAATAGGAGGAAGCAAAAAGTCCATGTTTCTTTTCTGAAACATAATCAGTGATGCTGACACACTGGGGCCTCACTCTGACCCAAAGAAAAAACCCTCAAAACTATTTGCATCCGTTAGCGTTAAATCCTTACTCAACCATTTACTGAGTAATCGTTTAGCTCAATGCCTGGAAAGGGGGCCATCCAGGCAGAGGCAGGAGTTCTCTCTGATTGTAAATAATAAGGTCGGCATTTTAGTTTATCCATCCATCTCGTGAACTGACTTAGCGAGTACCCTTTACTTTAACTCTGATCAATTCTAAGTAAACTGATGAAGCCCAATCTCTGTAGCCCGTGGACAATAGTACACTCACAAAGCTGCTGCTGCATTCTACCAAGAAGGTTTTCTAGGACTTTATCCTTTCTTTTGCCATTGATCTCCTTCCATTCTCTCAACACGGCCTAAAAGGTATGGATACAACACCAAAAGGGTGAGTGGATCGCTTTGTACTAATGAAAAACCTAATCCAAATAACTATTTGGCAGCACAGGCAGAGATGCAAGACTAGACTTTGGTATGATTTTCAGTAACACCTAAGGTTAAGGTTCTTAGCACCTCGGAGGCTGTAAGAATCTGATAAAAGCTATGGGTCTCCTCTCCATTAAGATGCACAGTTACAAGATTTGAAGTTGGAGGTGACCCATGAATCCTATTTACAGACTGCTATTTAAGGAGCCTGGTCCCATGCAAACCCCTCATTGGCAGATGGGGAAACGGGGGCACAGTGAAGGGAAATAACCCAAGGTTATGCAACTAGTGATAGGCAGAATCAAAATTAGGTCTTTAACATCTTCAAGCCAACATTATATGACTTGTTCTTTTTTCGCTTTATAACAAGTCATACTGACATCAAGTCGACACAGCCGTGATGCGGAAACCAGTCAGTACATTCTCCTTGGGCACCAGCCTCTTCTGGGAAAGGGATCTGGAAAGATCGCCTCACCCAGCCGACCTCAACTCTCTAAGCCAGCGGTTCTCAACCGGTGGGTCGCGACCCCTTTGGCGGTCGAACGACCCTTTCA
Source organism: Myotis davidii (assembly GCF_000327345.1). NCBI lineage: Eukaryota > Metazoa > Chordata > Mammalia > Chiroptera > Vespertilionidae > Myotis > Myotis davidii. Next base: position 262,835 of record NW_006285313.1, read on the forward strand.
CAGGGGTCGCCTAAGACCAGCCTGCATATCAGATATTTACATTACGATTCATAACAGTAGCAACATGACAGTTATGAAGTAGCAACGAAAATAATTTTATGGTTGGGTCACAACAGGAGGAACTGTATTTAAAAGGCCAGAAGGTTGAGAACCACTGCCTAAGCCAAGCTGCATTTAGTCACCCAATTCTTGAGTCTTTATTCATATCTTCTAAAATGGAAGGTGAAAGAGAGAAACAGAGTTGAGCAACCCAATCTGGAGAAGGTTCCAGGAATCATCAGCACTTCCTCCTGCAACCTGAGCTATATTATGCAAACTTTTGGTTTGTCCGGTGATTGCAATTAAACAAACGTGAGGTTATGGAAAGAACAGAGCCAACATATCTGAACTAAGTAGGCTGGTCAATGAAAACAAGCCTCTAAGGCAGTGGTTCTCAACCTTCTGGCCCTTTAAATACAGTTCCTCATGTTGTGACCCAATCGTAAAATTATTTTCGTTGCTACTTCATAACTGTGATGTTGCTACTGTTATGAATCGTAATGTAAATATCTGATATGCAGGATGGTCTTAGACAACCCCTGTGAAAGGGTTGTTCAACCACCAAAGGGGTCGTGACCCACAGGTTGAGAACCGCTGCTCTAAGGGTTCCAGGAAGGCTTCTCCCAAAGCAATTTCTCTGTAAAGTATTAACTAACATGTCTACGATGTTTCATATTTCTTAAAGTGCTTTCAGGTACATAAATCAACCAAGGAAGGAACAGATAAAAGGGGGAAAAAAACAAACAGAAAATCTTTAATAGTAAATGTGTTACTTCCAAAACAACTCTGGAATGAAGAACTCTCTTTTTAACCCATGAGGAATCGGACTCAGAGCGGCTTAGTAATTTGCACGAGGTCCCAGAGCAATTAGCAGATCCAGGATTTAAATCTTGATATCTGAGTCAAAACCCTATTTTATAGATGACAAAACGAGGTCTAGGAGGTTACGCCAGGGCCCTCATTCACACAGCTTCTAAAATATGGGGCCTGCATTTGAGCTCACAAACTTTGATCCTACATCAAGCTATTCATGTCATTGAGTCAATGTTTCTCAACATTTTATGCAAAGCATCTAAATGAGAATTACCCACTAGGAATTCTAGCTCATTCTTTCAGAGAAATAGATCTTAAGTAGAGGTTCTGCAAGTGTGGTCCTTGGACCAACAGCATGTACTATACCTGGGAACTGGTTGGAAATACAACTTTTCAGGCCCTCTTCCAGACCTACTAAATCAGAAACTCTGGGGCTGGGGCCCATCACTAGTTAAACAAGTCCTTCAGGTGATCTGAGAACCACTAATCTAGCGGCCTGCTCTCCCTTAACCCTCTCCATCGAAGCAAATCATTTACACCTGAGCCTTTTCTAGATCTACTAGTTCTAATGCCTATAACCTCATTTAAAAATGAGCAAAAGTTCAATATTTAATCTAAGCCCATCAGACTTCTCAAGGCTCCAAACCTGGAGGCCTTGATCACACTGCAATATTCATTTTATTTTTTTAATATATTTTATTGATTTTTTACAGAGAGGAAGGGAGAGAGAGATAGAGAGTTAGAACCATCGATGAGAGAGAAACATCGATCAGCTGCCTCCTGCACAACTCCCACTGGGGATGTGCCCGCAACCCAGGCACATGCCCCTGACCGGAATCGAACCTGGGACCTTTCAGTCCGCAGGCCGACGCTCCATCCACTGAGCCAAACCGGTCTCGGCTGCAATATTCATTTTAGACTCTTTTCCCCAAACACAGTTGGCAGTCAGAGGACTCAAGAATCTGCTGAAAGAATTCAACCCCAAACATGTCCTCAGAGATTACTTTCTAACAAAGAGGGAAAAGATCCGTAACAATATCATTTGTTTAGGAACATTTCGGGACTTTGAGCAGGATTTTTTCATGGAGATGCTTATATTAAAAAGTGGTTTCCTCGACTAACAGGAAGATGGCGTGCATAGGTAAATGCCTGTACTCGCCCCCTCCCCCAACCACATCAAAATTACAACTAAAACACAGAACAATCATCATCCAGAACCTGGAAAGCTGGCTGAATGGAAGTCTTACAACTAGAGAAGGAAAGAAGAAAGCACACTACAACTGATAGGAGACATGGAGGCGCAGAACGGGGTATGGGCTGTAAAAACCAGTGCAGATTGGGGCTCAGTGACACAGAAGCTGCTGGAGACCCAGCTGCTCCTCTTAAGAGGCCGATACAACGAACTGAACTTACAAGGTCCTACTTCCTCTGAACTCCAGCACCGGAGCGAGGGTCTGGGGAACACAGACACATACGAGGAGGAACTGGATTGTCTGGCATCGGAGCAGGAACTCAGGGGGTGGCTTTCTCCCAGGCGGAGATGCTGGCAGGGATGTTGCTCCTATGCTGGGACCTCTCGGGTTGCAGGTCTGACTGGCAGCCATTTGTTTGCTCCGCCCTGGTGATTCCCTAAGACCCCGCCCCATCCAATTTATAACCCCACCCACCCAAGCCGCCTGTGGCATCTTTTGCTTAAGGGTTGTTTTCTTAAACTAAGTGTTCTTCTCATGCAGGTGTTGGCTGGATGGAATAAAGTAAATTAAAAATGAATTAATCTTATCTTGGGGGAAACTGACCCTAAAATACAAATTCAGACTCTTCCCATGGTTATTTCCTTGAGTCACACAAGTGTGCTAACAAGGGGTGAACATGTATTACTTTTCCTGGAGTATGCTATATTTTATCATGGAAAATATAATCAGTGGTACCAAATACAAGGATGAGGTTCACTGGTTAAACCAGCATCACCCAGCTTCTCCCAATTTATTGCTTAGCAGTTGAAATTACCTGGGAGTCCAGCTGTGGGTTGAGGTTTCGCAAGGAGTGATGCAACATTGCCCCCGTGTGGTTCCCAGAGGGAAGTGCCTGAGCCAGAGACAGCGTCCACCCCCATTAAAATAGATGCACTACTTCCCAGGCCTCTCCACATGTTTAACCTTCGCGTTTTCAGCTTCGAAGTCAGCTGGAAGGAAGCCTGTTTCCACACAGCGCAGTGCAGCAGCCACTGGGTTATCAGGTTACCCTTAGGAACTCCATTTTCACCTCCCATTCACTATAGCTCGTTCCCTCCCCATCCTGTTCCTTTCTTGTTCATACTGTAGCCAGTATATGACTGCAGCCAGTCCATTTCCATGCCATTCCTGAATCTCAGCTGCTGGCTGTATAGGTGCCTCCAAGCTGAAATCATGGTCCCATTCCTGTCCTGACCTTCCAAGTTTCACAAAGCCCACTGCCAACATTTAGAAACCAAATCTTATCCAGGTTTGTAAGAAGGGGAAAAAGAAAAATAAGGGGAGGGGGGGAGAGTCAGAAAACCCTAACAGTGATCACTCTATCAGTTGGCCTGCCCATTCTTTGACATGTCTGACCCCTTAATGCAGTGGTTCTCAACCTTCTGGCCCTTTAAATACAGTTCCTCATGTTGTGACCCAACCATAAAATTATTTGCGTTGCTACTTCATAACTGTAATGTTTCTGTTTTGAATCGTTATGTAAATATCTGATATGTAGGATGGTCTTAGGCGACCCCTGTGAAAGGGTCGTTCGACCGCCAAAGGGGTCGCGACCCACAGGTTGAGAACCGCTGCTAATGAATCATGTATGAGTTTTTAGTTGGTAGGAATATCATAGACTCTTACAAACCATCTGTAATTTTAGAAAAAAAAATCTAATTCATTTTCTAAATGAATCAAAGGCATATCAGTAAGCTTATTCATCTGCAGAGAACAATCCCTAACACTTGCATTAGTGTACCTTCAGGGTTCTACTATCATATGGTTGCTTCCAACCAGCCAGTAAAAAAACACAGTGTGTACTATGTGCCACGCATGTGTCATGTGTTATTGAGACGATAATAAACAAAACATGTGGTCCCAGCTCTCTTGTTGCTCACCGTGCTCGAGGGAGAGCGGGTATTTTATAAATTTATAGATGAGATCTGTTCTCCAAAGGGCAATGGTTGAATCCTCATGGGAGACTTTCTCACCTCTTCCAAGAGGAGGCAGTGTGGTGTTGCAGGAAGAGCATGGTTCTTAAATCAGATCCAGCTTTGAATTCAAAGCTTCTCACCCGTCAGCTGGAAACCTGGACAGGACACTGGGGGCCTCCGTTTTCTTGTCAACAGAATCAATACATGAATCTCTACTTCGTGAGGATGGTAAGAGGACTAGATGTGATATGCATGGAAAGATGTCAAGGTCTCGCCACAGAATAAGAAATGATAGCCCTCCCCGCTTCCAACCAGAATACTCTGATGACAAAGGCACCTGGTCGCTCTCCTCACCCAACTTTGCCTTGTCATTGGTGTTAAAGAGTGAAGGCTAGTTTTATCATCCACCCAAGAAAAATCTGGTTAACCCATATTTTTACAGTTGCCCCATATTATGAATGACACCCTCTGCATGCCAGGGCTTGGCTGGGTCCTCCATCCATGCTATTTCTAATTCTCAAAACTTTGCATTTTCTTAGATGCTGCTTTCAAACAATACACACACACACACACACACTATCTGGAAAAAGCTCATTATTTGCATGGGGATGGAGAGTCTCTTTCACTCCCATAGTATGGCTATCAACCTTGGTGTTGCTAGTCTAAGAAATTAAACTCAAAATCGCTTTTCCACTCATCTCTGCAGATGAGTTGGCACTGAAGGTAAAATGAGATGGTTGGGCTGACCATGTGAAGGCAAAGAAGCGGGGTTTTCTAAGAGAATAAGCACATTTATTTGCTTGAACTGTTTGCTACAGCTTTGGCCAAACCGTCATGCTCATCTCCCATGCTCCTCTCTGCTCAGCTGGAACAACCGGGAAGGTTCTCTCCCACATCCCCTCCACCTCGGGAGGCACTGCCTCCTGCTGGCGCCTTTACAAACAGAGGTCTCCCTTTGGAGAGCACAGAGGATCCTGGGAAACGTTCAGTCCTGAAGACTTTTAAGAAGCATAAGACATACACACGCTGTAGCAGGATCAATATTCACTTACACTATGCTCAGATGTACAAAAAACAAACAGCCTTTTTATTCCTCTGTAATTGATCCAGTTTCCCTCACAGGCCTTCACCCAGCTGCTAGCTGGAGAAAAGGAACGAAAGGTTTGTCCAGCCTAGTAATTGAGTTTTTCTCGGTGTCACATCCCAGCTTGGGTCGCCTGGCTAAGTGCTCCATGTTTCAGAGGCTGGTCCCTCTGGCCCTGCTCCTCCTAAGATGGCACCTTCAAGGAAAGATGCCCTCATGAGGGCAGAGAGGAGATGGCTGGAATCCTGAGATGTCAACAGGCACCTAGTACAGAGGACCCAGCTGGGCTGACCTCCGGACTGGAGACCTCTGAGGCATGAGCATGTGCCCTGGACATTCTTCTGGTGCCTGCGAAATCTGTGGCTGGCGTGACTCAGTTCCTGCTGGTACAGATGGACATACCCCTGAGGCCTGGCCAGCGATCCCTGCCCTACCGTCCTCAGCAACACTGACTCCTGTGCCCACTGAAGCAACCCCTTTCTGCCAAGATCCTCAGTCAGGCTCTGCACAACTCAGTGGTCAGTCCTGGGGGCATGAGGCACCTCCAGGTCCCTTTCAGTCACCTGAGGATTAAGGCAGGTTCAGAAAAGCCAGGCCCTTCTCGGCCTAGCCGAGCTGTGCTGACCAGTGTCCTTTGATGAAGCTGCCCACAGGTTGCAGAAAGGCAGTCTGTGAAACAAATCTACATCCAGAATCCCAAACCTGCTGCTGTTGGCATTACACACACTTACACATACACACACTTACACACTTACACTTGAGCACACACACACACACTCTTCCCATCCCCAGGACTCAGCCCAAAAGAAAGATCAAAACCTGTGTCTCACCCTAGCTGGTTTGGCTCAGTGGATAGAGCATCGGCCTGTGCACTGAAGGGTCTCAGGTTCGATTCCAGTCAGGGGCACATGCCTGGGTAGAGGGCTTGATCCCAGGTGGGGGGCGTGCAGGAGGCAGCTGATCAATGATTCTCTCTCATCATGGATGTTTCTGTCTCTCTCCCTCTCCCTCTCCCTCTCCTTCTCCGTTTCTCTCTGAAATCAATAAAGAAAAAAAAACTGTCTCACCCCTTCCTCACTTTTCTTCTCCCTCTCTTCTCCCAATGCCCCCTCACACGTCCATGCCAGAAAGAGTAGATCATGGATTTCGTGATTTTCCATTTCCTCTACATATTATTCTCTGGACATCAAGTCTTGCCCTACCTGCCCCAGGCAGAGGGGGGAGCACCTCTGTAATTGGAAAATCTTCAGGCTATAAATTCATGAAGGCCTCCCCTTGACAATTGGGATGGGGACAATAAAAGGAGTTCATGATAGCTTTTCCTCTCTTGACAAAGATCTCACTGCAGAATCAAAAAATACTGCTTTAAATATCAACCCAGGGATAATAATTCTCTCGGCCTCCCTCTTTTCACCATCCTACCAGGTATGCAGAGAAATGCAAAACAAACATAATTCCGAGTATCACCCCACGCTACCACCACAGCTCTCCCATTACATTCTCCAGCCCTTGCTGAGTCCCTGCTCCATCCTCTACATTAGAGAAAGTACTCCAGGAAGAGCAGAAGAGACGTGAGACACGGTCTCGACCTCAAGGAATCTTCAATCTAATGGTAAGAGACTGTTGAATAGCAATACCAGGTACGCCCTGACTTGCACACAGGTGTGGTGAAGGCAATAAGTGCTCCAGTTGGCAGTTCAAAAGGCACTCTCCGACCCCTGGCTTCCCCACCACCTCGGCTATTGTGAGGTTCTCTATTTTTTTTAAACCTCTCTGCTGCTGGGAAGAAAAGCACTGAGGCAGACAGAAAGCAAGCACCACGCACACTTGACAACCCTATTGTCAGGAACCAGCAGCTCCCCGGGATAAGCCCAGGGTGGAGGACACCCACCGGGTCTCCATTTTGCATATGCAATTTGTGCCCATCATCATTTTGATTACTTCACGGGTCACCTACGGGTTTACCAAGCAGACAGCCACTAATTAAATATTATGCAAAATGTTTTGTTCCCGCACAGTCTTCTTATATGTGAAATGTAGTCCACTGAAAAATAAATCCTACATCAAGTGATGTTTACCTGTCTGCTTTCACTTCAGGAAGCCCTCTTCGGAGAATAGATGTTCATTTTTTTAAGTCAGCTTTCATAGAGAGAAGACTTAAAATTACAGAACTCAAGATTGCCTATAGTTCCTCTGGATCAAGTGTTTGTGTATATCTGTCTTTTTCATTTCGTGCAATTTTAAAGATTAGCAACAACATTTAATTTTAAGCCAAACAGAACATGAAAAAGTGTAACAGTCAAAAGTCAAAGCATCTGCCGAAACCAGTTTGGCTCAGTGGATAGAGCATCGGCCTGCGGACTGAAAGGTCCCAGGTTCAATTCCGGTCAAGGGCATGTATCTGGGTTGCGGGCACATCCCCAGTAGGAGGTGTGCAGAAGGCAGCTGATCGATGTTTCTCTCTCATCGATGTTTCTAACTCTCTATCTCGCTCCCTTCCTCTCTGTAAAAAATCAATAACATATATTTTTTAAAAAAAGTCAAAGCATCTTATACTTAATTTCTATAGGTTCTGGTGAATTTTTTTAAAAAAGATTGCTTAGATTTTTACAAAAAGAAATAAAAAACAATGAGTGAGGGAAGTACAGGAGACATGCTTACAGACAGGGTCACACGGACAGATGGACAGACAACAGGAGGAAGAGGTCGGCCCTCAGTGACGTCCACTGAAATCAGCTCATCACAGAGTCTCCTGGCTTTCTTCAGTCTTCTGCTGCGTGACCTTCTCCAGCAAAGGAATCCTATCATAGACTGAATTTTTGTGCCTCCTCAACACGCATCAGTTGAAACCCACCCTGCAATATGATCGTATCAAGAGGTGAAATCTGCCCATGACCATTCCACCCGGAGCTGCACATACTTGCTTTTCTATTCCAAGTTCTTTGCAGGATTTGAGCTGCAGCATGTCTTACAGGCAGAGGTGGGCCCTGGCCTCAGGTCCCACGGGGACAGCAGGCCACGGGAACAATAGGCACTCCATGCTGTGATGCACTTTCCTTCAATGGAAGCTTCTCGTATCCCCTAAGTATTGTTCTGGGAATACACGCAGTGGTTCTCAACCTTCCTAATGCCGCGACCCTTTAATACAGTTCCTCATGTTGTGGTGACCCCCAACCATAAAATTATTTTTGTTGCTACTTCATAACTGTAGTTTTGCTACTGTTATGAATCATAATGTAAATATCTGATATGCAGGATGTATTTTCAGTGTTGGCAACCCACAGGTTGAGAACCGCTGGAATACAGTCTTATACATGATGGAAGTTGTGGACGTTTTAAAGCAAAAAAGAAAACCAATTCTACCAGCTTTGCTCTGAGCGGAGTTCCAGAGGGAGCCTGGTGGCACCACGTCTCTGTGGCCACAGGAACCGACCTGGTAGGGCTGCCTTTTAGGGATGGGTCAGAGCTGAGGCACAAAAGCTGTTTTCGCAGGGCAGTCTCCTTAAGTGAGAAAGCTCCAAACGGCTCCAGGTAGCCCACCTCCGTCCCCGTGCCTAGAACTCCAAGGAGATCTCTGAAACGCTGCTGTTTGGGGTCCATGGCCAGCTGGGGTCCTGCAGAGAAGGGGGAGCTCACTGCCCAAGCTGCTCATCTGAACTCGTGGCCCCAAAAGCTCCCACTCTTACCTCGACCACTGTTACCAGAGCCTCCCCTGCTATTTTGGCTTTAAATATATCTGCAGGTGATTCCCATTTTCATCCAAAATTTAGAAGCACTTATAAACAAAAGACCTCGTCCCAGGACAGAGCCAGGTGAACTTAAGAAAGGAAAGCGTGCATGTGAGAAGACTGTACAACTGTCTCAATCCCCTTGCCTCCTTTATGGCTTTCCTTAAGTTTGGGTGTTTGGTGATTTGCTAGAAAATCAGGCAACGCTTTGTATATTACTAGTAAACTAGAGAATGCACTCTAAAACAGTGAACATAGATGTTGGGGCTGGGGGTGGTTTCTAGACAGTTGTTCCTATGGAAAAAGACATACGGGTTACGATGATTACAATAGCTTTACTAACTCAATGCCACAGCATGACTCACGACTATCAACCTACTTTTGCCCATCCCTGTACATCTGATGCTTTTGCCCATCCCTGTATATCTGATTCTTCTGTTTTTGTTCCTCTCTATTATGCAAGTCTTTCTGATTTGACCGGCTTGGCTAAACTAAAGTTCATCTAACATCTTTACGTCAGATACCTTAATTTCTTGCCGCATAACTGAAGGTACCGGGTGCGGGCAGAGCAGGTGACTGCCTCTCTGATGCAAGTTGCAAATAACCATTCAAGTGACATGAAATCCTTCCCCTCCCCCAGATCCTTGCACAGGGCCTGCCGTCAACAGCCCGCAAGACTGTTCAGCTTTAGGAAACATCAGCCTCACCCGGGAAACTGGTCTGGTCCTGGGCCCCATCCCCAGCGTTTCTAGTTGAGTAGGTCTGGGCTGGGGTCTGAGAATTTAAGTCTCTGCGGTTCCTAGGTGATGTCGATGCTGTCGGTGTGGCAGTAAATACAAATGTAGAGGCGAGGGGGAAATATAATTCTCCCTAAGGTGAAAAAAATAAATAAAAAGAGACCTCTGCCACTCCCTTTTTTCTTTGAGCATTTACCTTAGAAAATTAGTCACTTATAAGCTCTTTGTCTCTTTGAAATGGATGTAAGCCTTTTTAAAAAGCGAAGTGACAGGAAAATAAGTCTGAGATGTTCTAAATTAAAATTACAGCGGCGGGCGACCTATTCATAGAGGCAAACGGCTCTGACAAAGGACTGCTCACACGCCTCGGTGTATGTGGGGACTTCAGGTTCATTTCCAGGTGGTGTTTCCACTGTTATTCTAACGAGAGAATAGAATAGCCAGACGCCTTGGAATCTCAGAGCCTCTGTTCTTACTCATGAACTTCCCAGACTTGTCCCCAGCCATGGAAGTGAGCACACACCTCTTCCTTGGAGTCTGCACCTGTCCCAGAACTAGCCTCCCGCCACCTCTGTCCCCTTTGCCTCGAGTTAATGTACATGCGTTCAGGGCTTCTATCTTTCTCCCCTCTGCTCCATATACAAAAACGCTCACAAAACTCTGGAAGGATGAATGTGCTTGTGTCGTCTGCCTGGCCATGTTGCTGGCGGCTTAGGTTTCATGCCCCAAGACCGGCCTTCCTTCTTTGCTAGCAAATAGATCCTTTCTTTTAAAAAGGCTCTCAAGCTTCAGCCGGTTTGGCTCAGTGGATAGAGCATCAATCTGTGGACTGAAGGGCCCAGGGTTCCATTCTGGTCAAGGGCACGGTTGCAGGTTCCCAACCCTGTTGGGGTGCAGGAGGCAACCAATCACTGTGTCTCTCTCTCTTCCTTCCAATATCCTCAGGTGAGGATTAACAAACGAACAAAAAAAAAAACCAAAAAAACAAAACAGGCTTTCAGCCATGGAAGCTAAAATTTTTTGTTTAACGTAAGGCTCTTGCCAATTTTATAATCCAGAAATGTTTCCACAGGGACCAGGGAGCCATCTCTTTGAAACCCAGTAAGATAGGGCTCCCATCTCTCAGTGTGCTGGGTCCTTATCGCCAACCTACCTCCTGTCATAGAGACATGAGACATTTACTTTTTTTTTTGGATAAAGGCACTTCAGCAAATGCAGAAAGTCATCCCCATCACCAGGTGAATTTAGGAAGAACTGTGTAGCAAATAGTTCTGTCGAGCCCTCTGAGTTGGGGAGCAGTTATGAATGGTGACCTTGAGAATGCTTATGTAAAGGGTTGTATCTACTTGGCTATATGAAAGTGGGAGGTTTCTCTCTGTCTTTGTCCTCTCTTAGTGGGTTGCCTGGGATACATGTCTCATTCTGGTTTCGTGCTTATTCAATAGTAGGCACAATTTCCCTTCTCTTCTACCTCGGGGAGAGGATTTCCGGGTTGGCCGGGTGTTTTGGATTTCCTATGTGGTTTTTGTTTGCTCCAAGTTTTCTATATTAAATAAATTTTACATCTGTGATGTTATGGCATGAAATTAACATAATAATTAAATTTATCTGAATGCTGTTTAGTTGTCTGGGGTTTTTAAACACATATATGAATTAAGTATCAGGAAGGAGGAATAGTTCTGGAATATTCTGGATAATATTTAACACAATTGATCAACTCTTATAGGCCTTGGCTTCTCCATCTGAAAAATGAGGATTATGTAACTCATGTATCAATCAATCACAGGTTTTAAAAGATGTTCAAACATCTCTTCAATATGTTCCAAAATAGAGTAAATATCTGACTTAATCACACACCTGTATCTCCATGCCCTCCGGCCCCCTATAGGCCACCTATAAAGCTTTCTTCAAATGAAACTGAAATGTCTTTTCAATCTATGGCTCTCTGTTAAGAAGAAAGCTCGCGTGCGCGTTTGCACACACACACACACACACACACACACACACACATATGTTCATGCCTTTTTCTGTGATTTCCAAGAAGTGAGAAATACAAAAATAAAGACATGGGTCAATTTGACATTGGTATAAAGACAGCACTCTACCTCATTCACATTATCTAATTTATTTCTATCAGCAAAATACTCAGAGATTTGCTGATTGGGCATGTTGGGTTTATTTTTTTAAAATAAACAATGTACTTTAAATCCTAAAAACAAATATTTTCTATACTTACTTTTACTTACATTTGAAGAATGCCATAGCAATGAATAATGGCCTCAAAACAAAGATCAATAATACTTTTCATTGCATTAAAATTTTTATCAACCCTAAATTCAAACAGGGTCATGCTAAGATAACCATGAGCAAAAGAAACAGGAGGCCATCTCTTCTCTAAATCCCTACATTACAGCTCACTATTAGACTAAACACCATATAGACCTTAGAAGGTATATTTTGTTAAATTGAGATTAATGTTAGCAATTTGGTATTTACCACCAATCACACAAGAATTCCCCAAAGTCCTAAGATCCGGAAACCTGAACAATGAAGAGCACAGATCTGGATTAACAGGTCTGGCTTTAAATCCAGGCTTCACCATTAACCAACAATGCAAACTAGGTCAGGCTACTTAATCTCTCTGCAACGTTTCCTTAACTAAGAGTGAATTAAAATTAAGTGAGATACTACTCTCAAGAAAGAGTAGCCGTTAAATATTGTGATGGAATTGTTCTATCCAGCTCTGTCATTCCAAGGTCTCCGGGTTCTAAGCTTTGTGGTTTCCAGTGTGTCAGTTTAAGATCTTGGTAATTGGTTTTGTCGTGTGTGTGTTTTTTAAGACAGAAAATAGGAGAAATTGGCAAAATGCTCTCAGAAATTATCATGCAATCAAAAGCCTGATTTCCAAAAGAGGCACGGATTCTTCAGTTTGTCCCTTTAAGAAAGCAGAGCTCTGAGTCCATCACTCAAACAAAAATAAAACCAAGACGCACCACAGCTCGTTCTGATCAGAGAGATGTTTTGCTTGCAACACAATTTATCACCCTATAGTACAAGTCAGCATCACTACAGCCTGCTTCAAATTAATTAAAAGACATTCCTTTCCATCCAACATATAATCAAGGCAATTTATTTCCAAACATAATCAAGAAATTATGTAAAGGTAGGTTAACTATATGAGCAACTTTTTCATATGTGCAGTTGATTTATTTTCATATCTTTTTTTATGTTTCAAATGAGGATTCTAAAAGACAGGGTTTTCCTAAATAACTCATGCAACAGAGTGTTGAAATACTCCAGAAGAGAGGACACTCCACCTAAAGCAGCTCCCAGACTGTGGGGCAGGCTGGGGCACCTTGTGAACTCATGGGCCTGCAGCCGCAGCTGCATTCGGGATGCCCGGAACCCTGGGCCAGAATTACTTCTGAACCCTCAGAAGAGGTCAAAAGGAGCGAGGAAAACATGATCATTCTTTCTTTCAATCAAGCTTGGAGCTGGGAATTTTAGTCTAGCTGAGGACCAGATCTCTAGCAGCTCTTAGAATGGGAGAGCAGTGGGGAGGGAAAACTGTCAGCCATGTTTGCTCATCTCCACTTTTCTGGGGGGAAAACACTGTTCATTTGCAATATTCACTTCCATAAAGAGGACTGGTACCCTCTGCTGAGAACCAAATCAGAGCCTCATGGAGACAGCAGACACAGCTGCCTCGGTTGCAAATGGGGGTTCTAATCCTTGGTCCCAAATCTCCACACCAGCATTTCCTGGGCCCTTAAATTGACCCCTGAGTCATTCCAATCAACCCCCCTCTGAAAGGGAAACATTACACAAGGGCAACATGATGGCACCATGAACAGTTATCACCCCCATTTGCCCATTATCTTCACAATTAAGGATCCTGTGGTCATACACTTCTCCACACCTCCATGGAGTCCATGTACTGAAAGATCTTGCCAATCAAACTTAGGGCATTTATTAACCACCCCTTGATCCCATTTTTTTTTTCATTCATGAAGGACATAGCAAATGACAAGCTCTGGTCGGCACAGGGCTACCAACATCATCACCACAGTGAGTTGGTATAATTCCAACCAATAGCCAGTAAGAGTGGTTCAGAGCCAGAGCACCTGGCCTAGAAACTCAGCTCTGCCAGCGGCCAGCTGTGTGACTTTGGGCAAGTTATACAGCCTCTCGGTGCCTCTATTTTCTCATCTGTAACACATAGCCGTCCCTTCCCAGTGGGCTGTTGGAGAGACGTAAGAGATATAAGTTAATTTATTTAAAGAACTTATAATTGTGTCTAACATATAGTAAATGCTCACTTAGGAGAGCTCTAATTTTTTAAACAGCTTAATTTCTAGAACTGTCTCCAGGAAATATTCCTAGAAACTTGTGTCCCGCCTAGATGTTTGGATCTTAGTGAAGGAGTTCAAGGTCTTTTAAAGTTTCACCTTGTTTTTATGTAGTCTCATCACAATGCAGCTCTCATCACGATAATTCATTGTAGCTTTCATACCATCCTTCTGGTCAAAGTGAGGTGAGAATAAAAATTATCTGTAATAGACTGTGTCCACAACACTAAACTCTAGATCTTTTAAAATTACTGTCTCATCATTCATAAAGAGCCACTGGGAAGTACATATTGTTTCCATTTCCCCCATTTTATTTGAAAATTCAAGATACGAGATTTTGTCTGATAGAAGCCAGACACTTTGGGGAGTAGTGGGTTATAGAGGGGCAGGAGAAGTCACTGGGGCCAGTCAGATGTCTGAGGGAAATAGTTCAAATGCCCTATCTGGGAAACTATGTTTAGTATGCCCACATGACATGAAGAATGCAGGAAATTTTGACGTAAGGAAATTGGCAGTGGCCCAATCTTTCCAGTGCTGAAATGGATAACTACACAAAGGGTGAGAGAGAGTTGGACTATACCACCTCCCTACCAGCCATCCTCTGGGCCCCCAGCACTTGGAACACTGTTCCCAAACGCTGACCCTGTAGACAGACACCCCCACCCCCCCCGCCTTCCCCACCAACCAGTTTCCAACACTGGCTCTGTAATCTTGAGAAGTTACTCTGTGGCTTGAGTTCCTCATTAGTAAAACAGAGTTGATGAGTTAATGTATGTAAAGCTCCTAGAACAGTGCCTGGCACAGAGTAAGTGCCCAATAAATGGTACGCCCTGGCCGTGTGCTCAGTTGGGTGGGCTTTGCCCCAGGCACCGAGAGGTGTCTTCAGTGGCAGAGGATCAGAGTGGCAGGGACAAGAACCCAGGGGGAAGGGAACTGCTCCCCCAGCACTTGGAACACTGTTCCCAAACGCTGACCCTGTAGACAGACACCCCCACCCCCCCCGCCTTCCCCACCAACCAGTTTCCAACACTGGCTCTGTAATCTTGAGAAGTTACTCTGTGGCTTGAGTTCCTCATTAGTAAAACAGAGTTGATGAGTTAATGTATGTAAAGCTCCTAGAACAGTGCCTGGCACAGACTGTATTATGTAAATCTAAATTATTGCCTTTATTTAAGAAACCTAAAATAAAAAAATGGGTTCCTGAGCTTCTGCCCAAACCTAGTGAGTCAGAATCTGCAATCCTCTCCGAAGTGATTCTGATGTGCCGCAGGTTTGGGAACCAGGGGCGGGCACCTTGACTTTCAGTGAGATTATCACTTGGTCATCTTTTTAAAAATATCTCTGAATGGCCCAGGAAGAGAAATATGAGACACTTAGATGGATCAAGACCACTAAGCCCTGAAGACCCTCAATAAACCAATTAGATGCCTGTAAAATCCTATTGTAGCTAGATAAAGAGGGGTGCAGACAAGTCATGTCTGTTGCTTGGTTTCCTCGTGAAAGGCACCTCCTAAAGTTCCCTTGGCAAACACTTCCCATGGCCGATGTGTAAACTGAGCTGCAATAGCAGGTTACTGTCTTTGTCCAGGCAAATTTACAACTAAACGCAACTTGGGTTTATGTCAAAACAGGCGAAAAATGGGTTCCCACGCTCCGATTTCACAGAGACGTGGGTTTGTGAAGAAAGCTCATTGAAATCACAACGCTGAAAACTGAGCCCGGGGAAGCACCACCCACCACCTCTGTTCAGTTTGTGGTGGGAAAGATCAGCACGTGCCCTTATGCTTGGCTTCTGGGCCCAAGGGGACTTTTTCTTCTCAAACGATATCCTTGGGATATCAGCTTCTTCCTCTGTGAAATGAGGGAGTGGAACTAAACAGTCTCCGAAGTGTCTTCCAACTCCAAATTGGATGGCTTTCTGAAGTGGCCAAACCACTTTCAAATCGCCCATTGGGAGCAGCTTATAGAACACTAGAGGCCCGGTGCACAAATTCATGCATGGGGGTAGGGGTGGGGGGGAATCACGGAAAGTTGGCTTGCAAATATACTGGAAAAAACAAATGCTTCTTAGATGTCACAGCGATTTCAAATTGTTATAAAAGTTTCTGTCTGCTTTTCACTTCCAACCTTACCTTGGCATGGACCTGTAACAAACAGCTCAAAACGGAACAGAAGGACGATAGCATGTGGCTTGAGAAATATCATAATCGAGTAAGAGAACATGTTGTTTAATTGGGAATGAAACCTCCTAATATTATAGGAGTTTATAATATTATACAGTGTTATGTTCATAAGTTCCAGACAAATCTCAACACTCCTTGAACACATTTTTTTCTTTATCCTGGCTTTAACCTGTGGAGACTGGAAGAGAAGCCTATAAAGCCAAAACCTAGGATTCGGCTTCTATCCTTCCATCCCCTAAACCTCCCCATATCAAAGCCCTCACTGAGTCTCATCAACTCCAGAGAAGATCCTGAATCCATCCCCCTGCCTGCACCTCCACCACTGACACGCAAGTCAAACCACCATCACCTACCACCAGACCTGGCAGGTCTCCCTGCTTCTTCTCTTGACCCAACTCAACCCCATCAAGCAGATTTGATCTCTTAAAATGTAAGTTCATCAAAGGCTTAAAAAGAACAACCCAAGGGTTTCCCGTAGCACTGAGATTAGAAACCAAGTCCTGGCCATGACCAACAATGTCATACAGTCTCTTGATCCCCCGACCTGATCACCTGGTCTCCAGCAACCTCTGCCTCCCACACCTGCCCTCATTACCCTCCAGCCACATAGGTTTTCATGTCCCTCTGGTCACCAAGCCTGTTCCCATCTTAGGTCTTCAACTCAGCTAGTGGTTCACCCAGGAACCCTCTTTCACCAGGTCATTGCAAGCCTGGCTCCATCCTGCCATTCCAGTCTCAGCTTAACTGTAATGTCCTTAATAAGTTTCATCCAGATTGGCGTGCTTCGTAGCATTTATCAGTAATATGCACTCTGCCTTGTTCACTGCTGGTGCTTTGCATATCCTAAGCACTCGACAAATATCTATTGTCTATAGGAAAACTTTCAACACTGCAGAAGTGTGTGCTTAGTTGCTACTTAGCAATATGAAAAAAAAATAATTCATTTCAAACATGGGGCAATAAAAGAAGCTGAGGGAATTGTTTGCTGACTTACTTGGGATTTAATTACATGGAGGACTGTGATGAAAAGAAGGAAGAATATTGTAGTACATTATGGTGTTAATGTGTGGGCGTTTCATTGTTTACCCTTGTCTCCTTCCTAGGGTTTTATTAATGAGCCAACTATCTTGTAAGGGAAAATGTATTACAATGAGTTCCATTTGGTTGTGGATCAAGATAAAAATAACACAGTGTAATTTAAACGAAATGATGTTTGCTCGGTGAATGGCAGACCCATTTCACACTTGCTTCTCTTCTTACGCGCTTTGGCGGCGCACGCCCCAAGTTGAACAGACTCAGCCTCCCTCCCGTCTAGCTCATGGGAGGAGGTAGATGAGCCAGCTGCTCAACAGTCCAACACTCTTTGCAAAGACTTGCCACCTTGCCTGGCAGCGTTTGAGTGTTAGTGGGTCTCTTGACAGCCACCTCTGATTTTCTGGGCAGGTATTCACCACCTGGTTACTTCTCAGCAGCAGCTTCATGGACCAAAGCAGGGCACCGATCCCAGGGAGGCGGCATTCCCCTTCAACAGATAACCTTCAAAAGAAGGGCAGCACCTTACGCCCACCTGTGTCAACTGCCAGCCGCCCACAACAGAGAGCACAGCGGTGGGAATGCCCCCGTTATCGCTGGCTTTCATCGCCGTGGTGGAGGGGAGCTGCTCTTGTGGGCTGAGAGGGATGGATTTCAAGGGTTTCTCTGCCTTTGATGTCAACCCTTCCCCACCACAAGGTGAACAAGTGCCACCTGCGGTGTGGCAGAGTGTCTAACAGGGGAGTGGGATAAGCAGGGAGAGGCAAACATGTACAGGTATTTGCCATTGGTGCCATCTCTCCCCAAAGAACATGGAGCTCAACTTCTAGAAAGTATGAAGAATGTTTATTGGCTTCTCTTCTGAGAAGCAATGAATGTAGCTAGTGCATTACTGGGTCACTACCTGGTTCCCTGGCCTAGTGCACTGACTTCTCTGTCCTGTGTCAAATCTGCCTCTCTGTGATGTTGTATTTTTTTCCTTCTCCCCCAGTTCACCTAAGACGATGCTGAAAGTATGACACCTAATTGATACTCAGCGTGTTCTTAATACTTTCTATTTTGATCAGTTATTGCTTAGGATGTCATGACTGTCAGATTTTGAGAAAACAAGCCTGGAAGCACAGTATTCACAAAGTTTATTTTCTCATTGTGATGGCATTGGACTGGTTATTTATTGATACACAGTATACTAGACCTTAACTCAGCACAATGAGAGCTGATCACTTTGAGTACCAACTATGGAAAACTCTCTGTGGTCCTTACAAATTGAGGACAATACCAGTAATAAAATATAATGGGCTCATTCACACTGACAAATACAGAGGCCATGATGTAAATAAAGAAATTTTCCAGGAACACTATGATTAACATTTCACACAGCCTCTGACATGTAAGGGTCCTATTGTGTTTTGAACACAGAAGAATCTCAAGTCCAACACCCAGGCCCTTATTCGCGACATGCATATATTCTTCTCTTTGTCTTCAAATCCCTTCTCCAGAGTTCTGTGCACCTGCCTGTGAGCAGCCAGGTGTTCAGCTGTTTTAAACACAAACAACAGCCAGCATGCATTTCTCTCTGCTACTTACACCTGGCGGATGGGAGTGGGGATGGGGGAGGCAGATACAGATGCTACAGGCAAAGCCCAAAAACCAGAACAATAAATAGGAAGGCCATTGAACAAAGACAAAAGCTGCATGATTTTCCCCCTAAGAAATGTTAGCAAACTCAATTTTCAACAAAACAAAAAAGCAATACAGACTAATCTATAAAAATTAGATTTGAAAGTAAGTTGGAAAATTATATATATATAATTTTATATGTATATATAATACACACACACACACACATATGTATATATATATATATACATCAAAAATGATTAGCGTCAAATGCATCAAAACAGTGACCAAAACATTCAAAGAAAGGCATAAACTAGTCTTCATGAACTCAGCCTCTCCAGGAATCAGCAGGCCTTTGTTCTCCAAACCTAAGTCCTCTGCAAGTCTGAGACACTAACCCATTTAAACCCAGAGGACTTAGAAAATCATTTTTGCAAGGATATCTGACCCCATGGTGTGTGTTTTTTCAAGTCCCAATCTGTATGATTAAAATATTTTCAAAGGAAAAAGAAGATGAGAATAATTAGTGGGTTTTTTCT
>NW_006285313.1:283070-308029 GCF_000327345.1 Myotis davidii
AAATGAAGGCTTGAAGAGTGGCGATGGAGGATACAGAGAAGAGACTGGAATCAAAGGTACTACAGAGGCAAACCAACACTCTGCTAACCAATGTAGTGTTGCAAAACAACACTGCAACAGGAACATCGGGAGGAGAAGGATCTGCTTTTGAGGATGGAGCTCCTAACACATGAATGCTCTATACATACCAAAGGCAACCCAGCCAGAGACACAGCACCCTCGTGCATCTCTCACCTCCCTGTGCCAGGGGTCCTAGCTCTCAACTAGCTACCAGGTGGTCACATCTGAGGCTTTCTACAACACGATAGAATATTCAAAACCCTCCTGACATCTTGCTCCACTTCCTATTGCTCATTCATTCAACATAATAAGCGCAAGTGCTTATTACCATCAAGAGGCACTATCTCACACACTCAAGGATAAAACACTCACTTCACCTTTTCTGCCTAATAGTCTTATCCTGATGCAACTCTGTTTTTTCCCCCCATGGAAATGGCTTTACTGTCTTGTAGATTTAAAACTAAACTAAAAAAATTTTTAAAGAAAATAATACATTGCAATTAAAATGTGGATAAAGTTGGGAAAAAATCTCAGAAAATAGAGCAAAAGCAGGGGGTAAGATAGAAATACTAGAGTAGCAATCTAGAAAGTTCAGCATTCAGGGGGTAAGATAGAAGAGAGTACAAAAATACTAGAGTAGCAATCTAGAAAGTTCAGCATCCAAAACATGAACATTCTGGAAAGGAGAAAATAAAAGGAAGAAAAATCATCAAAAAATAATTCAAGACAGTTTCAATAATAATAACAATAACAATAATAATTCAAGACAACTTCCTCCCATTAAAGGACATAGGTTTGCAGACTAAATGGCTACTTAGTGCCCAGCACAAAGGACAAAATAGACCTATGCCAACACATGTCTACATTTTCAGAATACCAGGGATAAGAAGGTCATATGAACTTCCAGAGAGAAAAGTGTGAAGGTCCTTCACATTCCAGCCCTGCACACCCCTCCATCCAGGTGACCTCCCCCAATACAATACAGCCCTTCCCCCTTCCTACCATCCTCCATCAGCTGAAGTCAGATCACATCCCTCCTCTGCTTAGAACCCTCTTGTGGCTCACAACGCACTCAAAATAAGTAAAAATACAAAGAATGCAGGGGAATTAGGCTTTCAAACCACCTCTAAAGTTTGATGACTCTTCTGAGCATTAACATTTTTAAGTGAAATGATAAAGGATTCTACTTTACCAAGAGCGACAGTGACTGGGTTGAAAGTTTGTGAAAAGGGGTTAGATAGGTGTTCAGAGAGAGGCTCTAGGGAGATACTTCTCACCTGGGACCTAAATAATGAGAAGGATCCAGCCTTTGAAGACCAAGGAAGACCAGGCTCAAAGAAAAGTGAGAGCCAAGGCCCTGTGGTAGAAACAAGGTGGAGCGTTTGAAAAAGGAAAACAAATACAAGCTGGTCAGGACCTGATATAAAATGAGGAAGAAGGTAAGGGTAAGTGGTGGCCATATTATATAAGGACTGGACAGACCATGGTCAGGTATGAATTTCTCTTCCTCATACTGAGAAATATTTTTCTAGAAAAGTCTCAATAAGATTGCCTCGTTCAAATCACTACCTATTCATTTACCATCAATTCCAAGAAACAAGCAAATGAAATTAAAATTGTCTCTTTCATATTTTAATTCGACCATACAGTCACATACAGATAAAGAACATTTCCTTTTTAATTGAGGATAGAGTTCTATCTCCTTCATAGGGGTGGTGGGGATTCTTGATGAAAGAATCAGGAATTTCAATACCCGGTCAATATTTTTTCTCTAAGATTGCTTTATTTAACACCGCACTCAGGGTGGCAGGCTTGAAATCTTCGTTCAAGCTAGTTTGTATGGCAAACGCCACATTATTTCAAGACACTTTACAATTTTTCATGTTCTCCCCTCCCATGTTGGTGTATACATACAGGTGCACCTCCTTACCTTCTACTGCGCATTAATCTTACCTCGGGTGGCGCTACCTATTCCACATAGGCATTATCCATCAATACACACGCAGGCTTCTCCTAGAGGCACTCGGCTAGGGGTTGCCAGCCGGCGTAAAACAAGCCATTTACATCGATTCAGGGGATCCATAAAGCTGAAAGTCATGGAGGAGGAGTTGCTAGTTAGGGCAAGAGTAACGGTACAACTGAGACAAAACTATTTCATTGAGAGGCTTTCAGGGACCCATTTTCCAGTGTCACTTTTACTGTAATGCACAATTGCCCCCAAATAATGCAGGAATCAAGAATTGCCGGAAGGACCGAAGCCAAGATGCAGTACACCAACTCTACAGACAGAATGCTCTGCAGTATCATTCACCTGCCACCCACCCAGCCCAGCTAATGAAATACGACACGAAAATGCCATTCTTTTTAAACACTTGGAAGGATGGCTTTGTTTCTTCTATTAGAAAACTATTGAAGTCCATAAAATTGAGATGCCTTTAAAATGGTGAGGTCTTTTCTTTATTTAAAATGCCAAAGTGCTGTGTATAGGGTGAGTCAAAAGAGTGTGTCTGATCCTGTGAAAAATTATATCACCACGGGATTCCTCCTCAAGTTGGTGCGCTATATAGTTTGCATGCTAAAATCTCCTTACTCTCGCAATTGCTCTCTCATTCCCACATCAGGCAACAATCCTTGCTAGTTCTACATCCAAAGCTCTAATCAAATATATGCCCTTTACTTCCAAGTACACCGCTTTAACTCGGGCTCCTATCACCTCCCAGACAAGCTATTCTAATAGCCTACAGTAAAAACTCCTTTCTTCCTGACCACTGTCAAAGGCCACCTCCTCTGTGATGACGCCCCAGCTCACCATGGCATGGTGCAATCACTCCAACTTGCTTTGTCCCAGGAGCTCACATACACAGGATTCTTACAACACTCTTTACTGCAGAGCTGCAAGTAAGAATATGCAAGCTGCATGTGTAATTGTAAATGTTCCAGGAGCCTCCTCTAAAAGGTAAAAAGGGGTGAATTTTAATAATACTTTTTATTTAACCTGGTGTATCCAAAATATCATCATTTCAAAATGTAATCAATACAAAAATATAACAAGATAGTCTACAGTTTCTCATGTTAATCCTTTGCGCTCCAATGAGTATTTTGCATTTGTAGCATATTTCAAATTTAGACACTAAGCTGTCATCAAAAATAATTGATCTGTATTTACATGTCATAAAAGTACTGTTGAAAAAGTACAGATGCACATACCTGAGTTGTTCCAAATGTACCAGAAATTTTTATAAGAACTGTATCAAATATCAACTTATTTTAAATTAAAATAAAATTAACATTTAGAAATCAGTTCCTTGCCCTGGCTGGTTTTGCTCTGTGGTTAGAGCATTAGCCCATGGACCAAAGGGTCACTGGTTCAATTTCCAGTCAAGGGCACATACCTCAGTTGCAGGTTCAATCCCTAGTCCCAGTCAGGGTGCAAGCCAGAGGCAACTAATTGATGTGTCTCTCTCACATCAATGTTTCTCTCCATCTCCCCCGCTCCCTCCATTCCACTCTCTCTGAAAATCAATGGAAATAATATCCTCACGCTTTGGGTGAGGATTAAAAAAAATGGAGGGTCACTCAGGCACATGAAGGAAAAAATGGCCTTCCCCTTCAGCCATACAACTCAGTCTCTCTATGTTTCTGGCACTGGTTGAGCTTACCTGAAACTCCTTAAGAGCTCCCCAATGAGCTCTGCATCAAGAGCCCAGGCTGGAGTTCATCAAAGACCAGGAAGGATCCCAGCAGGTGGGTCCTCCAGGTGTGGTTAAGAGGGCCTAGTGACACTCCCTAGACCAGTGATGGCGAACCTTTTGAGATGCTTCTGCAGACAGAGATCATTCCTTGTACTTTGTAGCTATCACAATGGCGATAACAAAGTACAAGAATTTAATAATGACATAGAATCAATCCTCAGTTGCCTTCTTTTCCAGTCATGCCTTTCCCAATCAATCCTAGAAGCCCAGTCTCTCAGCAATCAAATTCATACCAATATGTCTGGATAGCTGCGGCCAATAACTTCCCCACATAATCAGTACTTCTCTCTATGCTACAATGCATTTTGCATGTGTAACTGTCCTTCACCCCCCAAAAGGTGAAATAATGCTCCAATCTTTGTTACAATGCCCCGTGTTACCTAGTTGTAGTGCTCTCTTCAAACTGACCCTTCCTTCAGTGGGCATTAACTCCTGTCCCAACTTGCCACCTCCACCGCCCCCTACCCGCCACGGGTGCAGCAACAACATAACAGAAGGGAACTCTGTGAGGGTGGAGATCTCTGTGGTCTTGTTGGCAGCATCTTCCTATAGCAGTGATGGCGAACCTATGACCCGCGGGTCAGAAGTGACACGCAAACTCATTTTTTTGGTTGATTTTTCTTTGCTAAATGGCATTTAAATATATAAAATAAATATCAAAAATATAAGTCTTTGTTTTACTATGGTTGCAAATATTAAAAAATTTCTATATGTGACATGGTACCAGAGTTAAGTTAGGGTTTTTCAAAATGCTGACACGCCGAGCTCAAAAGGTTTGCCATCACTGCCCTATAGGCAAGTAACTCTGACAAATCAGTGCACACATAAATTTCCACAGAGGGGCTTCCAGTAGGTTTATCATTTATTCTACTTTTGCTTGAATAAGAACAAAATAAATGTAAACAGGAAGATGTCTTGGTGAATCAGTCACGGGGTTCCTGGGGTTCCTCCAAGTCCGCGTTGGTGTTCTCTCGCTTGTGCTTGGATAGTTGTTCTTTGATGGCTTCTATCTCTGCAGGAGTGAACTTGGGGGTTAGCATCACAGTGTCATAATCAAATTCTTCATCAAGTCTGAAGGGCTGAACTTCATCCCCGAGTATCTGCAAGAGGTAGCAAAGGAGGAAAATCATTTACAACCATTGTAAATGAAGATAAAGTCCAAAACGTGAATTCCCTATTACTATTTAATTAAACATTTTTTAGACTCCAACTCTCTCAGCTGGTTAGGCCCTCTTTTAAGTAAAGGAATACAGTCACTTATTCAATTTGACCTAATGTAAGCCCCTTAAAATGCCCTATTTGTACCTCCCTGCCTCTAAACAATATCACTGACTAATTTTGCCCACAGCAAGAAGCAGAAAATCTCTCTTGCACACATTCATTACATTTTTACCACCTGTAGTGTTAGGACTAGAAGCATATGGAAAAACTAAAGGTTTATATTTAAAGTGTGAAAAAATACACCTGAAGATTTTGATCAACCTTGAATACATTTTCACCATTTACCATAAAAGACATATCAACAAAAACAATTTTCTTTTTTAAAAGTATTTTTATTGATTTCAAAGAGAAAGGGAAAGGGAGAGAGAGATAGAAACACCAATGATGAGAGAGAATCATTGATTGGTTGCCTCCTGCACGCCCCCTACTGGGGACTAAACCCGCTACCTGGGCATGTGCAGAATCGAACCTGGCACCCTTCAGTCCATAGGCCTACCCTCTATCCACTGAGCCAAACTGGCTAGGGCTTAACAAAACAATTTTCAAAGTTAAAAGTACTCTACACTTATTTCATGTACTTCTTCAGATAATACCTATAATTCCTGGTCCATTAAAAGTAGGAATTAAAACACATAGTATCGCCTTAAATCTAGAAGTCCAGAATCCTTTTGTCCTACTAAGAATTTTTAAAATATTATAGAATTTATCTACAAGCCAGAGTACATGCAAAGAGGTGTAATAATTTTGTATCTATTTATTTATAATCTCTGTGTTAAACACTTCCTAAAAGAAGGTAGATTCTTTAAAAAAAAAAAAAAGCATATTTCCCACTAAACAAAAAGAGAATGCCTTAAGTCTCACTGTATCACCCCTTCAAGAGCCTCTCCCCAAGCAAATGGTGTGTGACACGTGAACTCATCCGGCACCCCTGTGCAGCTCTATAATATGTATGGTGATTCTGAAATAATTGAAAACTATGGTTTATGTAGGAATGAAAAAAAATGCCCTGAAGCCATAATCAGCTTTAAATATTCTTGCCTGGAAAATGATCTCATTGAGTGGCTTTTGCAATGTTCTTGATAATGGAGCATATAGCTCAGAAACCGTGCTATTATTAAAGGTGAAAGAAAGAAAAAGAAACCACAACCATAAAAAATAGATAATCTCCGGTCCGTTGGACAAGTTGAACCTCATAGTTAGGGGTGCAGGGTTAATAGCAAACACCCGGCCATCTTTCGTCCTTTCTCAGTAAAACCAGCAAGGGAACGCGTTTCAGAGGCCTGCTGATTTCCTCTTTATCAGAAAGTGCGCGCTCTCCTGACAAGGGTGGTGGGAGCTCTCACTGGAGTGAGTTCCCACCAAGGGCCAGCCCCGGTACTCAGAACTGTGTGGGCAAGAGCAGTGATCTTCAAACAACCCATCTCACAGGAGCTGAACGGCGAAGTCACGTGCCCAGACTATGCAGTCAGTAAGAAAGAGAAGTGAGTTCTGAATCCAGAGTCTTCAGGGAAAGCTTCCCCTTCTCCAAACACACAGGAAAAATCAACCTGGAAGTCGTCCCTAAGCCTGGTCATCGCCATCGGGGAGAAAAGCCCTTTCCTAGATAAGCTAAACAAATCTCATGGCATATAATTGAAAGCACTCAAGGCCCCACATAATACCATGCCGTCTGGAGCAGCCGACAAAGGGGGCCAGTCAGCCTGCAGAGGGACCGATCATCGTGGTCACTTTCTGAGATGAAACTTAAACGCCACAAAGTGACCATGCGGTAATACTGCTGAAAGCAGCTCAAATGAAGAAACACAAGCAGGCAACATGTTCATTTCCTGCATGTGAGCATCCCTGCAGTCTCCAGGTCTACTCAGCGATAAGCACTGAGGCTTGCAGGCCTGGTCCCATCCTGAAGGACCCTGACAGGGATACAGGGGAGCACCGTTTTACCAGTGCATTCCGGCTCAGGGGACCCTTGCTGCCTTGCATACCTGGTTAAAGGAAGTAGGCATCATGCCTTGTTTTTATATTACCAGACCCTGTGCTAGGCATAGGCGAGCAATGGTACCAGAATGAAAAGGCTGCCATCCCAGCCTACCAGGAGATTACCGTTGGGGTCGAGCAAATTGAAAAGAAGCAAATATAACACAATGTTGTTCTGGGAGTACATACAAGGTGCAATGGGATCCTAGAGCAGGGACACTAACCCCAGCCTGGAGGTCAAAGAGAACTTCCGGGAGTGATGCCCAAGCTGATCCCAGCTCAGAAAGGACTAGTACAAGTTAAAGAGGAAAAGAGAGAGTGAGTCTGAGAGAACAGGGAGGACAGAAAACACCCCAAGCAAAAGAAAATGAATATCTAAGAACTAAGGGCAAGAAAGAATATAAACTATTTAAGAAATTGTAAGTATGAGAAGAACAAATGTTATAATACAAAAAGTGAACCCAACTGAAGAAAAAATTGACTTCTTACTGAAGTTGAGGTGTCTAACTTACTTTAGGACTTAGCTTATTTTACACTATAATTTAAAAAGTAAACTTTCTACCTAACATTCTTTCAGGATATGCACACACATACAGATACAAAGAGTGGTTGGGGAAGGGAGGTATAGATGGATAATTTATAAATCGTAGCAATTTTGGCATACATTTTTACTAGTGTGCATCTTGGGTTTTTTCCAAGCCTCTGACATTATAATTTTGTATTAACGTATTATTCTGAGTTTTATGAACATTTAGTATATATCAATGGCTCTTGCAGACTGAATAGTAATAAATCAGTTATTAGAGCAAAGTAATTGTGAATATGTAATTATGAATACCCTAGTATTTATAGATTTATAAATCAACATAACATTTAGAAATTTATAAAACAACATAGGACTTAAAAGGTAACTATTGCCCAGCCGGCATGGCTCAGTGGTTAAGTGTCGACCTATGAACCAGGAGGTCACAGTTAGATTCCTGGTCAAGGGCAGGAATCCCTTGGGTTGTGGGCTTGATCCCCTTGGGGGGCATGCAGGAGGCAGCCAATCAATGATTCTTTCTGATCATTGATGTTTCTCTTTCTTTCTCTCTCTCTCTCTCTCTCTCTCTCTCTCTCTCTCTCTCTCTCTCTCTCTCTGAAATCAATAAAAATAATATTTTTAAAAAGTAACTATTATTTTACTATATATGTTAATGATGCCATTTAAAAATCCTAAATATAAATAAAAAGTATTTCGGGTTCTTATTTAGTATTTTTTACTATATACATGCCAAAATGGTAAATTTTACTCTGTAAATGAGATCTCAATAAACCTAACTTTTAAAAAGGAAAGAGAGAAAGAGAGAAGGGAGGAAGGGAGGAAGGGAGGGAAGGAGGGAGGGAGGGAAGGAGGAAGGGAGGAAGGGGACACACTGCAACTCAGAAAACTTCACTGCGAACTTTAAAATGGCAGCTTTCAAAAGACATCAAAGTCGCAATTCTGTTTATGTATTTCAGCTGTTGGCTACTCTGGCACACTTTGGGAATTCCCTTCTTTCAAGTAAGGTTCATCTTAGGGTCCTGAGCTACAAGACTCCAAATTAGTTGCAAACTCCAGTTCTGATTTATTTCAAAGAGAAGCATTTGTGCAATGGAATGCCAAGTCTCCCACTATTACACAGAAAACAACTGTGAATTAAGTTATTAACTTGTTATTTTTGCCTAAGGAGCTGAAATATGTGGATTTCAGGTATATAATTTCAAATCTAATTGAAATCTTTTTGAGCCTCTGGGGGACTAGAATTCGTACACTGGCAGAACACTGCTAGCTTCCTTAAATTGCTCATGTGACTTATTCTAAGTGCAACTGCTACAAGAGGAGTCATTTTCATTCAGAATACCACATAGGCAAGTCAAAGAAAGCAGAACTAATGCTCAAATCAATGACAGCAGCATTTAGCTGTAGGTTCTATTACAAAGCAATATGCTAAGTAAACTATCTTTATAGGTGAAAAATTTTGAAGACCCTATATGAATTGGAAAAACAGGAGATCTCCCATTAAAAACATACTATGCAAGTTTCTTCTATGACCTCTTCTATGGGTTGGGGATGGGGAGGAGGAACTCACAATTTTTCATCTTTCTAATGTGAATTACTTTCATCAAAATATATTAACTAAGGCAAGAAATTATTCACAAATAGAAACTGGAAGGTTCTTGGGAAATGTTTGACTCTAAGGGGGGAAATGCACATGTATAAAACCAGTGATAAAATGAACAACAACAGTTGTTTTTTTTTAATTGGTCTGATCCATACTAGGAAGCTGTGGATTCCTATTAGGCAATTACAGGATGATGGGCCATCCAGGGTACATTTTCATCTTTCCAGACTGAAGTTACAGAAAGCAACTGGGTCTCTAGCCCCTTGGTAGGCCCTTACAGAATACATTTGCTGGAAGTTGATGCTGATGGTCTTATACTGGCATTGGGTGCTTTAAAGTAAGATTAATACTATTAAACCATGGCAGAGTTGGTGCAGTATTATGATTTCTAGACAGTTCTAAGTTTCTCTTCCAAATGATGGTTAGAAATAAAAATCCCAAACCAAGGGATATTCAAAAGTTATACATCTATATCTCATGAGTTTGCCAACACAAACATGTTTATATCATTTTGATTCCAATATTTAAAAATGTTGGCATTTTCTGGGAAGAAATGTATATTCTTTTTGAAGATACAATCATATACAGGGTTTTAAATAGCATTTTACTGGATGTTTAACAGGTTCCAGAAATCATTCTGGGTTTTTCTTTTAACCCATCAACTAAAATCATTTTATAAACATTTCCATAATGGCACCAGATGCAGTGACCACGAGTTGGACAAATCATTTGTATGGTCACAATGGAAGTCATAAACAAGTCTTTGAAAGAAACTCATTTCTGCCAGAAATAACCTTGCAATTTTAGTTTCTTACTTCAACAAAAGCAATTCAAAAAGCACACCGAAAAGTGGCTATCCCTACCAGTGTATCTGGTAACCAATTTAGGGGTTTAACATAAGCCTACTAGCACCCTAGACATAAGTTTGCCATAGCAGTGAACAAAGTCTTATAATAAAGGGGTAATTTAAAATTGAAGTGCATGGATTATTTCTGATTGAATGACTGCTTCCATAACCAAATATCTTCAAGTGGCAAGACTAGTACCTGATAATTAAATAATCAAGAAACATCCTAAGGGCTTTCTTAGAAAGAGATAGTGAAGAGCCCTTGGCAACCTCTGTTCCTGATCCCCTTTTGTGTTCAAGTGAACTGAGTGCTAAAGGTCACATCTGCCAGCCTCTGCTGGTGCACCTTTGTCGAGTACATGCAGAAGAGCTTTAGAGGATAGCGAAGGGTGACTTTCAAGTGGTGCATTTGGGAGAGGACGCATGTGGCAGAGGTTCCATTCTACCCTGCTGGGGAAGCAAACAGCTGATGACACTTCCCAGCCTCCCTTGTGGTGGGTAGGAACATGTGACTGAGTGGCTGCCAATAGGGCGTGAGCAGAAATGGAGCCCTGAGCTCTGAGCCCGGGGAAGCAGGCTCCCTCGGGCTCTCATCCCCTGCCCCCGGAAAAATGGGGACCTGGCTCGCAGCATGTGCTCTCATCCCCTGCCCCCGGAAAAATAGGGACCTGACCCGAAGCATGCACTTGAGGACAGTGTCTGGAGGCAGAGTGGAGTTCCAGAGAGAAGGAGCCGTGGTGAGTCCAGGGAACAGAACCACTTGCTAACTTGAGAGACCCTCCATAGGTTGTTCCAGGAAAGAAAGAAACTTCTATCCCCTCCACCACCGAATTATTGTTGGGGTTCTCTCCTGGAGCAGCCTAGCTTTACCTTAACAAATACAGGATGTCTACAGGGCCTTAGGAACAATAATACAAAGAAAAAAGGTCAGTTCAGACTAGAAGAGATAAGAAAGCCATCTGTCTCCTTCCTCTGTCTTTTTGGTTGCATTGTCCCCAGGTAGCACTGGCCTATAGAGATACGTCATGGAAGAAAAATATTTTCCATGGCCGGTGTGCTCAGTGGTTGAGCATCGACCCATTAACCCATTGGTCACTGTTCGATTCCCATTCAGGGCACATGCTGGGGTTGAGGCTTCAATCCACACTAGGGGGCACGCAGGAGGCAGCTGACTTATGATTCTCTCTCATCACTGATGCTTCCCTCTCCCTCTCTCTCTCCCTGAAATCAATAAAAACATATTCTAAAAAAACTAGTTTCCATGTAAAAACATAATCGCTCCCTGTGTTTAAAAAGAAACATATGCAATAGCAATAGATGGCCGTGAGAGGGGCCCAAATAAGCAACTTGAATTTGGAATTTTCCCAAATCTGAGAAAAATACAAGAGGGACGGGTAGAGGAGCATTTCTCTGAAAGGACAAGTTGCAAAACCACTGCAATTTTGAGACTGATGGAGTCCACCATGGAGCACCTCATCCTTTCGCGTGTCCGCTCTTTCCACCGTGGGCCTTGGATTGACTGCAGGGGTCAGAGGCTGGGCTGCGGGAAGAATGTTGGCTGCGGGAGGAATGTCAGCTGCAGGAGGGATGCTGGAAGGAATGTGGGTGCTTACGTCCTCCACTTCCCCAGGCAGCAGCGGCAAATCTGCGGGACAGAAAATATTTCATTTGATCCTTTCTTGGAACTTACAATTGACCTAAATCGTCTAAAAGCCTGTCATGGTCCCAAGAATAAATCAAATATGCTCAGGTAGGGCAGGTCCATCTCACAAGGCCTGTCCTGGTTTGAGATTCCCCTTTCTAGAAACTAGAAGTCCCTGGTACGTCTATTTCCACCCCATTGTTGCAGTTAGATTCCATCCAGAAGGTCTCAGAGAAATATTGTTTGGGGAGTAACTTGTTCATGCCTCTCACCCCTCAAAACCCACTGTCTACCTCTATAGGAAAATAAGGCAAGAAGATGCTGTTTTTGCCTCATTTTCCCATATTTTCCTGAGGGGAGAAGAGAAAGGAAATAGAGTGTAGAATTTCATCCCGTAAAGAGATGGCAATATTTCAACAACAACAACAACAAAAAAGCATATTAAAAAACAATGATGCCAGAAGGAAAGAACTTTAACTTTTAACAGAAAAAATGAACTACTCTGTCACATTCAGAATGCATACTCTACGTTTCGACACCTGCAAACAACAAAAACGTGTTTCCGGCTTATTTGGCACAGTTTTAAGAATTCAAGAGCCAATCTTGGTTTTCTGACCAACTCATGATGAAGGGATGTGTTCCCTTATATTTGCACGTGTGAGAGAATGTGGAGGCATCACAAGTAAGTGATATTCTCCCACAGCTTTCTTTAAGGAGGACAAAAAAACCCACAAAACACACAAATAGAAGCACAACAGGCTTTACCCTCAGTAAGTTTTCACAGGACCAGAGGCTGCAGGAGATACCCAATAACTTGCAGTTGGCTCAGGAATGCTGCCTGCTACTCAAAGATGATCTTACGAAAGAATACATTCTCCCCGGAAGTGACTAACAATAGGCATGCCTTGACCGTTGCCAGTGGCAGCATATATGGGGAGATAACAGCATGATTCGATATTTAAAAACTGAATCTTATATGAAATATATCTCTCGCTATTGTGATGCCGTCACCTTCACAAAAAAATATAATTACAAAATTCATAAGACTCCAGCAACAAAGAACATAGCCTAGAAATTGAGCATGTGAGTGGAGGATTGGTGAACAAGGTGGTTTTACTATGATTAATTATGGAAACCATAAAATATGACCTGATTAACTAGCAGAAATAAAAACAATAATAATAGTCAACTCTTATAAAGCTGATATATTACATGCATTAACTCAGCTAATCCAACAGCTCCATTACTTCCTGTTTTATAGGCAATGAGCTCTAAGCACTAGGAGTAACCTCATTGAAGGTGCCACAGCCACAAAGTGGCACAGCGAGGCAGTCTGTCTGCAGAGCCAGGCACTCTGTCTGCAGAGCCCACAATGCCACATTATAAACTTCTTTTGAATAAGCATTTTCATTATATATATTTTTTAAATCTATCAGATTAGCCAAACTCAAGGCCAAGAAATGTCACTGTAATAGCTCATTAGTATGGCTAGTCAGTTGTAAGTGCACTCAAACATTTTATGCCCAGAGAAGTACTTTTTTTAAACTCATTAAGGTTGGTGGGAAGATTGACTTTCTAATATATCTATGTATGAGTTCAAAGCCAAACTCAGTGCAACTGCCTAGGACTGGTACAAGCCTGGTTAGGGGCCTGCCAACAACAAAGGCAAGACGAGAAAGGTTCGGGCCTCTTAATGTAAAAACCAATGTCTACCAGACCCTTTGACCATCAGTGCAAACATCAGTTCAAGTATAAGATAAAAATCAATTCTGCCTTCAGAGCTATTTAAAATCTGATTGAGAACCATATGCACCAAGGAGGGCAACTCTGCAATTCCTTTGTTAAACCTCTTCACCTCTAATATTTTGGAGAAGACGTTTTCTTTCATAAAAATTCTACTGCCATGGGAACAACTTCAAAACAAGAAGACTCCGAATCCTCCACACTTTGCTTTGCCATTTGCTTCTTCAGTACAAAAGCAAAATGTACAAATGCGTATCTATTGGTGCCTAACACAGCACCTTACACATAGTATAGTCTCAACAAATACTTAAGGATAGGAAATAAATTTCCTGCATTTCAACTTTTAAACTGAACAGCAAGTATCAAGAGTCTGTGTGCTAATAGGACATTGTGGATGATGTAAAATATGTATAGTTCTTACCCTCAATAATTAAACTTTGTTACAGGAATAAGATTTTCACATATGAAATCAAGCAGAGCATAATCAAAACAAAATTGAACAACCTTAACTCTAAAGAGGATAGAGTCATAAAAGAGTAAAACCAATATGGATGAGAAGAGTCTGATAAGACAGTTATGAAGAAAGCTACCTTATCTTTTAGCCATTCTGTAATCACGAGTGTGTTATTTATATACGCATGTTCTCTCCAGGAGAAAAATGATGGTATTCATTAATGGTGGGGAATGGAATTTGGTATCTCTGTAAAACCTTCTAAAACTGAAATGTTTTAAGAAACTTGATCCTATCTTACTTGTTTCTGAAATACCAAAGGCCTTGTTTTCATCTTCACTAAATACCACTCTCTTGGCTGATGTACATGTAGAGTCAAGGCAACACTCAAAAACAAATTTTGATGCTAGGCAACAAGACTGAAAACACTTCAACCTCTTCTTTCTCAACTACATAAGAATTTCCAATATTCATGAACTATGTGCTCATGCCATTTGTCTTTCTGTATGCAGTCAATAATCAGCAAGTCAAAAGCTATACTCACAGAATCCAATACAACATTATAAAGCAAGCAATCTATCTGACATCTAATAAATTAGGTAAGAATAATATTTAATTGTGTGATATAGGTATTAAATTAACCAACCTGTTCCTTTCTTGTCATGTAGAAATGACAAAAAAATTTTTGACATTTTGGGCATTCTCCAAGACGAAAAAGGATGTAGGTAAATGCTTTAGTAATCCAGGCCTCTTCCACACATAGCTTTCAGCTAGGATAGTCTATCCCAGTGGTCCTTATTCTTAAAATTTTTTTGAAAATTCCAGAGAACTTTAGTTTATGTCCATGAATATTTATCATATTATAAATTAAAGACTGAGACTTTTTTCAAATATTTATTTAACTATTTAAAATATCATTATATATTAAAATAAATATTTTAATAAGAAATCTATTTTCCCCAAACAAAGAAAATAGTGAGAAGAGAAGCACTGTTATATGGTTAAAAAAAAATTTTTTTGTCGCAAAGAAAGCTGGATTCTAAACTTGTTAAGCACTCAAGTTTGGAATATTGTTTCACTTGATGTCAATGAAAATAATCTAGTCTCACACAGATTTATAACTGGAAAAGGGAGGAGTACATTAATAGTCTTTTTAGATAATCATGGACATTCTTCTTTGCTACTATACTAGATCTCAAAAATGATAAAGTAAAAAAACTAAATTCAACGTGCAGTCTGAAACCATTTTGGTGAATTTTTCATACTATTATGTTAAAATCTTGGTCAATTTTACATGTTGAATGGTTCTTTCTCTAATACATGATTTCGTAACATCATAAATTTGGAAAATACTGATTCACTGTTTTATACAGGTCCCTCAAATATAGACATATTTCATTATACAGTATAACAATCACATTAGCTAACATTACCAATTTTATCAGAAACGTCTTTAAATATTGGGGAAGTGTCAAGCTCACAGTACTGGATGCACGTCTCCAAAACTCTGTTTTTCACTCAATGCACTGTCAATTTTGTCACTGACAATGAATACTATCAGTTGCATCAGCAGTGGCTCCTTTGGTTGAGTGTCGTCCCATACACCGAGAGATTGTAGGTTTGATTTCTGGTCAGGGTACTTGCTGGTGTTGCAAGCTGGATCCCCAGTAGGAGGCATGCAAGAGCCAGGCAATACTGTGGATAGTTCTCTCTCCTCAATGTTTCAGTCTCCCTCTTCATCTCCCTTCCTCTCTCTGAAATCAATAAAAACACACTAAAAACAATACTATCAGTTGTTTGTCTTAAAGAAATAGGCCTACTTTATTCACCTTTTTTTACTTCTTTTTTTGAGAACTATAGTTTGTCATTCTTTCAAGTAAAAATGTTGATCTACATTAAAAAAAAGAAAAAGAAACTGGTTCAAAACACCATTCAATCACATGATTGATTTTCCCTGAGACAACCATTGTATTTCAGTATGTAGCATTCAATGTTCAGCATTCAAACAAAAAACTACCAGGTATACAAAGACAGTAGATCAAAAGGGGAAATTAATAATATAAATGGACCCATAGGACACCTCAGGTATTAAAATTATAAGACACAAAATTTAAAATAACTGATTAATATGTTTTAAAAAATGCATCACAAAAAATGGAAAATTTTAGCAAAACTAAAGTCTATAAAAATAGATATTCCAGCCCTAACCGGTTTGGCTCAATGGATAGAGCATCGGTCTGTGGACTAAAGGGTCCTGGGTTCGATTCCGGTCAAGGGCATGTACCTTGGTTGCGGGCTCGATCCCCAGTAGGGGGTGTCCAGGAGGCAGCTAATTGATGTTTCTCTCTCATCAATTTTTCTAATTCTCTATCCCTCTCCCTTCCTCTCTGTAAAAAAATCAATAAAATATATTTAAAAAATAGATATTCCATATCTTTTGATAACTTTAACAACTGGAATATTTAGGGATTTATCATCAAATTAGATCCAATTCAAGAATGGATTAGTAATCTACAATAGAGATAGTAGAATATACTCCAACTGAAACAAGAAAGGAAATAAAAAGGATGGAAATGCTGATAAGAGCCTAAGAGATATAGGGAATATGTAAAAATGTTCAGGCACAGGTAATATTTGAAAAGAGGGCAGCTGAGGATATCCCAACACTTACAGGAATCTCTGCGAACCCCAAACAAAATAAATACAAATAAAACAATACCAAGGGATAGTGAAAATCAGCCAAATGAGAGGGAAACAAAACATACTGTCATCAAAAAACCATATTAGCTTCAAAGCAACAATAATCAGACTGATACCTGATTTTTCAGCAGTTTTCAGTAATGAAGATAAGAAAAGATTAGCATATCATCTTTAAAGTGCTGAAAGAAAAAAATAACAAACCTAGAATTCTCTACCCAGTAAAAATATGGGAAGATGAAATAATAATAAAATAATACTGGATTAATACAAAATAGGCAAGAAATAAAGAAAACATAACTGGCAGGATAAGTATATATGTATAGATGCATGTGTGTAAATGATAGGCAGTTCTCAAGAGACATAAAATTCAGAATAAATGAAAGTAGGAGAAGAAAGAAAGATTAAAAAGTACAAAAGAAGAAAGGTAACTGCTATCCAAGGAGAAGGTGGCCAAGTTCAGGGAAGACTTACTTCAAGGATGATATTGGCATTCAACAATAATAATAAATCCCTCCAAGTACAGAAATAAAAAATAAATACAGGAGTCAGAAAGATGGGGAGCAAAATATGAAATATATAATGGATGGAGCTGAACTTAAAAGTGCTGCTTGTTCTGCAGTCACAATGGGCTTCTTATTTTCCCAATTCTGTTCTCTTCTCAGGAATGGACTGAAAGTTTCCTTATGAAATCATGAGGCCTGGGCAGCAGGTTTGCCCTGTGGTTGACATGGCTTTTGAGCTGGACTTTAAAGGATTGTTAAGTTTGCACATATAAAAATTGGAGGGACAAAGATAGAGGAACACTTGGAAGCAAGAATTTTTCCCTCTCTGTGTTTTCAGTGATCTAGGCAATGAAGGAATGATTTTAACAGTACTAAGTATAAAGTGAATGAAATGTCTAAACATTAAGTTGGCTGAAACATGCCATCTCCTAGCTCAGTCCCGTTATACATGCTGCACCTTATGCTGTTCCTATACTCTCCTAACCCTCAGCCTCACTCCACCCCCGTCATCTAGTTAAAGATAACTCATCCTCTAGAGATCTCAAGCTCTCAGAGAGTTTTCTCTGACCCACACACAAATTTAAGTTCCCCTGCCATATGTATGTTCTCATGAGATCTAGAATAATTTATAATTATATATGTGTGATTATCTGGTTAATATTTGATTCTTCCAACAAATTATAAATTTCATGAGAACAGGAACCAGATCAATTTCATTCTCCCTTATATTCCAGGCACCAATCACAGTTGTTAAATATTTGTTGAATAAGAGTCCCAGGTCAATGATAAGCTATATAAAGGTGCTTAAAGTTATAGATAAGGAAAGAATTTAAAAAAAAAAAAACAAGAAAGAGATGACTGATACCTGTGTTAGAATTGGGAGCACTGGAGAGCTTGAAAATGAAAATCAAATAAGGCTGCCAATCTTTGGGCAGGAATTATTTGCCCGTTCTCCTCCAATACAATCAACCACAGAATAAGTACTCACACTGACTAAAAGAGTATAAGCCTGAGAAACAGACCTCAATAAGGCTCTTCAGCCCACTGCACTCAGCTAGAGAGCAGGCTGGGCCAACTGAAGGGAGAAATAAATAAAGATAGCCAGAAGATTCTCCCTGCTCTAATGGCTCAGCATAGCTAATACCTACTCCAAATAATGATGATTCTGGATAGAAGTCAGGGGTACGCTAGTAATTACCCTGCTGGTTAATTACCTTATCTCAAATTCAAAGGAGGAAAAAGTGGTTAACTTGATTTCAAATACACACAGGGCCCCAAACTCCGTGGCAACTACTAGTGCTCGACACCACTGCAGTGAGCTGGTTCCTCTGAAAAACTGTGTCCGCCTGAGCTGCCAAAGCCAAACACTGGGGAAGCATCATAAAGCCAAACACTGGGGAGGAATCCTGCACCTGAATCTTAAAGAATATTTACAAAAGCAAATAAGGTGAACAAATGACATCAATGGTAGAAAAACAATGCGCAGCTCACTTCCCGGTTGCCCTAGGCATATCTGCTGCTTAAACAATAACAACAGACTCTAATCAGTAAGCCTCTCAGCTGCCAAAATTTTATAAGCAACTCGCCTATTTGAAATGTCACATTTCCCATCTGACCTAAATGTGTGCCTTCTGCTCACATTCCTGAGGCATAATACAAATTAGGCCCAAACTGCAATTCGCGTTGGCACAAACTATTTAATTTTTTCCTTGTAAGTGACCCAGACTGTGCATTATGAAAATTGTGAAGCCCTGGTGGTCCCTGCTGGTAACTGGAATAGGGCAATGAAGCCAGGGTTGCTTCGCAGCCTAGGTTTTCCACATTATTTTACACATGGGAAGGTCTTGACTAGCGCATTCCAGTTCACTGAGACTTGGTTCAGGCCTCAGTGACCTTTTTCACATAAGTGCAAGACGGCCTGTTATCTGATTTCTGGAAGAATCATACTTGTGAGACTTTTTATGCAATTTTTTCAAACTAAAAGAAATAGATCTGATTTTTTAAACAATCATTAAAAACATAACTTAAGGAAAAACAATATGAAAATAATAAAAATATTTAAGGAAAAACAATATGAAAATAATAAAAAGTGAAAAAGGCTAATTGAAGAGATTTCTAAAACCAAAATCACATTCATTGGTTAAGTAGGTTTCTCTCAGTATATACTACATCTTCTCATTACTCGCAGGAAGCAAGAAATTTAAACCATTGGGAAAAATGCCCATCCAATGTATTTTTGTGCCCTCCTATAAAATTAACTTTATATTGTAAATGTACTAAGTACAAACTAGAACTATTTGTCTCCAAGTTTCATCCACACACGTGAACTCTGTCTGAATCCCCTGGGGTAGTGGCTGAAAACACAGATGGCAAGATGCCACCGAAGACCTTCTGAATTAGACTCTCCCTTGGCACTAGGCCCAGGAATGTTCATTTTTAACAAGCTGGCCCTCCCAAAGTCACCCACAGCCCCAAACCAGTGTGCTTGCTCTACAAACTTGGTTCTTGATAAGTCCATAGCTATCCCTTCTAATGCAATTAGAGTCCCTAAACTGCTCTTACTCAGAAATTCAGAGCAACCTAGGGTATCACAGTTAAGAGAACCTTTCCTTGGACTATGTGATTCCATCAGATTTCTGATCTCACTTGAACCAAGTCTGCTGGTTAATAAAATGCTTGAAAAACAAACCCTTCAGTAGAGTACTGTGATGTTCAGAAGCAGAATATAAATGTTAATTGCTTCCAATTACCCTCAATCCAGGCAACCAAAGAAGCCAGAATAGGGCTTACGGCGTGTCATCATTCCCAAACCAAGTACACCCAGACATGCTAACTCCTGTCTGGTTATAAAGAAGTCCTCATCCAATAATCGTGACCATAATTCATGATTATGCTTATGACTGCCTAAACCAGGGGTGGACAAACTTTTTGACTTGAGGGCCACAATGGGTTCTTAAACTGGACCAGAGGGCCGGAACAAAAGTATGGATGGAGTGTTCGTGTGAACTAATATAAATTCAAAGTAAACATCATTACATAAAAGGGTACGGTCTTTTTTTTAGTTTTATTCATTTCAAACAGGCCAGATCTGGCCCGTGGGCCGTAGTTTGCCCACAGCTGGCCTAAACACTGTAAGCAACACCAAATCCCATGGAAACTGCCCCTTCCCTAACGTTAGTTCAACATTGACTTTGAAATATTCTTGCATATTAAATTAGGAATGAGAGTTTTCAAAACAACTCTAATTTGGAACATATTTCAAAAGTCCTTTAAGCAAAAAAGGATACCTATGTTTACACAAAAATGCTAACCAGGAAAGGAAAAAGGACTCATCTACATAATCATCAGTGAATTAGCATAAAGCCTCTCTCAGTCCAGCCCATATGGGAAGATGCCCCCAAAAGAAACATTTATAATATACCTTCAGTCTTCTTAAGTGTTTGGTTTACATATTTAATAAATTTTTATGAAAGCAAAGATTTGGATTTTTTTTGTTTATCATCAATTCCGATATTTTTTTATTTTAATGATTAATTGATGTTCTATGTTTCATTCCAAAATAACCTCAATGTACAGCATGGTGCTTCTACGAAATTGGGTTTGACTTAGATGACTTTACTTGAGACAATAATTCAAAAATCAAGCATATGGTATATCAGTGTGGGGAGGGGTAGAGGGAGAGTGGACATCTTTATTTCATTTAAGATGCAAGACTTTACAACCTTCAACAGGCTTTGACCTTTCCACTGAAATCTCTGTTATTGAAAAAGAAATTGCAGAACTCCAGTTTTCCCTGTCTCAGGGAAGATGGAGATAGGATTGCCAGGAAAGAAAAAAAAAAAAAGCTGCCTAAAGTATGACTTGTAGCTTCTAGAAAGAGGCCAGGCAGTTTAGAAAGAAAACAGAAGGCATACCCTTGCTCATTTGGGGCTTAATCTCTTCATCCATGTCCAAATCTTCTACTTCTAGGAAATTATCTACCTAGAGAAGAATTAACATTATTTTTATGCATACGTATTAGACTTTAAAAAAAAACGGCAATTAAGAATCAATGAATCCACTTCCAAAACACTCAAGTGAGCAACTGAACACAATTTTCTCATTCACTTTTGAGTCCCCGCTAAAGGTCTGTGTTCACACAGCTTTCCCAGAGACATCTGAAAGCAGCAGTGAATTTGGAAGTTGGCCTGGATTTTGCAGGCACCATAGGAAGGTCTTTATACTGAAAGGGAAAGAACCATCTGGGGAGTTCCTGAAAAGGGACTTCGTTCCAGATTCTATCCCAGAATATATTCCACAGCCACGACAGTCCAAAACAGTGCCATGCACGGCCGGGGTCCCTCTCGGTGGCCTGCGGGGATTGGGCCAAAACCCCAATGCCGCCTGCAGCTCCTACCTGCTGCTCCCACTTATCCCGGCCCCACTGCGCCTGCCGGCTTGCGCCCATCAGTCCTGATCAGGAGAGGAACACCAGCCGTGAGCCCTGCGGCTGGCGCCCTCCGGAGGGCAGTGGCCTGCAGGTTCGGGCTGAAACTGGCTCTCTGACATCCCCTGAGGAGTCCTGGATTGCAAGAGGGCACAGGCCAGGCCGAAGGACCCCACTGGTGCAAGATCGGCTGGGGAGGGACCACAGGAGGGCAGCAGGGCAAGTCTCACTCAGTCCCGATCAGCCGGACTCCAGCAGCAAGCTACCCTACCAGTTGGAGCGTCTGCCCCCTGGTGGTCAGTGCACGTCATAGCGACTGGTCGACCAGTCCAACAGTCACTAACCTTTCAGACCTCACAGACCATAAGTAGTCCACGGACCATCGGTTGGTGACTGCTGTACTAGTCGACTGTCTGCTCCCTGGTGGTCAGTACACATCACAGCGAGTGGTTGAGTGGCCATAGCATATCATTAGCATATTACGTTTTGATTGGTTGAACAGTCGACCTGGTCACCAGACAACCAGATACTTAGCATATTAGGCTTTTATTGTAAAGGATTATTACTGCTGCTGTTGTTTTATTGCTTTTGCTTCTCAAGCAAATGATGGTGGTGGGTCTGGCTATTATCATAACAGCACATTTTTCACCGGAAAGAGCCAGAGAGTAAAAAAAGAAAAAAAGAAAGAAAGAAAGCAGGAGAAGCGTCTTCATTCAAAACAAAATCATCCTGCCCTAGCTGATTTGGCTCAGTGGATAGAGCGTCGGCCTGTGGACTGAGGGTCCTGGGTTCGATTCTGGTCAAGGGCACATACTTCGGTGGCAGGCTCCTGCCCTTGGTCAGGGGCATGTGGGAGGCAGCCAATAGATGTGTCTCTCTCACATTGGTGTTTCTCTCTCTGTCTTTCTTCCACTCTCTCTAAACATCAATGGAAAAAATATCCTCAGATGAGGATTTAAAAATAAAATAAAATATAAATATCGTTATAAAAAAAAAATCATCCTGCCCAGGTAAATTACAAGCAAGGTGAGCAGGGCAAAAAAATCAAGTGTTCTCTCTTTCGAACAAATAAAACTGAATATTACTTCAAAGGTTAAAAAAGGCAGAGCAAATGACCTTTACAGACACAATAGCTACGTTTCAATGAAAAACTATTCCACGAGGAGTAACTGCTTTCCACTGCAAGCTGACAATGAGACATTTTAGATTAACAAAATGGTAACATTTCAGACACCAAACTAATTCATCTCAGGTGAACATCAAAGAGTGTAAATAAGAAAATGATTTCACCACTGGCTCCAAGGAGACCTAGAGTAAAGGCATAATGTCAAAACACCTTTTATGCTTATGACCTGAAATATGTGCATAACAAAATACCTTCAAATTGCAAATTTAGAACTCATAATTGGAATTCGAAAGATAGTCTGGGCCTTTCTTCTTTCAGCTCTATTTGTCAGAGCATGGCTCTTACGTAGGAATTTCAAAGGGTAGCTTCCAGGGCTTGTAAGTACAAAACTGCAGTTATTTCCTGGCATCCAAGTGACAGGAAAAATTTATCTTCCATATGCCAGTTTCAGTACAAAAATGAAAGAATCTGTTAAATCCCATTTTTCTTAATGGTATATGCTAAAGGGGACTAGAGCCACGTTTCCCTATTGAAGCACCCCTTCCATTTATTAAGCTTTGCGGGGGAAAGATCTGGAACCTAGACAACCATGCATAGTGTAACATTCTCAAACACCAATTTTTTTTAAAGTATAAGGACAAAATCTGCTGAATTCCCCAACTTGTATGAGACAGCAAATGAGTTCTGTGGGTTTTTCCGCTTTTATAGTTTTTTGGGATTTTTGCCATGGAAACAAAAATTAAATCATGCCTTACCTTCACCTTTCCTGCCCAATTTGGATCACCTTGAAAGGAAATGCCAAGTTGTTGGCCTTCATCCAGCACTCTCTGAAAAATACAAGGAAGACATATTGATGGGAAAATGGAACAACTGAAAATAAAGGCGCCGATCCTGTAGCCCTTCAGACAATAAAACTTTCCTTCCAGCTTTTGTTAATTAGCTATGCATGATGAAACCACCCCATCCGGTGAACCCTTGAAGGGCAAACCGGAAAATGCTAATACAACTTCTTCATGTTATTAGAAAACAATGCCATTGAACAATCC
Source organism: Myotis davidii (assembly GCF_000327345.1). Taxonomy (NCBI): domain Eukaryota; kingdom Metazoa; phylum Chordata; class Mammalia; order Chiroptera; family Vespertilionidae; genus Myotis; species Myotis davidii. Next base: position 306,706 of record NW_006285313.1, read on the forward strand.
TTTGTGTCTAACATGCTGGTCAAAGATTCAATAGATGATATAATTCCAGTGGCTAAAGACTGCCAGTAGATAGTGAATTCACGGAGGGGACAGAGTTTCTGTCCCACAATTATCTCTCTGTATATATATAGCCTCTGCTATATATAAGCACATTTCTAATGCAGAGATTTTTGTTCCCTTGGATAAAATCACCAATACAATTCTGTCCACAATATCACAGGGAAGATGTGATAAAGCAGAAACTCAAATGGCTTAAAAAGGAGAACATTTTTTGCTGGAGGCAAAGACCAAAAAGTAGTTAACATGTAAATGCGAGAGGTCCGTCAGAAGGCTGATGGACCTTGGGCTTTAGCAAGGGCTAAAAGCTATGCACCAATTGTTCTGTGGAGACAATGGTGGCTGAAGGCAATCTCCTAACCTGATAATCTTTTACTGTTTACCAAACCTTACCTTTGATATGTCTGTTTGGTTTGCTAAAGGGCAAATGTATATTCTAGTAAATAAAAAGCCTTGGGTCTGGACATTCAGAGAGCTTCGCCACTAGAGTGAAGCCTCCGCCTGGTTCCCCATGCCTTCTAAATTTATATTTCTTGTCTAATGTATCCATTTATGCGTGGCCCCTTCTCCAGATTCTGAATCCTTGCTGCAAAAGGCTGCAGCAATTTTCCATGACTATATCTACTTATAAGCCAAACCTGGACAACCTACAAAAATGTGTTTTGTAGTTTATCTAAGAAAATATACAGAAAATATTGCTGTTATTTTTAATGAAGAAAATCAATCTTTATAGTTTATTTCAACCTAAATAAAATACGCATTTGGTTTTAAAAAATAATAACTTTCACTTAGATTCCTTGATAGTTAAAAACCACAGCTAAGGATAATATGACTACAATCTATTAAGTCTTGAAGGTTTGGGAGAGAGCATATAATATTCATTGACCAAATCCTGGAAAAAAACAAAGATAACAGCTTCTACTTTAAGCTCGAAAGAGGTAAATTAAGAACAGGTAGAAGAAACTCTCATTTTACACAGAGAATTTAAAAAGGAATTCTTTGGTTCCACATAGAGGACAAGTTAAAATGTATTTCAAGAAGAACCTGTAGATGACAAATTCTTAAGAGGTTTTTCTTTTTGTTTTGTTTTTTTATCCTCACCTGAGGATATGTTTACTGATTTTATAGGTGGGGAGGGGGCAGAGAGAGAGAAGCAGCGGTTGAAATGTAGGTTAGTTGCTTCCCATACATGCCCTGACCAGGATTGAACCCAGAGCAGGAATCGACTCGCAAACTTTCAGTGTATGAGATGATGCTCCAACCAATT